>NW_027249214.1:0-440465 GCF_030848795.1 Temnothorax nylanderi
TATATTTTATCATTGTAATAAAATTTTCAATCTTTTCATCATATACTACATGCGTTTTAAATTTAATAGAGACAAGGGCCCGTATTCTCAGCGTCACTTTTATCGAAATACATGCGTGCATTATTTTGAGATTCTATAGTATATGTACGTAAACTTATATACGCTAAGTGCGCGCATTTATGATAAAGATGAGCTGAGAATACGGGCCAAGGAAATCATTAAACTTCCAACTATTTGGCTTAATAATTAAATTTAAATTATTTAATTACAATTTGAGGTTGAACGAGAAAATAATAGCGCTATATTAAGACGTAAAGCAAAGATTTTCATTACTTTCTATTAGTAGTCACACCTTTCACAATTTAGATTTAAAAGCATGTCGCAGCGAAAGAGAGAGAGAGAGAGAGAGAGAGAGAGAGAGAGAGAGAGAGAGAGAGAGAGAGCTGAATTATACAACCGAAAAAAAGAAAAGAAGTAGGATGAGCAATATTTACTCGTAAATTCGGTAGACACACATGCAATGTCCCGAAAAATTAAAATCACAAAAAGGTGGATATGCAAAGTCCCGAAAAAAAGGGCGTTAGTTTGAAATCTGCCCTATTGGAATCAGTCATTATTAATACTGGCAATTTTACAGTTTCGACGTGCGCCGAGCGACTTTTTATTTTCATTACACACTTATGGTTGTATTTCGGCAATTATAAATGATATATAGAAAAATGATAGAAAAACACTACAAAATGGTTTTAGCCTTTTTTCTCGTTTATAATGTTTTTTTTTTTAAGCTGATTTCATGGATTTTTGTTAAGTATTTTTGTTGCGCGCCGACTCCGGAACTATAGCAAAATCCGAGTCATTTTTGGTTAAAATTATATAAGGAATAAATATGTTCTCGTCAAGATATAAGGTAAATTTATATATTTTTTGTTCACTGTCGTCAATTTCGCCAATGTACCACTTAACATTGTCAATTTATATAGTGTCGATCGTGAAACTATATGCTTTTTATCGTTACGGTTAATTTAACGGCAGTCGTCAAAGTATATAATACGATTGAACGGTATAACTTTGCGGGACATTGTCTCATTTCCAAGATTTCGGGATTATGACATTTCGGCACATTGTCACGTTTCTAAGATTTCGAGATTATATGCCCTTTCGGCACATCTACTACGTTTACGCGAGCATTATTTCTGTTAACTTACGATGATAATTCCTCCGCGTAAACGGGATTTTGTAGTAATTTACGATAATTCACTCCGCGTAAACGAGTGAATTATCGTAAGTTACTATAGAAGTAACGCTCGCGTAAATGTAGTAATTGTCACGTTTTTTAAATTTTGGGATTTTGACTTTTCGGGACAATATACGAGTTTTCAAATTTCGGCACATTTTTTTTCGGGACTTTGCGCATGTCCACCGTAAATTCGACATAACGTAATATAGATGTAAAAACGGAGGTACGTATGGCTCTTTTTTCACAAAAATAATTTAAAATTTATCTATAAACGTTATGATGCTATACGTAGTATCGCACTATTCTTTTGATCGCGGCAGTAGCGGTCACCTTATTTTACGACGCGACGAATCGCGTTACGCGCCACTTCGAAATTTGAACTAGAAATCTATTCGCCGTTTTCGTATATTTTGTACATATAAAATCTTCTCATGAATCCTCATAAAAGTGTCAAATAAAATATTGCTAATGATCGTGGCTCGCCGAGAATGTGCCAAAAAGTGTTTCATTCTCGTTACAGATTTGAATAATTCGTTTTTCAAATTGTCTCAGTATCGTAATGTAACTAGGCGGCGCGCGCACGGCCAGCCGCCAGCGCGCAGCGGCCAGCCGCCAATGCCGCCATGACACTCTCGGTAGCGCGACCGTTCGGAACGCACGGAGCACGTCGCTCCGCGGATTAATCGCGGATTTTGCCCGTCGAAAGTGAGTAACGGGTGCGAATTTTGGTCGGGAGTGCCGCTGGAAGTGACGGGCGATCGTGTGAGTGTATCAATTACCGTGTGTCTTCGCGATTGACGTCGTTTCGCCTTTCGCCGCTCGTAACAGTCGCTGCCGGCACTATGCGCCGTGGCTCCAAATTGCTGCCGGCTCCGGTGAGTACAAATTCCGATACCATAGACACGCGAAAATGACCCGTACGTCTTACCGAGAGAATCGAGGGCTAGGCTGTCTTTCCGTTAGATGTGGTATGTTCGTGACTCGGACCGTCGTGTCATCACTCGCGTTTACCGTGCGTAACCGAAAATCCGTCAGATGAAAGAGGATCGATATCAGATAAACCGTATATCGTATCGGTAGCAAGTGAATAGAGTGAATACGCGACAGTTCCGTCAAGTGAACTCCGCGCGACCGCCTCGTCGCGACTCGTAAGGAGTAATGAGAACTACTTTATCGACGTGACTTTATCGACGTGTGAACGTACGAGAATTCCCATGAAATGAACTCCGTGCGATCGTAGCATTATTTGTAGCTTTGCATTTCTCACAGATTACAGTGTATGAGTTAATTGAAATGGATAGTGATTAGTAATAAGGAGTCGTCATAAAATAATCGCGATGACGTTCTAATTAGCCGCGATTACTGCTTGTAGGTTTTTTTGTGGATCGGAAAGGTGAAATCGATGTGGTTAATATCGCGATTGTTATATTTACTGAATTACGTGTATCGATTAAATTTTAATGGCATAGTAATCAGCAGTAATTGCGATCATTTTCTGATTAGACGCGATCACTGTGCGTATTTTTTTTGTAGATTAGTAACGCAAAATCGATGTATATAGTTTAATATTGCAACTGTTATATTTGTAGAATCGTGTGCATAAATTAATTAAAATACGGGATATTAATTGGTAGTGTGATTGCGATCATTTCCTTACTAGCCGCGATCTGCACTGCTTCTAATTTTTTTGTACATTAAAAGATATCGCTATAATATATATATATAATAAAAGCGAAGGAAAGAGATAGAACTCGAGAATATTTCTTTTCATCTTTTATTTAAAAAGACAATAATAAAGTGTACAAATAATATAAAATTTGGAAACAAAACATTTTCGGTGCAAACTATATCGAAGGATAATCGATTGTATGTTCTTGTCACGGATATGTCACGAATTACTACTGACGATACTTAAAAAAGTTTACGTATGTACGTAGGAAGTATTCGCCAACAAGCTTGCTGACAACCTAAATATACATATGATGGTCTCATGATTAATCTCTACGTAATTGTAATAAATTATATTAATGTTAACGGTATATCTTCGAGTTATAGACATTGACTTAGATCTGATTTATGCTCCAAAGACCAGAAACATAAATCCTACGGAGTAAGCTGACAAAAAATAACAGGCAAGAAAGTAGGAGAATGTATAAATTATTATACATATGTATTTCGTGGCAGAACTTTGGTAAACGTTACTCATTCACGTGTGTTTATTTAGGCCTGACAGTATTGCATATCATACATATTAAATTAATTGTGTCGTGTTAAGTACAGAAATTAAAGATATATATCAAGGCTACTTTATACGCGATAATATTAAAAGTCGTTACTTAAAAATAAAGTTAATAAAAAAAGTCAACACAAATACAGAAAGGAATCTTAACATAATAAAGTATACGCTTTATTAATTTTTCATTTTTTTTTGTTAATATATTAATTTCTTGTTTCTTCCAATTCTCGAGAATTTCTGCGAAAATCCCAATAACAATTTTTCAAACATTTAGAAGAACCGATCGTTGACTATTCTTAAAGCGATCGATGTACGATTTAAGGTACAGGTAATTTTTTTCTTGATGACTCATCATAAGATACACGGAGCATAAATCTTCGACAATGAGTCGAGTAATTCGTCGTCTGAAACTCCTTAATCGATGTGCCTCTTACGTCTAACATACACACTCAATATGTATCAGCTAAAATGTAAATGCAACTTGATCGCGGATACGAACTTCATTTAGGTTTATTTAGGGCAGTGTTAAGTAATTATTTCCCTAAACGGTACAGCCCACATTCGCAGCGCACTTACAATATTTCGGCATTTGTAGTGTCGAACGTAACTACCTAGGTTTTAATCACTTGAGGATTCGCATGCTATTTTGCATTAGATCATTAGAAACAAGGAGGATTTATGCAAATAACTGAGGATCTGAATTTCAAACCATAGTAATCCAGGAAAATCAAAATTAAATTCTTTTCAGAAAAGATGTTAGACAAAGAAAAAATTTATAGTTTTCTATTTCATATCAAATAAGTCTATACAAACACATCTGAAATCTAAATTACTCTATGTCCATTTATTATAATCTTTTTCAAGAAACGTCATAATTGAAACAATATATATGTATATTGTATCTTGAAAAATATGAGTCTTCCAATCAAGAGATATAAGTTACGTTACAAAAATACTAAATATAAAATGGTAAAAAATAAAAATGATTAAATCTGAGAGATTTCTTCTGTTTTCCGAAAATTTCTTATTTTGAGACTACTACGATTTTGTATTCAGATCCTTTATTCTTGCGATGATAAGCTATTGATATGGAGTCTAGTTACAAAAATCGATCGCCTGCATTTTCTGACTTTTGAATAATTCAGAAGTAGGCTGCGTAGGCATCGTCCAATACATAATATTTGATGGGAAGAAGGGATAAAACTAGACAGCCGCTTTTAGCATTTAAAGTGCGCCATAAACGCGGGCTTAAGCAAATCTTGCACTCGTTGTCCAGGTTCGTGTCGCTCGTTTGGTGATCCATAAGTATTTTTGGACGTTTATCGTGATGAAGGGAAACGTTTAACGAACGTTGAATCACGGTAGAGTTTTCTCAAAAGGCCTCGAGCGATCGAAGCTCTCGAAAGCGACTGATAGGAGGGGGAGTACCCGGTGCGAATACGACGAAACACTGACGAGTATCTAGACGATCAGTCTTCTTTTTATGTTTAAGATAGATCGAGAGAAGAGAGAACTGAGACGCGACTGAAGCGGATGGCTAGTGGTTTCATTAGGAAAGTACAAGTAATTATACCTTTGGAATCGGAAATAGTTTTTCCTGATTTCGGGAATGCGAAAAATGAGATGTAACGCTGTTCGCGATGGCTCGCACACGCTATGACTTCACGATATGTATAACGATATGAATTATTACTTGAACGTGAGATTTTTCTTTTATATATATATTTATATATATTTCGCAATTTATATATTATATATGTCGCACGAAGAAACGCAGCGCGCGCGCATCTGCATTCCTATTTACATAACGGCTCGATTTTCGCGTTGCGATGGTGGATGGTCGAAGGTGCGAGTATTCAGTATTGCATGAGCTCTTCCAAGTACTCCATATAGTCGTTCTCCGACATCTCGATGTCGTCGTCTGGCCGATTGTCGGCGCTCCGCCGTCTCCTCACCAGCTCGCTCGTCACCTCGATGCAGAGCAGCGCGAATTTATTGTCGCACGAGTATCGTACTTGTTCTAACAGTCGACCGCCGGTCAACGGCGAGCCTAATCCGTAGCGATCCGAACTGCTCGAGTGCCAGGCGTCGCAGTAAGTGTCCATCGCGCGGTCGCCGAGTTTGT
Source organism: Temnothorax nylanderi (assembly GCF_030848795.1). Taxonomy (NCBI): domain Eukaryota; kingdom Metazoa; phylum Arthropoda; class Insecta; order Hymenoptera; family Formicidae; genus Temnothorax; species Temnothorax nylanderi. Next base: position 5,599 of record NW_027249214.1, read on the forward strand.
GAGAGCCGTGCCACGCGACTTTCTCGGGCCTGTAATCAGAATAATGTTAATTTCACGATAATAAAAAAATAGAATTGAAAAAATACAATAGAAATAGGAAGATAGGAAATATATCGTTTTGTACATATTTATACACTTTTTCAAATTAATAAGTAATAATATTATTTGCGAATTCGTTTAGTTAATTATACTTACCATGCGAAGTCAGTAAGGATGTTCTTTCCATTGAAGCTGTAGATTCTGGGATTCTGAGAGAAGTATGCCCCATTTCCGTTGAACATCTCTTTCCAAGAGTTGAATAGCACGTCGCCCTAAATATTCCCGATTATTACTTAGTAAAATATTTAATTTTCAATAAAAAGCATCATGGTAATAAATAGTAATAAATAAATATTGCTCTCTCAATTACCTTTATGTTAACGATAGGAAGATCTCGATCTCCTAATCTGACAATGCTATCGACGTTTTGAACTCGAGAGCTAAGGAAAGCACGGAAGGTACCTCTCAAGCACGGAAGGTACCTCTCGCCTTGCTTGTCGATAGCAAGCGTAGTCTGCTCCTCGTATACCATGCATATCACCGGTGAACGGCTCGTTCAACGCAGCCATCCGCAACTGAAAAACATGATTCGCATTGAACAAATATTTACATTTATAATAATATATAGCGAACACATTTATATATTTTTAATTAAAGATATAAATTTACGAAAATTCTCATTAAAAAATCATCTTTTTTTATTATTCGCGCACAGTAATGTGAAAAAAAGTGAAATATTATATCGTAAACGAACGGATGGAAAGTCTCAAATAAAAATCTCATTAAATACGGCACAATCTCACCATTCGCGGATACCACTGCACAGCATGGAAAAAAAAATGCAAATTCGATATTAACACGTTTAATTTTTACAAACGTGCCTTATACAAAAAATAAGTTAAATCAACTTACTCCTGTACCGTCGGCTTTCACGGGTATTTGATTAATTAAGTTGGATGCTTCGAAAGGAGGGTTTGCTGGCGGTGGAGATGTCGTTGGTGGTGCTGGCGTTGTGATAGGTAAAAGTGAGCCGAGCTGAAAAACAGTATAAGAGAAATTCGGTGTTAACATAATTATAGCATTCTACGAACTTATAATAGTAATACAGTTTGATACTGACTGCAATGTATTGCCACCCATTGTTAACTCTGACTAGTAAAGCTTGTTCGTCTATTATATAAGCCAGCGTCCCGACTGGACTTACACTAGACATCTGTGATGAAAAAGATAAAAATAGCGTTCTTTAGAAATGAGATATCTCAAGATAACGCTATTATAGAATATTTATGATATATGCTGTTGTCAGTAATATTGAATGTTAACGTAGTATTAATAATTGGAATAATATTAAATACTATCGATAATATTGCTATATCATTATTATTATTTTAATATTATTTCATTATTATCTGTCATTTAACATTATTTCACATTATTATTACTTCATTAGTAGCTATTAATTTAGTTAGTTACTATTTGATTAGTAGATTAGTTTTATTATAACGTAAAGTGAGATAATATGAATCAAAGTACGTACCATCCATCCTGGTAGACCGATTTCTCCCATAGTTCCTGGTTTTCCGGGAGGACCCACAGGACCAGGCGGACCGGGTCGTCCCCTCCTGCCCCGTTTTCCTTCGGCGCCTTTCTCACCTTTGATGGTGATATAGTCTCCGGAATTGGCGACGGTAGTGGCTCCAGGAGGACCTCTCTCACCTCTCTCACCTTTAGCGCCAGGTATGCCGGCTAATCCTGATACTCCGTCTTTACCCGGTTCGCCTTTATCTCCTTGAGGTCCTTGAATACCGTTTATTCCGGGAATACCAGCTGGCCCGACGTCACCCTTATCGCCCTTCTCGACCTTCGTGCCCTTATCACCCTTGTACCTGCGCGCTCCACCATCGCCCTTGTCCCCTTTCGTGCCAAATCCTTGATTAAATATTTGAAACGTTACATTTTGTTGCCCTTCGTCTTGACGCAATAGATATTGAATTTCTTCATCGTGAGAAAACATCTTTAATAATCCTTAGTTTCAGCTGGAGAATCATATCTGATATTGTATAAAATAGCAAAGAAAATCGAGAGAAATTGTCTCTTGGCTTTTTATTATATATTTTTTAAGTCTTATCGTTTCATTCATTAAGAAATAATAATAAAATAATATAAACATAAGTAATAAATAATAGAATTGCCAATGCTTTTATAAAGCAATTATAATATCATTTACTTAATTTTATTTAATATTTTATTAATGTCAGACTGACTTTGTCGTAATTTCGTAGTTAAGACTAATAGAACACTTAATGAAAAAATTTCGGATAACTATTTACTTGTTATATAAAAGGTAACGTTGCGCGAAAAAAAAGCAATAATGAAATAAATGGATTATAGAATGAATATTGGATTAAATTCGATATTGCTGTGTATAAAGAAAAACCTTTATATCTGCTCACCTAAATCTCCCACATTTATGCCACCATTGCCACCGGATCCGCCCACACCCGGTGGACCGGGTGGTCCTGGAGATCCCAGTTTTCCTTCAGGTCCCGTGTCACCCTTAGCTCCCTTCTACGCCGGTCGTCCGTTTTCACCGGGTGCACCAGGCAACCCAGGTGAACCGGGCGCGCCAGGTTCACCCTTGAAACCCTGAATTCCTCTAGGACCGTCTTTCCCATGATCGCCCTTGGCACCTTTGTGCCCGGGTTCGCCTTTGATACCTTTGGATCCGGGTATTCCAGACTCGCCTTTAGGCCTGGGATTTCCTGAAACGCCCGGCTCACCCTTTTGTCCTGGAAGTCCTGGCCTCATTGTGATACCTTCCGGCTAGATAGACAAGTATTTAAACAAGAGATTATTTTATGTGTAATTGATGAAGTTACACACGTGAACTATTTGTTAGGATCTTAGAATAAGTTGGAAAAGGAATTTCAAGTACGGGGAAGTTATTTACGACGCAATCAGAATGCTCCGGTTCGTACTCACTCTGTAATCTGTAAATATTTCGAGGTTTCCAACTGGGCTGCATGCGCATAATAATCGAAATTTCCCCGTTAGATCGTTCCCCGAATAACGTTGCGAGACTGAAAGCCTTGCGGGCCGGCCTGACACTGCCGTCTATACGTTTGCATCGCCATTGATTAGCAGTGAACAATTGTTGTGCGAACAATTGTTGATGGCGCGTGATTCGCAATAGCTTTAGCGTAAAGCGTAAATCAAATCGCGCGATAGAATCGTAAGTGCGAATTTCATTCTTAAATAGGCAAGTTTCCTTCGCTCGATATGTAATTTGAATTTTGTCAAAAATGAGGTAAGGCATGTGCAAAATAACGAAAGGAGATTTTCTCTTATTTCTTTGAAACGTTCTAATTTATTAGAAAATATAAATAATGTGTGGGTGTTAGAAAAATTATTATTCATCATAAGTATACATGTACTTTATATACCTAAAATGTTTCAAAGATTGCATACGTAACTAAGCTATGTTATTTAGAAGTTTTATTTAATCGAGATTAAAATTAGAAATTAATATGCTGTGTCATTTATGAATATCTCATGTTTGGAACGATTCTATGTGCGAGGAAAGATTAATTATCACTCGGTAATTCATGATCGCGTAAAGAGTCACGGTCGGTCTCGCTCCGCGCGTACTTGACGTGGGACACTATTATACCGTGTTATAGGTTATAACTGACTGTGACAGGTGACAGCGCGCTAAACGCACTGTCTGCACTGGTCTGCACTGCGCGCAGTTTACACACACGTATACATCGAAAAACTGGCGATACTATATAGTGGCACCGCCAGTGTCGAAAAAGTGAAAAGGACGCGATTCCAGCCAATGAAATGATGCCATGGCATGAGAGACGGTCGACGTAGAAGTATCTTAAAATAAAAATAAATTTTCACATTTGGACTTTGCGTCGCAATATCTCCGCTCGTAGGGCACGTAGCGGAAATATTATAAGAGAAACCCCCCCCTAATTCGACCCCAAGCTATCGATTAAGCCTACTTAGAACTTGATCCGTTCACTCATTATCGAGATCTCAACATCTCGAGTACTCGCAACTCGTCGCGTCGCGTAAAAGAGTCACGGTCGGTCTCGCTCCGCGTGTACTTGGCGCGAGACACTACCGTGTCTCTTGATATGTCAATTTTTATAAAAATAACAGTTAATGTCAGACAATCATACAAGAGAGTTAAAATAAATAGCCAAGAAGACAAAATAATGGATATTTTCATAGATCATGACCAACTTCATAAATACTTGAAAGTTTAGTCATAATTTTGTGTCAAATTTCAAGAATGATTAATAAACTGTTTTCTTGTCTAAGTCTTAGAAGACCTATAAAAATTAAATTTAAAGGAAGACTTTCATTTACAGTGCTATAACCTATACATTTCGCTATATATGTATATGTATGTATAAGTCAAATTTTTAAAACGTATTTCATATTATATTACTACATATAAGAGTTCTATCTTGAATTCTGATAAATAGTAAACTCACCTGCAGGTGATTTTTTGCATTAATAACTTTTAATTAAATTCCATTCAAATTATACACATGCGAGTGGAAAATAGATTTGATACGTGTATGAATGTTTATGAATTTTCTTTATGTAGAATTGTCGCTTTGAATGCACGAATTGTCGCTTTGAAAAATGTCACGAATGCATTAATTCGTTTATACAAAATCTTATGCGCTTTCTTACATTCCAATAGCACGCACTCATCGAAATTGAGAGAAAAGAACTATTAAGAACTTACTTGCTTCTCTTTCATTACGCGTTTTTGTTTTCTCGCTGAATCTTGATCAGTTGAACTTGAGATTTTACGTTTCTCTGCAGACGACATGCTTCGATAATATTCCAGCACCGTCCAGATGATAAAATTATTGGATTAATGCGTGTACAGATTACAATTACAGATGTAGGGCAACTGATTTCCTTTATATCTCTTTCGTCAAATCAAGTAACAAGCTATTACGCTTCTTCTTCTTCTTTTCTTTTTAGATGGCCCCGGCTCCCCTACGGGTGCGGCAGGGTGCGGGGTGTGGGATGACCACGATCCAGTCGGTAACAAGCTATTACGCGAATGAACAAATGAACATGGCCACTGCAATGATGGCTGATTCGAGCCCCAGCGTGCACCGGGGCCCCTCTGTGCCACCGATGCTTTCTTTTGTCATGTAGCATTTAAAAACCTTATATTCTATTGTTGAGTGCATTTTGAAATTTACTGACGGTATTGAAAATCTATAATTATGGATTTTCAATAGATACTGTTTGTTAATACGCTTATAGGAATGCACTCTTTATTTTTAAGCTACGTTCAGCAGAAAAATTAACTTAATGATTCTTTATTATGATTGATTTACTTATATAAGATATTTAGATGCAACGAAGAACCAATACTAGATATGCATGAAAAACTTTTATAACTCACGACTATTTTCACTGACACTGAGATTAACTTTAAAACATTAGAATTTCATTCAAGTTTTACGCGGTCAAGTTTTGCAGTAATAATTAACGAGTATCTCTCTCGACTTTCTTATTTGTACAATAATTGGATCTTTAAAATATGCTAGCAAAATAATAAACGAACTAATAGATTCGATGACTGATATATCACAAACTTCTTTCATTATGTACATAGGATACATCAAAGTTTCGTTTTACCTGACAAATCAAACATTTCATTTCAACACTATCACTGTTTAGTAATATTAACTGCTTCTACCCGATTTCGTAGTTCACACTTTATCTTATCCTTTGTTTTCAAATTACCTTCTCCTAAAGCGACAATTATATAAAGTTTTATTTCGAATTAAGTGCAGAAACTAGATTAATAAGAGATACAAAATTAACCAAAAAGATTATTTTATTTTTATTTTAAAAACAAATCTAGATTTCGAAATAAGTTATCAAATTTAACTCAAATTTGTGATCTCTAATTTGTGCGAACTTTCTTTTTCCATGTGCAGATGATTGGATCGTATATTTCTATTACATCGAACATCTCTATACATAATTTGCTCAACATCACTTATGCCTCTGAATTAGAAATAAAGAAAAATAAAATAACGAAATATAAGTTTACTTATTTTTTTATCTATATGTATTAAGCAATAATTATGAATTTGATTCTGTTTCAATTTAATCACATTTTATTTAACTCTCAAATTAATGACAATATCGAAAACGTATACTTGCGACAAATACTGAAGAACAAAAATAAAGTTTAAATTTATGAAAAATTAACTCGTTAAAAAAGGTAGTTGCTAAAAGACTCTGACATCATTAATATATACACAGGATGATCTACAGAACGATTGGAAATTTTAATAAGATATAGTACTGATAAAATTAAATTTAAAAATACTTATAGATAACATAAGATTGTAAAAATTCATAATTTTTATTTCCTTTGGTTTTAGATCAACCTGTTTTAGATCAAACATGAGAAAATTATAACTAAACTATACTCTGTCCAACGAGAGATACCACTCTCAATCTCTCGTTGGACTGAGTATACATTAAGTATAATTAATAATAGGTTCATTCGTACACTTAAACTTAAATAACGAATTATTTTTAATGTATAATAATACATATTTGCTCGCAAATTCTTATACATATAAAAAATGAAAATTATAATATATTTGTGAAAATAAAGGAAACATGTTTACAGATTAAATAAGAAAAATATCTTTATCATGTTTTATGAATTTATATTCAAGACTGCAATATTATATAAATCGAATATTAATCAACATAAAATGTTAATTAGTTATCAACAATAATAAAAAGAAATGATTTCAAGCGTGTTAATGTAAATTTTCCTTTATTTTCTGCATTAATTTTATTTTGATTGTGAACGAGTTCAAGATTTTTTAGTATTTGTAATTTCTTTTGTATGAAACTTAATAAAATTTGCCGAATGCACTTCTAAAAATTTTGCATTACACGAAGACGCAAGCTGCACAAGTTCTACGGCATTCTCAATCGTAAGACTGCGTAACAAATAATGTTCACATGTCAATTTCAAAGCTGGTACATCATATTTATCAGCTGATGTCAATAATTTTTTAAGCATGTCATAATCACATTGCTTTACTGAGCCAGTTATAATATATAATAAAATCTGTTTAAAAGTTTGTAACTCGTTACTCGTTAATTCCTTTGTCATATTTTTTTCTCTTCCCTCATGTGTACGGCAGATATTTTTAAAGTAGCTACTGTTACTGGCGCACAACAATTTTTTTGATACAAAATACTGTTCTCTTCCTAACACAAATTTGATTGATTCCTCATCTTTAGGTTCCTCGTCAAAGATCAAATTTTCAAAATATCTAGCGTCTTTTGAAAAAACTGTTGAAGATTGTATTAAATTCATACGTATAGTTTTATGTTCCAGATCATGAAAAATTTCAAACTTGCAATGTACTATAAGAGTATCTGAATAACTAATTCGAAAGTTAGATGTCGAGATTTCAAGTAACAATGTCATATTCGATATACCACCCGTAATGAATCTTGATGTTAAAGTTCTTGCAGGCTGTAGCATTATAGTAGTGGTACATGAACCGCTAAATGTTTTACTAGTAAGTATATAAAATTTTAATACATGTATTGTATCAGGTTGATGTGAAATATCTATTTGAATCATGTATTGACCTGTGTCTGGAAACGGTGGCGACTTTATCATACTCATGATATTAGGAAGACACATAAATTGATCAATTTTCCATGTATGGTCAACTATAGTCGACTTAAGCTGCGTTCGAGAACAGCTCTTTATATAGGAAGGTGACAATGGTAAAGATACTGTTCGCTCCTTTTCAGGTACAATCTCAGTGCAGATATCCTCATCACTTTCTTCTTCACTGGAAGTCTGGAAATAATTTATTTATGAACAATAAAAATAATCAACATTAAATAGTCCTAAAAGTATCTATGCTTCTTAATAAAATAGACTGTATTTCAAACAATAATCTTAACATGTAATAATATATTTATCATGTATAGAATCATTTGAAATCGGATTACACTGAAAGTAGACATCCTACATTTAATATATCATTTTTAATAAGAATAACATTTTATGAACAGACAATCATAAAAAAGAATTTAATTAATAGCCAAGTTATAGAGGAAAACTTACAAGAATTATTAGTAAATTGCTTTCTTGTCTAAGTTTTATTGTTAGAGTGGTAGACGATCTATGTAAAATTCTCATAAAAATTAAGGAAACTTTTTATTTCTAATTTTATACATCATGCACGTTAATGTATATACATATATTCAATTTTTATAAATATAATTATATAATTCAAATATTAGATATATATATATATATACATATATATAGGTATAATATATATGTCAAAATAATATTCTGAATATTTCTTATATTACATATAGTTCTATTTTGAATTCCTATACAAGTAACAGACATCTATGATAGACTTTTTGCATAAATAATGTTTAAATGCATTCAAATTACACATATGATAGTAGAAAACAGATTTGATACGTGAATAAATGTTTATAAATTTTCTTTGCTACGTAGAATGCATGGAACTGCTTCAGAAAATGTCACGAATGTATTAATTCATTTATACTACAAAATCTTATGCGTTTTCTAATGTTTTAATAACACGTAAAGTCAACGAAGTTGAAAAGAGAACTGTCAACAACTTACAACCTCCTCTTCCGTTTTACGTCTTATTCGCTTTTCCGTTGAATCTTTACCAGTCGAACCACAGTACGGTACTAAGGTCCTTGTGGCCGAACCTATGATCTTACGTTTCCTTGCAAACGACATGCTTCGGTAATATTCCAACACCGTCCAGATGAAGAAATTATTAAACTAATACGTGTACAGACTTGTGGCAACTGACTTCTTTGATTTAAGATTTCCTTTTATCGAATCAAGTTTCCACACGCTACTGTGAACATGTGCTATGCTATATCAACAACAACATATGAGAAATAACTTATAACGAATGAACAAATGAACGTGACTATTGCAGTGTTGCCAGACTCGCGCGCCGGCTAGGCTAATCCGGAACCGGAAGATAGATGAAGGGGTCACGCATCCTATTCGACCCGCCGCGAGTGGCGCGAGTTCAAATTTGGCATCTCTGGGCCACCGACACCTTAATTGTTTTGTCAGGTAGTGTTTAGAGACTTTATTCTATTTTTTTTTTGTGTATTCCGAATTATACTGACACTAACCTGACAGTACTGAAAATCTACAACAAACTTAATGTAAATTATAGATTTTTAATACTATTAATACATTTTTCGAAATGCACATTGCATAAGCTACGCTCGGCAGAAAAATTAACTTATTGGTTCTTTAATATGATTGATTTACTTTAGGTAATAATTATTAAGTATCTTAAGTTAACTCTTAAGATATATCCTTAAATAAGGAACTCCTCTCTACAACTAGATCTACGTGAAGAACTTTTATAACTCACGACTATTTTCACTGACAACGAAAATAACTTCAAAATACTAAAATATTTTACTGAAGTTTTGCGCAGTCAACTTTTACTGTAATAATTAATGAGTGTCGACTTCCTCATTTATCCAATAATAATTGTTAATTGCGCATCGCTAAAACATATATATGTTACTAATATTATGGACGAATACGTTTGATGATTGGTATATCACGAACCTTCTTTATATATAGAATACGTCAAATTCGTGCTTTACCTGGCTGATCCAACATTACATTTCAACAATATTATTGTTTGGAAATAAATTTCTTCTACCGAGTTACAGAGTTTTCACTGTTTACACTTTGCCTTATCCTTTACTTTCGAATTATACCTTCTCCCAAAGCAATAATATAAAGTTTTATTTCAAATTAAGCACAGAAACTTATATACTAAACTGACCAAAAGGGTCATATTTGTTCCTTTTTTATTTTTAAAACAAATCTCTATAGATTTCGAAATAATGAGTTATCAAACTTGAATTTTTGTAGCCAATTTATAACTTTTGTGTAGTATTTTCTTTTCACCTACAGACGATACATTTCTATTAAATCGAATATCTCTATACATAATTTGTTCATTATATTTGACTCTGAATTAATAAAAAAGATAAATAAACTGGTAGAAAAGTAAGTATAGGTATTGTAGGTATTGTTTGCTCTTCCGTTGAATCTTGATCAGTTAAACTTAACGTATCAAGTTTCTCTGCTTCGATAATATTCCAACACCGTCCAGATGAAGAAATTATTAGCTTAATGAACAGATGTGGCAACTGATCTCTTTTAATTCCTTTTACCTTCCTTCCTGTTTGATTATTGGCTCCTGCCGCTTAACAGAGGATAATACGGCCAATTTCCTTTTACCAAAAATCAAGTTTTCAAGCTACTGTGAATATAACAAAATGTGTTGCGAGAAACAATGAGAATAAACTTCTTCTTCTTCTCTCTTCTTCAGAAATATGGCTCCCGATCCTAAGCTGGGTTCGATACGCTCAATGACAAATGCGAGTCACAAATGACGGCGGCCACTTCTCTCAGTTCTCTCGCTACAGAAGTACAGAGATGCCATTCATGTCAGATTTGAGCTTGAGCCCCAGTCGGAAGAATGATGGAGGAAGCACGTATCCTAAGAAAGAATCACTTACATGTATCACACGTACATAAGGTAAAAGGACCAATACCCAGACACTTAAGAATAGGGAAGGTAAATGTACCAATGCCTATAGACATGTACCTATGTCTGGATACCTTTAAAAAATATATAAATTTATGGAAATAAACATTTGCGGATACTATAATCTTTGATTTTAATTCGCTTATAAATAATACTTATAAATAATAAAGGTGTCCAGATATAGATACATGTTCGGGTATTGGTACATAGGTACTTACATTGGTACTTACATGGCTTTTTCTTAGAACGCATGCCCTCTCCACCTATCTAACGGCTGAGTCGCGGGCGCCACGATACAAATCTGACATCTCTGGGCTATTGATGCTTCCTTTTGTCAAATAGCGTTTAAAGACCTACTTATTCTTTTGTTGGCTGTATTCCGAAATGTACTAACAGTACTGAAAATCCATAGTATACGTGATATAAATTAGGTTACATTTAGCAGAAAAATTAGTTTAATGATTCTTTAATATGATTGATTTATTTTAAGTATCATTTAAGATATCTAGATGCAATGAAAAACTTAAAAAACTAGATCTACATGAAGAACTTTTGTAACTCATGACTATTTTTATATATAATGAGAACAACATAAAAATACTAGAATTACCAAAGTTTTGCATAGTCAAGTTTTACCATAATAATTAATGAGTATCTCTCTCGACTTCCTCATGTATGCAATAATAACTGATGTTAATTGCATCGTTAAAATGTGTTAGCGAAATGATAAACAAACGAATAGATTCGATAAATATCACGAACTTCCTTCATGAAGGGTACATTACATTCTCGCTTTAACTGACTAATCCAACATTGCATTTCAATAATATTATTATTGTTTGGAAATAAATTTCTTCTACCCGCTTACAGAGCTTTCGTTAGTTCTGGTCTATTTAACTGAACTTCCAGCACGATTCATCTTTCCTCTTTCTCTTTTCACGTTGGAGGGAAAAAGAGAAAAGATAAACCATGCAAAAAGTTCAGCTAAAAAGAACAGGTCTATTGTTCGTACTTTACCTTATCCTTTACTTTCAAATTACATTCTCCTACAGCGAAAATGTAAAGTTTTATTTTAAATTAAGCGCAGAAACTTATAGATTAACAAGAGATACAGAATTAACCAAAAAGGTCATTTTTTTTTATTTTTTAAACAAATCTAGATTTTAAAATATGAGTTATCAAATTTAACTAAAATTTGTGATAAAAAATAACTTGCTTGTTGAAAAAAGTAATTCCTAAAGATTCTGACACTATAATATAATATGTACACAGGATGGTGTACATACAGAACGATTAGGAATTTTAGTAAGATACAGTACTGATAAAATTAAATAAAACATTTATAGATAGCATAGGTTTGTAAGGATTCTTATTTTTATTTTCTTTTGTTTTTGAACAACTTATAAATTTAAGAAAATTACAACTAAACTACATTAAGTGATCAGTGTAATTACTGATAGTCTTATATTCATACATCTAAACTCAAATCAAGAATTATTTTTAATTTGTACTACATATAATACTTATTTGCTTATAAATTCTAACATATATAAAAATTCAAAGTTATATTTGTGGAAAAGAAGAAAACACGTTTACTAATTAAATAAGAAAAATATCTTTATCATGTTCTATGATTGTTATTATATGAATCAAATATTTTCAAATGAAAATGTCTTATCTGCCGTAGGTGGCGACGAAAAGAATTGATGAATGTCGATTTCAAGTGGTTTACTTTTCTCAATCAATACCATTATCTTACTTAAATCTTCTTGCGGTAGGTTTTGAAATTCTTTAGTGTACATAATTTCTTTTATGTGAAATTTAATAAAACGTATCGAAAATGTTTCTAAAAATTTGGCATTCAACGATAACGCAAGCTGTATAAGTTCCACAGCATTCTCAATTGTAATATAGCGTAATAAATAATTTTCACACGTTAATTTCAAAGCTGATACATTATACTTATCAGCTGCTGTTAACAATTCTTTAAGCATGTCATAATCACTCTGATCTATGGAGCCAGTTGAAATATATAATAAAATCTGTCTAAAAGCTTCTACCTCATTATCCGTTACTAATTCATTTGTCATATTTTTTTCTTTTCCCTCATGTGTAAGGCAGATATTCTTAAAATAGCTACTATTGGTGGCGCACAACGATTTTCTTGATATAACATACTGTTTGTCTCCTATTATAAATTTGATTAATTCCTCATTTTTAGACTCATCAAAAGTTGAATCTTTTTTTGAATTCACTTTTGAAACTTCTGTTGAAGATTGAAATAATCTTATACGTACAGTTTTATTTATCAGTTTATGAAAAATTTCGAACTCGCAACGTATTGTAAGTGTATCTGTACGAAACACTCTGTGACTAAACGAAGCAAACTTGTCTGTCGAAATCTCACTCAATAATGTCATATTTGATATATGACCCGAAATATAATTAAGTGATGTAACTGTTTCAGGCTCTAGCATTATAGATGTGGTACATGAACCGTCAAATGAGTTACTAGTAAGTATATAAAATTTTATTACATATCTCCTATCAGGTTGACGTGAAACATTCATTAGAATCTCGCATTTACCTAATTTTGGAAACGATGAAAACGTTATCGCATTCTTGATCTCACGAAAACGTAAAAATTGATTAATTTTCCATGTGTGGTCAATTATAGTCGATTCCATGTGTGTTTCAGAAAAACTTTTGATATTGTAAGGTAAAAATGGTGAAGTTACTGTCTGCTCCTCTTCCGGGGTATTATTTTCAGAGATATTCTTTACTTCTTCGCTGTTAGACATCTGGAAATAATTAACTTACTTACGAACGATAAAAATAATCAAAATTCTCTAAAAAAAAGTCTTTATGCTTTTTAATAAAATCAATTGAATTTTAAACAAACATTCTCAACAAGTAATAACATGTTTACACGTATGGACACGAGTCATCTAAAATCTGATTTAGCTAAAAATACACAGAGGTTTCTGAGACACAATATATATTTAGCATATTTTTCTTTTAAAAAATAACATGCATTTTGTGTCAATCACAAAAAAGTTGAATAAGTTGAATAGCCAAATAATAGAAGAAAACTTAAATACGACTATTTTTGTTGATCAAACTCGATATCAATAAATACTTGACAGTTTTGTCATAATAAAACTATTAAAGAATAACTAGTAATCTGCTTTTTTGCTTAAGTCTTACAAGGTCTATAATTCTCGTTAAAAAGAAAAAACTTTTTCTTATAACATATTATATTCTATGCATTTTGATGTATATATAAATCCAATTTTTAAAGCGTTTTGCATGTTACATACACTACCGCTCATTAATTTCAATACACCCCTAGATTCTTTGATTTCTCATCTGTAAAAGATGAATATGATACGTGTGTTTTGCACAGAAATGAATGTACCTGCTGTTACAAACACTTTCAACACTTGCATGCATCGTATTCTTATATATTATTTATATAAAAATCCTTGAAAACGGTAGTTTTCAAAAAAACGGGGCTAGTGCCGGATATAGTGTCTGATCTCTGTGTGGGCCTATTCTGTAGCTCTTAACGACAGTTTCGTTATCGTTATATTGTCATTGCGCAGCTCTTTTATCATATATAATATCTGCGCAACGCAATTATAATGATAACGAAACTGTCGTTAAGAGTTAACAGAATAGGCCCACTCTTTGAAATAAAGAAAATACACGCGCAAGGTCACTTAACCTGACCTTGCGCGCGTATTTTCTTTATTTTCAGGGATCAGACACTATCCGGCTGTTATAGAACCGTTTTTTCGAAAACTACAGTTTCCAAGAATTTTTATATAAATAATATATAAAAATACGATGCATGCAAGTAAAGCGTTTATAACAGCAAGTGCATACATTTTTCTGTGTAAAACACACGTATCATGTTCATCTTTTACAGAGAAATCAACGAATCTGGGGGTGTATTGGAAATTAATGAGCGGTAGTGTATTAGTGTATGTGTATATAAACAGAGTTCTATCTTGAACTCTGATACAAGTAACAGATTCGTCTGAAGTAAGCTCTTGGCATTAATAGTTTTTAATTGTATTCAAATTACACCCCATACAGTATACTTGCCCAAAAGCGGGGACACAAGACGTCTAAAAGACGTCTTACTAAAAAAGATGGCTAAAAGACGTCTTGTATCCCGATTTTGGACCGGGTGCTGTCTCGGACATGCTAGTAGAAAATAGATTTAATACGTGTATGAATATTTCTGAATTTTCTTTGCTATGTAGAGTATGAGTATATGTAACTATATTGCTTTAGGGAATGTCGTTAATTGTATTGATAACTGTATCGTTTATACCAAGTTTTATACCAAGCGCTTCCTACCGTTCTAATAACATACACGCAACGAAGTTGAGAAAAGAACTGTTAAGAACTTACTTACATACTTTTCTTCCATTATACGTATTCGCTTTTCCGCTAAATCTCGATCAGTCGAACTTAATCTGCTCTTACGTTTCTCTAACGACATGCTTCGTTAGAGAAATAATATTCCAACACCGTCCAGATGATGGTCTTATTAGGCTAATGCTTGTACAAATGTAGCAACTGATCGGTTTTATCTCCTTCGTAAAATCAACAAGTTCCTAAGCTATTGCGAATATAACGTATAACGTATAATGTCAGGATAATGCGAGTATGCGAGATGCGAGAAATAATGCGAATGAACAAATCGGGCCTTATCAGGCGGCGACGCTGACGCCAGTGGCGCTACGATTCTTCTTCTATTGGAGATTGGCACTCGAGAATCCACGGCCAGGGCGCTACGATTCAATTAGGCGTCTCTCTCTCCGTGCCATGAATGCTTTCTTTTGTCACATAGCGTTTAGAAACCTTGTTCTTTTGTTGAACGTATTCCGAAGTGTACTGACACAGTATGACAGTACTGAAAATCTGTAGCACGTAATGCAAATTACAGATTTTCAATACTATTAAACAATACGTTTCTCGAAATGCACCCTTTATAAGCTATTCAACAAAAAAACAGCTTAATGATTCTACAATGTGATTGATTTACTTTAAGTATACCTAAATCCAACGAAGAACTAAAGGCTAAGACAATATAGTAATTCGTATACAACGATTCCTTCCTCTGTAGTTTTATACAAATAACATAATTCGATATAAAACCCGAATTCGGTTTACATGTGTAATTTTTTGCTAAATTCTCGTGTAAATTGTGATGACATCACATAAATCAACAAAATCATTGTCAGTTGCAGTAAACAAATAAAATCTTATGACGCTTTTCAACCAATCTGATTTGTGTAAAATGCTTATTCGAATCCTGCATTAATTTAGCTTTAACCCTGAAAACAGGGTAGAAATCTGCTTAATAAAGGCTTATAAAGCAATCGATTATCCAGGTACATGTAAATGTACTCGACTGAAACCACGTTCGACAATCGTCGTACAACAGATGATGAAAATGCTACTGTTAAATAATACGTGCTCTAACTAAACGTGCACTAAATAATAACAGCTCTTTTCAAAAGCTTTAGAGTTATATGGATATCTTTTTTTTATCCAAGAAATAGGAAAATGATTAATTCATTTGTCAAGGCTAAAAACGATCAATATAATTCTTCCAGCAAAATAATATTTTCTATACAATACAGTTGCCGAAAGGAACTGAATAATCAGAATCTATAGATCCTACATGAAGAACTTTTATAACACGACTATTTTCGCTGAGACTGACTTCAAAATATTATAATATTTTATTAAAGTTTTACGCAGTCACAAATTTTTCAAGTAATGAGTATCGGCTTTCCCATTTACGCAATAAGTGTTAATTGCATCGCTAAAATATGCTAAAAAATAAACGAATGAATAGATTCGACGAATCATATGTCACGAATTTCCTTCATTATGTAGGATACATTACATTCTCGTTTTAACTGACTGATCCAGCATTGCAGTTCAACAATATGTATTGCTTAAAATTAAATTTCTTTTACCAGTTACAGAACTTTCACTATTCACACTTTGCCATATCCTTTACTGTCAAACTATCATCTTCCAAAGCGACAATATATAAAGTTTTATTTCGAGTTAAGCGCAGAAACTAGTTCAATAAAAGATACAAAATTAACAAAAAAACATCACGTTTCTTTTATATTATTATTTTTAAAACGAATCTCTAGATTTCGAAATAATGAGTTATCAAACTCAACTCAAATTTTTGTAGTCGATTTATAACTTTTGTGACGTATTTTCTTCCATCTACAGATGATCGGACCGTACATTTTCATTAATCAAAATATCTCCTATACATAATTTGCTTAACATTACATGTACCTTTGAAATTCTGAATTAGTAAAAAAGATAAATAAACTGGTAGAAAGATAAATAACGTAATACAAGTTTATTTATTTTGTAAACTATACATATATTAAGTAATAATTGTGAATTTGATTCTGTTTCAACTTAATCATATTTTATTGAGCCCGAATGACAATATCAAAAATGTTTAAGGCTGTGTTCAGGGAGCGCGCTATTAGCGCTATTGCATCATCATTCCATCTTTATCGCTCATCAGGTATAACAAGGATAGAATAAGAAAATAGCGCGCTCCCCGAATCCAGCCTAAATGAAATAAACATATATTGAAGAACAAAAATCAAGTTGGAAATTATTTTTAAGATATAATGTACCGATAAAAATAAATAAAATATTTATAGATATCATAGGCTTGTGAGAATTCTTAGTTCTTAATTCTTTTTGTTTTAAATCAACCTGTAGACTTGAGAAACTTATAACTAAGCTACATTAAGTATAATTAATAATAGTTTTATTCGTACATCCAGACAAACTCAAATCACAAATTATTTTTAATCCATATATTATTCGCATGTAAATTCTGCATATGTAAAAATCATAAGTTATAATATATTTGTAGAAAAAAGAAAACGTGTGTTAACTAAATAAAAAAAAATATATCATGTCCTATGAATTTATTAAAGACTGCAATATATTATATAAATCCAGTATTAGACAATGTAAATTTCTTATCTGTCATAAATGACGACTGTTGACACAGCATTTTTAACCGTAAAATAGCGTGACACATAATGTTCAGGCGTTAATTTTAAAGTTGGTACATCATACTTATCAGTTAATAATTTTTGAAAACATGTCATAATCACATTGTCTTATTGAGCCAATTATAATATATAATAAAATCTGTTTAACAGATTCTGCCTCATTATGCGTCACTAATTCATTTGTCATATCTTTTTCTATTCCTTCATGTGTAAGGCTAGATATTCTTAAAGTAATTACTGTTGATGGCGCAAAATTTTTTCGATATAACATTTTTCTTCTACCATGAAATTGATTTATTTTTAGACAAAGATTCATCAAAAGTCGAGTCTTTAAAATATGTCACGTCTTCTGAAAATTCTGTTGAAGATGGTAGTGAATTCATACGTATAGTTTTATTTATCAAATTATGAAAAATTTGAAACTTGCAATGAACTGTAAGCGTATCTCTATATGACAGAAATTTGTCCAAGTTTTTCTCGATTTTAATTAACAATGTGTTATTCGATATAGGACCTAAAATGGATTTTGATGATACAACTTCTCCAGACGGTGTCATTACAGTAGTGGTACACAAAGCGTTAAATGTATTACTAGTAAGTATATAAAAGTATACTACATTAGACACCGGAATAGAGGAGTAAAGTGAATATTGACTTATAACTTCCATTTGAATCACGTATTGATCAGGTTCTGGAAACGGTGGAGACATTAACGTCTTCATAGTATTTATAAGACACATAAATTGATTAATTTTCCATGTATGGTCAAATATATTCGACTTAATTTGTGTTTCAGACCAGCTCTTGATATACCGTAAAGATGGCAAAGATACTGTCTGCTCCTTTTCCAGGGTATTCTCTGTAGAGATATTCTCCACTTCTTTTTTGTCAGAAATCTGTAAATAATTAATTTACTTATGAATAAGGATCAACATCCAAATGTCATAAAAGTTTCTGTGCTTTTAAATAAAATAGATTAAATTTTAAATATCCTAACATGTAATATATTTACACGTATAAATAAGAGCCATTGGAATCTGAATTCACTAAGGCTGCGGTCCACTTGACGCTACAAATGCTTCGAAGCGTTCTTCTTCTCCTTCTTTCTTTATTGAAAGAAAGGAGAAGAGGAATGCTTCGAAGCATTTGTAGCATCAAGTGGACCGCAGCCTAAAAAGTACATAGAGATTATTGGACATCCTATATTTAATATTCATTTTTGAATAAAAACATTATACGTTAGACGGTCAGAAAAAAATTGAATAAAGAGCGCCACATTGTAAGAGAAAACTTAAATACAGTTAGTTTCGTTGATCACACTCGATTTCATAAATAAAAGTTGTCACAATTTTGCGTCAAATTTCAAGAATAATTGGTAAACTACTTTTTTGCCTAAGTCTTGTACGATCTATAAATTCCGTTAAAGGAGACTTATTCATAATTTTATACTGCCCTCTCCACCCCTTATATAACAGCACTTTGATCTGATGTACATGTAAGTCCAATTTTTGAGATGTTTTTTATATTACATATATAAACAGAGTTCTGTCTTGAATTCTGATACAAGTAACAGATTCGTCTGAAGTAGACTCTGCATTAATAATTTTTAATTGTTCAAATTACACATGCTAGTATAGAAAATAGATTTGATACGTGTATGAATATTTCTGAATTTTCTTTGCTATGTAGAGTATAAGTATGTAACTATCGCTTTAAGGAATGTCTTTAATGTAATTGATACTGTATCGTTTATACCAAGTTTTATGTGCTTTCTAACGTTCTAATAACATGCACTCAACGAAGTTGAAAAAAGAACTTACTTTATTCTCTTCCATTATACGTTTTCGCTTTTCTGCTGAATCTTGATCAGTCGAACGTAAGCTCTTACGTTTCTCTAACGACGTGCTTCGTAGAGAAATATTCCAACACCGTCCAGACGAAGGAATTACTAGATTAATGCGTTCACGTACAGATGTAGCAACGGCAAGCAACCGATTCCTCTTATTTCCTTTTGTCAAATCAAGTTTCCAAGCTACTGCAAATATGACGCCAAGGCCAAGACCAGCCAAGACAGCCAAGATGTGATGTGAGAAACGAGAAACGATGCAAATGAACAAATGAACGCGACCATTGCATAAAACAGAGCCGGGGGGCGGGGCGCCCGCCGCGCCGCCCCGCCCGGGCCACGCGGCGCGGAACGCGCCCGGGCGGCCCGGGGCTTACCATCACCCGTAAAATCTTCTTCTTCTTGAATAATGGCCTTTAAGCAGTACTGCTCCAAATAGGCCAGTGCGAACCAATAGTCGTATATCACCCGTAAAATAAGTGAAGGGGACACGCATCCTAGGCTGCGTTCGAAAACGTCACCCGAGTGCACACGAGTATACTCCCTTCTCTTTCTATCTCAGCGAGTTAGAAGGAGAAGGGAGTATACCCGTGTGTACCCGGGTGACGTTTCCGAACGCAGCCCTAAGAAAATCACGCATGTACGTATGTCACACGTATGTGCCTCCTTATTAGAATGCGTGTCCCCTCCATCTATCTCCCAGGTGAGCCGCGGGCGCCACGGTTCAAATCTCAAATCTGACATTTCTTAATTTGATACACCGATCAGTTGCCGAAAGAAACTGAATAATCAGATGCTACTGATGCTAGAGCTACACGAAGAACTTTTATAACTCACGACTATTTTCACTGGCAATAAGATTAATTTCAAAATACTAAAATATTTTATTAGAGTTTTACGTAGTCAAGTCTTACTGTAATAATTAACACGCGTATCGGCTTTCTCATTTATGCAACAACTGTTAATTTTATCGCTAAAATACGCTAACAAACTGACAGATCCAACATTACATTTTAAAAATATTATTGCTTAGGAACAGATTTCTTCTATCCGATTACAGAGCTTTCATTGTTCTCTCTTCGCCTTACCTTTACTATCAAATTATTTTCTTGCCAAAGTGATAATATAAAGTTTTATTTCGAATTAAGCACAGAAACTATATAAAAAAAAGATACAAAATTCACCAAAAATATCATATTTGTTTAATTTCTATTTTTGAAACAAATTTAGATTTTGAAATGAGTTATCAAATTTAACTCGAATTTGAGTAACCGATTTATAATTTTTGTGAAACATTTTCATCCATCTACCGATGATCGGACAGTATATTTCTATTAAATCGAATATCTCTATAAACTGCATAATTTGCCGATACCATATGTCTCTGAATTAAAAACAAAGATAAATAAACTGATAGAAAAAGAAATAAGTAAAATATAATTTATATATATATTTATCTACGTTGTATATTATAATAAATAATTAAGAATTTGATTGTTTTAATTTAATCGTATTTTATTGAACTCCAATTAATGATCAACAATTAATGAACAACATCGAAAACGTATAATTGCGATAAACATCAAACAACAAAAATCGAGTTTAAATTTCTAAAAGATAACTTGCTCGTTGAAAAGGTAGATGCTAAAAATTCTGACACTGTAATACGCACAAGATGATCTACAGAACAATTGGAAATTGTTAATACAATATAGAACTGATAAAATTAAATAAAACATTTTCAGATAACATAGGTTTGTAAGGATTCTTATTTTCCATTTCCTTTTGTTCTAGATCAACCTGTAGACTTGAGAAACTTATAACTAAACTAATAAGTATAAGTATAATAAATATAATTAAATAGTTTTCAATTTATATAATTATAATTAATAATAGTTTTATTCGTACATCTAAACTCAAATCACGAATTATTTTTAACTTGTATTAATACTTATTTGCATATAAAATTCTTACATATATAAAAATTAAAAGTTATTATTATAGAAAAGAAAAAACCATGTTTATTAATTAAATAAAAAAATATCCTTATATATCCTGTATTACGCATATTATTTTATGAATCACTACCAGCCAACGTAAATTTATCTGTCATAAGTGGTGACGAAAACAACTGATGAGTGCTGATTTCAAGAATTTCACTTTTCTCAATCAATTCCAGTATCTTATTTAAATCTTCTTGCAATATATTTTCAAATTCTGTAACATCCCTAATGTCTTCTATGTGAAATTTAACAAAATTTGCCGAATGTTTTTCTAAAAATTTTGCATTAGACGCAAACGCAAGCTGTAGAAGTTCAACAGCGTTATCAATTGTAATATAGTGTAGCAAATAATGTTCGCACGTTAATTTTAAAGCTGGTACATCATATTTATCAGCTGTGGCTAATAATTTTTTAAGCACGTTATAGTCACATTGGTCTAGTGAGCCAGTTATAATATATACTAAAATCTGTTTAAAAGTTTGTAACTCGCTATTCGCTATTAATTCATCTGTCATATCTTTTTCTTTTCCCTCATGTGTAAGACAGATATTCTTAAAGTAGCTACTGTTGGTGGAGCACAACAATTTTTTTGATATAACATATTGTTCTTTTCCTACTATAAATTTGATTGATTTCTCATCTTTAAACCGAAACTCATCAGAGGTCGAGTCTTCAAAACATGTCACGTTTTTTGAAAATTCTGTTAAAGATGGTACTAAATTCATACGTATACTTTTATTTATTAGATGATGATAAATTTTAAGCTTACAACGTATTGTAAGCGTACTTTCAGGACTCAACTGTTGAAACTTGTCTGTCGAGATTTTAATTAATAATGTCTTATTCGATATAGGACCCGAAATACTGTTTGATGAACCAAAATCTTCAGTCGGTAGCATTATAGTAGTGACACATGAACCGTAAAATGATTTACTAGTAAGTATATAAAATGCTATTACATCTTTCTGCAAATTAACTTGACGCGAAACATTCATTCGAATCACGCACTGACCTATCTCTGGAATCGATGGAAGCGTTGTCGTGTTCGTTATCGTAGAAAAATGCATAAATTGATAAATTTTCCATGTATGGTCAAGTATAGTCGGTTCAATACGTGTTTCAGAATAGCTCTTGATATACAAAGGTAAATGTGGGCGAGATACTGTCTGCAGTGTCTGCTCCTTCTTCGGAATATTTTCAACTTCTTTGTCAGAGATCTGGAAATAATTAACTTAATTACTTATGAATGATGAAAAGGATCAATATCGAAATGTAAAAGTTTTTATGTTTTTTAATAAAATAGATTGACAATAAGAGCTGGATGCAGTAAGTAGGACGCATATATATTTTATTATAATATATATATATAATCAAAAGATGAGATAATAATGAAAATATTGTTTATATTATAATTAAATATACGCGCCCTATTTTCTGCGCTTCTTATTGCTAATTTTGTTAACCTTATTTGATTTTATTCAGAGCCTCAATATATATATATTTTTTTTGTTAAAATACGTTAAATTTCAAATAAATATCCTAACATGTAGTAATATGTTTACATGTACAGATAAGAACCACTTGGTCTGATTTCACCAAAAGTACATAAATATTTTTGAGATACCCTATATTTAATATCTTTTTTAATTAAAATAACACATTTTATGTAAAATAATCATAAAATAGAATAAATTCAATCAATAGCCAAGTTGTAGGAGTCCCGGAAGAATCAGTGCGTTTCCCGGGGCCCCTTGTCTCGCAAAGGAAAAACGCGCCGAGCAGGATACCCGCGGGGTTTTAGCCGGTAAGACTCCCCGGAGGCGGGGGGTCTTCCCCTCTTCCCCTAGCGAAGGGGCTACCGGTCATACCGGCCGGTAGTAGATTTCCCCGCGTAAAAAAAAAAAGTCAAGTTGTAGGAAAGAACTTAAACATGGTTGTTGTCGTTAATTATGATCAATTTCGATAAATACTTGAAAATTTTGTCAAAATTTTGTGTCAAATTTCAAGAATAATTAGAAAACTGCTTTCTTATCTAAGGGCCGATATCACAGTCTCCGATTAACGTGATCCTCCGATTAAACTCACTCTGCATCTCTTTCTAACTGTCTTTTCGTCTCTTTCTAGGGGGACAGTTAGAAAGAGATGCAGAGTGAGTTTAATCGGAGGATCACGTTAATCGGAGACTGTGATATCGGCCCTATGTCTTAGACAATCTATAAAAGTTAAATTTAAAGAAAAACTTTTATTTACAATTTGATACCATCACATTCATATTTTGATGTATGTACAAGTACAATTTTAAAAATGTGTTTTATATTACGTATAAACAGAGTTCTATATTAAATTCTGATAATTAATAGACTTTTTACAATAATTTTTAATTACATTCCAATTACACGTGCTAGTAAAAGAAACAGATTTGATACATTATACGTGTATAAGTTTTGCTTCGTCACACAAAATATTGAATTGTTACTTTAGAAAATGTCACGAATATATTGATTTGTTTACGCAAAATTTCATGTGCTTTCTAGCATTCTAATTATGGAGCAACGAAATTGACAAAAGAACTGTTAAGAACTTACTTGCTTCTCTTCCGTTTTACATATTTCTTGCTTTTCCGCTGAATCTTGATTAGTTGAACTTAAGATCTTACGTTTCTCTGATGACATGCTTCGGTAATATTCTCACGCACCAGATGAAGAAGCTATCAGACTAATGCGTATAGAGATGTGGCAACTGGTACCTCTTTGATTTCCTTTTACCAAATCAACTTTTCAAGCTACGGTGAATATAACGTCAAGACGTGCAACAAACAATGCGAATTAACAAATAATCTCGGCCACAGATCACTTCTGAGATGCCAAATTTGAGCCCTGACTCACCTGTAATAAGATATGTGGAGAGGTAGCGAAAACCGGCCTCGGTAGCATGCGGTAACACGTGGAGGAAATGGATCACGTGCCGTGTATGTACGTATATGAGCGCTGAGAGCATGGTCTTCTAACACCATGGCTGAGAGCGCGACACGTACACGGCTCGCACTTGTGTGCAGCACGTGAGCCATCCTCTCCACATTCCCTTCACGTGCTACCGAGGCCGGTTTCTGACATTAATGTAGAGAGGACATGTATACTAATAAATAAGAAAGAGCCACGTACATGTATCAGCCGATAGAAAAATAAACAAATAACGAAATATATAAGTTTATGGATTTTGTTATCTACATATATTAAGTAATAACTATAAATTTATTTCTGTTTCAATTTAATTGTATTTTATTGAATCCAAATTAATGACAATATCGAAAACATATAATTGCGATAAGCATTGAAGGCATAAAAATCAAGTTTAAATTTCATTAATATGAAAAATAACTCGCTCGTTGAAAAGGTAGACGCTAAAGATTTTGACTTTTGACACTGTAATATGCACAGGATGATCTACAGAACAATTGGAAATTTTTAATACGATATAGAACTGATAAAATTAAATAAAACATTTATAGATAACATAGGTTTATAAGGATTCTTATTTTCCATTTCCTTTTGTTCTAGATCAACCTGTAGACTTGAAATATTTATAACTAAACTACGTTAAGTGTAATTAGTAATAGTCTTATACCTACATCTAAACTCAAATCACAAATTATTCTCAATTTGTATTAATACTCATTTGTATATAAATTCTTACATATATAAAAATTCAAAGTTATATAATATTTGTGGAAAAGAAGAAAGCACGTTCACTAATTAAATAAGAAAAATATCTTTATCATGTTCTATGAATGTTATTATATAAATCAAATATTAGCCAATGCAAAGAATCTCTTATCTGCCAGGTGGTGACGAAAAGAATTAATGAGTGCTGATTTCAAGTGGTTTACTTTTCTCAATCAATACCATTATCTTATTTAAATCTTCTTGCGGTAGGCTTTGAAATTCTTTAGTGTCGTGATTTCTTTTATGTGAAATTTAATAAAACTTATCGAATGTGTTTCCAAAAATTTGGCATTCAACGATAACGCAAGCTGTATATAAGTTTCAATAATATATAGCGTAATAATGTTCACACGTTAAGTTTAAAGTTGGTACATCATACTTATAGCTGTTAATAATTTTTTAAAACATGTCATAATCACTTGGCCGGTATTCATAGTCAGATCTTATATTTAAGATCGTCTTAAGTTTATCTTTAGATGCTGAACAACTCGTTTCATTGGCTACAGAATATCTAAAGATAAACTTAAGACGATCTTATATGTATATAAAATCTGACTACGAATACCGGCCATTGTCTTATTGAACCAGTTATAATATATAATAAAATCTGTTTAAAAGATTCTATCTCATTAAACGTTACTAATTCATTTGTCACATATTTTTCTATTCTCTCATGTGTAAGGCAAATATTCTTAAAGTAACTACTATTCGTGGCGCACGACAATTTTCTTGATATAACATAATTGTTCCTCTCCTATTATAAATTTGATTGATTCTTCATCTTTAAACCGAAACTCATTCAAGGTCAAGTCTTCAATATGTTTGCCTTAAGGTGCTTTTTCACGTTGACGCTCGACCGGCTCGACGCTCATTTTCAGTGAGAAAAATCTTCAGAAATAATATTTTTTATTTATATATATATATCCGTAAAATATTACTACTTGAAGATATTACTTAAAAATAATTAATATTTTACGTATTTCCAAGTTTATTTTTGAGTGTACTGGGACGATCAACGATTCAGCGTTGGATGTTGAATAATTTCAACTTTATTTCTTGACGCTAGCGTAAAAGCGAAACCACATAACTCTAGAAATAATAATTTTTATTTATTTATATTACATAAATAAATTTATATATACACATATAAATAAAAAATATTATTTTTGAAGATTTTTGCTCATTAAAAATGAGCGTCGAGCATCAACGTGAAACGGCACCTTAAGGCAAATATTCTTAAACTACTGTTGCGGGCGCACAATTTTTTTGATAATTTTTTTCTACCACAAAATTGATTTATTTTTTAACCGAAACTCATCAAAAGTCAAGTCTTCAAAATATGTCACGTCTCCTGACATTTCCGTTAAAGATGGTGGTGAATTCATACGTATAGTTCTATTTATCAGATTACAAAAAAATTCGAACTTGCAACGTATTACAAGCGCATCTTTTTTATCTAACAACGAAAACTCCTCTCCAAAGATTTTAATTAACAATGTGTTATTCGATATAGGACCTGAAATGGATTTCGATGATACAACTTCTCCAGACGGTAGTATTATATTAGTGGTACACAAAGCGTTAAATGTATTACTAGTAAGTATATAAAAGGATATTGTATTAGTTGACTGACGTCGGTTTGAAACTTTCATTTGAATCATATATTGAGTTTCTGGAAACGGTGGAACGTTATCGTGTTCATAGTATTACAAAGCCATAAAAATTGATTAATTTTCCATGTATGGTTAAGTATACTCGACTTAATCTGTGTTTCAGAATAGCTCGTGATAGATGGTGAAGATGGCAAAGATTCTGTCTGCTGCTTTTCCGGGATATTCTCTGTAGATATATTCCCAATTTCTCTTTCGTCAGAAGTCTGTAAATAATTAATTTACTTATGAATAAGGATCAACATCAAAATGTCATAAAAGTTTCTGTGCTTTTAAATGAAATAGATTATTATTATTCTCTTATTATTAAAATAGATTAAATTTCAATCAAATATCTTAACATGTAATAACATATGTTTAAATGTATAGATGAGAGCCATTTGAAAATCGGACTTATAACTAAAAATATATAGAGATTTTTTAGACACTCTACATTTTATATATCTTTTTTTAAATAAAAATAACACTTTATATTAAACAATCAGAAAAAGTTGAATAAATAGCCAAATTGTAGAAGAAAATATAAATACGGCTATTTTCGTTGATCACAATTAATTTCATAAATAAAAGTTTTGTCATAAGTTTGCGTCAAATTTCACGAATTATTTGTAAACTGCTTTCTTGTCTAAGTTTAAATACTTAAATCTATAATTCCCGTTAAATTTAAGAAAAAACTCTTATTTATAATCCTATGCATTTTGATGTATATTGTATAAATCCAATTTTTTAAATATTTTTTTATATTATATATCCTAAATAGAATTCTATCTTAAATTCTGATAAAAGTAATGCATTCGTCTGAACCAGACTTTTTGCATTAAACTTTTTAATTGCATTCAAATTACACATGCTAGTGAAAGTGAATTTTCTTTGTTATGTAGAGTGCATGGAATTGTCACTTTAGAAAATATCACAAATGTATTAATTTGTTTATACAAAATCTTTTGCGCTTTCTAATGTTCTAATAACTCGTACCCGATAAAAAAATTTTCATATAAAAATATATTTAAATATATATATAATCATATTATATAAAATACGTCCACATATGTTTTCTTTCTTTTGAATAATCTCTGTTCATATATAAAATATGATTATATATGGGCAAATTTTTCTCATTCATTCAGACTTTGCTTTTTCGTAAAAAAAAAAAAAAAAAAAAAAAAAAAATGCAAAGTAATTTTTCTAATTATTTTCTAATTCTTTTTCTTATTATTTTTCTTGTACATACGAACAGAGATTGTACAAGAAAAAGAAAACATATAAACATATTTTATACATTAAATTACTTATATTTAAATGTTTTTATATGAAAAATTTTTTGCTGGGTATTCAATGAAGTTGAGAAAACAACTGTCAAGAACTTACTTGCTCCTCTTCCTCTTCTTCCTCTTCTTCCTCCTCTTCCTCCTCTTCCACCTCTTCCTCCTCTTCCTGCTCTTCCTCCTCTTCCTCCTCTTCCTGCTTTTCCTCCACTTCCATTGTCATACGTATTCGCTTTTCCGTTGAATCTTGATCAGTCGAACTTAAAATCTTACGTTTCTCTGCGGACGACATGCTTCGGTAATATTCGAACACTGTTCAGATGACAAAATTATTAGACTAATGCGTGTACAGATGTGGCAACTGACTTCTTTGATTTCCTTTTTATCAAATTAAGTTTCCAAGCTAATATGAATATAATATCCAGATATCGATGTTACAAAATTACTGCGCATACAAAACGATGTTCACCGCAGTTCACCGATGTTTGTGCTTTTGTCACATAGCATTTAAAGACCTTATTCCTTTGTTCATCTGAAAATTAACAGCCTTATTTCTTATTTTATTCTCCAAGCATTTGGTGTCTATTAACTGTCACACTGTCTTTTAAAGTACAAACCTTTTGCAGCCTCGCAACTTCTCACACTAATACTGATTTAAATAACTGTTCGTTTTCACTGACTTTTCAGTCCGCGTGGCTATATGACACTAATGTGATGACCTAACCGATCTCCGTGACTGTTATTGTTTGATAATATTTATTTTCTCAGTCTAGTTAGAATGTCTTCAACCTAGCGGGGTTGTTAATTTCTTTGTTTGATAATAAGACTCTTGGATTTAGATTATAGCTTTCACTGTTTGCATTTTACTTCAGCTTTAATTTTCATACTGTTTGTTGCCTCCGTTAAATTTATGTATAAAATATCATTTTATTTTCAGTATACAGAAAGAAAGCAAGTACATGAACAGACGTGAATATTTAATTAAGCTGAATTGGAGGTTTCTCACAGTAAAATTTACTTCAGGTACACAGTTTGAAATAAATTTTGCTATAAGAAACCTTTAATTCAGCTTAATTCGCATTAATTCCTGTATTTAAGCAATCTGTTTATTTGATTTGATTTGCTTTTCGAGCTTTTAATCATGGCATTAATAGCTACATAATTATAAAAAATAATAACAAAATAATCGCGAATTGAAATATTCAATTATCAAATTCGAATCTGCCGCCAATCCGCAGATAGACGACACGGAAAAGTTGGCGGGGAATTTTATTGCCGAGGATTTCCTTCAAGTACGTTACGTACATACCTACGATTGCGTATATCGGGTATTCACTGTTTAAACCACGCGATTTGACACGTCCGACAATGATAAATTTTCTTATTTAACGCGCGGCTCGCACGTTACAATAAAAACTGTTGCAATATATTGATTGCGATAAAAACGTTATTTACCTATTTACCAAGTGAGATCGACTCGCCTCGACTTCTTCATCATCAATCGGCAAACCGCAATTCTCGAGGAAGAAGAGTTAACTTCAGTGATTTCTAGAGGTTTATTGCTATTATTACCTGTATATTCTGTGTAAAAATTGCTTTTATTTTCTTTTTTCTCCTCGGTTAGGACACGCTTGTCGCATACTGAATTAATGCAGTGTGACATCTCGCTTGCGTCATTCATCGTTTCTCGCATTAAAGAACGCCTTCAACTTCGATTAACTTAATCGGCGATTAAGCCGAGCAGTATCTGGTTCTGCTATTAACCTAAATAAAATATAATCTTTTATTGTTTAATAAATGGAAAAAAAATTCGAGACGACGAACGATATGAATGGAAATTTTGCGGTAAGTAATTCTGCCGGTTGAATTAATTAAATTAATCATAGTTTTTAACCTTTAACCAAAGTCGCTCCGTCGGCGTTCAGCCTCTTGTTCGTTTTGTTTGCGCTTTCCTGCAGGTATTCCACTTTCCGTCACAGCTACTTGAGCGTTTTGTTCGAGGCGCAGAAAGTGTAACCGGTAACGTAGCGTCGTTGAACAAATCCGACTTCAAGGCGCAACCCAGCGCAACCGCGCAACGTACCGCAATGCACCGCGCATGTTTCCTGCTTTCTCGCGTTCCGCTCTAACCTACAAATCGCTGTCCGCTTTCTTCGCTCGACGCTCGACGAAATCGCGAACCCCGGAGAGGTTAGGTCGCCAGGAGTACGTAGTGGAGTGACCCTCGGCGTGTCGCAGACCAGCACCGATTCGGTAATGATTGCGGGTAAATCGCCGTTGCGTAAACCATAGATTTTTGCAGTTTTTTCGCAGTCTGACAAACGAGAATATTACGAATAGCGACTAACAAAACTTCATCCTCTCTTCATTCAGACTTTCAACTTTAAGTTCATTTTTTTCCAAAATTTATTGTGCTTTTGCACGTGCAACTTTTCGGTTTTTACTTAATAATCCTACAACTGCTGCATTTCCTGAATTTATTCGTTTCTTCTTGTTAAGTGTAACCATGTTGAATGTTTCAGCACAACGTAGCAAGTTTGGCAAACAGAGTATCCTAGTGAACGATGAACATGGCAGCGAGCGCTGGTCTCACACGACATGAGGTGCTGATGCTGGTAGCGAGATTGACATGTGTTGCGGCGATCGGTTTCTTCAGCATGAGGTGGCTTATCAGTCAGCTTGATCCTACCAGGAGTACCAAGCAAAGAGCCAAGAAGAAGGTTCGAAGTCATCTTACATATCTTCTCAAGGAAATTTCAGTCACAAATTGTCTTCAATTTGCAAACAATGCTTTAACTGTAACTGGCGGTTTATATCTTATATGTAAATTGTTTCAGGCTCGGGAGCAGTTACGTAAATTGGCAGAGAGCGACAGATACGCGCGATCCTTTGACATGGACCAGTTGACGGACTACGAAATGATAATAGCCAATCATCTGGTAGATCCAAATGATATCAAAGTATCGTGGAGCAGCATTGCCGGTCTGGACAGCGTTATTCAAGAACTCAAGGAGACAGTCATCCTGCCTATACAGAGGAAGGAGTTATTTGAAGATTCGCAGCTGACTCAAGCGCCCAAGGTAGGTACCAGATCAGGTTCCTTAAAGAGAAATCAATATTTTAAATATGCCTTGCGCTTGTTACTTTCAGGGAGTATTGCTATACGGTCCGCCAGGTTGCGGCAAGACTATGATCGCCAAGGCTACCGCACGGGAGGCGAAAACACGTTTTATAAATCTAGACGTGAGCATCTTGACTGATAAGTGGTACGGGGAAAGCCAGAAGCTGGCCGCCGCTGTCTTCTCATTGGCAGTGAAACTGCAGCCTTGCATTATTTTCGTTGATGAGATAGGTACGTCACCAAGAATAGTAATCTTTTGTATCTAGATTTATTTTAGAATATTTTTGTTATCCTAGAAATCTTTATTTTTTTATTCTTTTTTTTTAATTCTGAGGTAATAAAAATATTCTAAAATAAATCTGGATACAACTACTATATGTTTCTAATATAATTTATCAGTATCACAGAAACTGTTAATGTATATAATTTATTACAATAGATCTATTTGTAACAAATACATCTTCTTGTTTTAATATATTTTTAACTTTAACACAGATTCGTTTTTGAGATCGCGCAATTCACAGGATCACGAGGCCACGGCAATGATGAAGGCCCAGTTTATGTCGTTGTGGGATGGTTTGATAACCGATCCTGACTGTACCGTGATTATAATGGGAGCCACCAATAGGCCGCAGGATTTAGATAAAGCGATTCTGCGCCGTATGCCAGCGACTTTCCACGTTGGATTGCCGGTACGTATATTTATGCGATTTTAAATTTTACATGATTATTAATCCATAATTATAGAAAGTAATGCCAATATATGTTTCAGAATGAGCAACAGCGGTTGAAAGTTTTGCAATTGATATTGAAAAACGAGCCAACCGCAGACAACGTCGAATTGGGAACGTTGGCGAAACATACAGAAGGCTTTTCTGGATCTGATTTACAAGAACTTTGTCGGAACGCATCTATATATCGTATTAGAGATTACGTATATTCACAGTATGTATTTAAACACTTCGTAAAAAGTAAATTGAATATCGTATTATATACAGCTCAGAACTGTGCAAGTTCCAAAAATTGAAATCGCGCTGTATCAGCTTCTATATATAATGTCATTTAATTCACAGCGACGGGCTCAAGTACGAGAACAATACAGACGATGAATATGACGAAGAATTTCATGATACCGTGCGGCCCATCACGATGGAGGACTTACTCAAATCATTCAGGAAAATGAGAACGTCAAAACTACACACAGGAACGCTCAGTACAAGGCAGCTGGATCTAGATTAAGGAAAGAAATTTATCCTCTGTTAATCGCTGTCTGTGACTGTTTTTTTTTACACTTCGGGTGTTACATAAATTTTACAACAACGATGACAGTGATATTCTGCTTCATCATGAAACTATAGATCTTCGATCCTGTTGGAAGTGGTTTCCTTGTCGTAAACGATTTAAAAATTTTTATGAAAGCATTATGCTGTTGAAGTAGCCCAAATAGAATCGTCGAGCGAAGTGTTTACAATTCCATAGTAAAAGACATCATAGGAAAAAATTTTATGATAAGGTGAAATGGAATTTTTCTGGATATATTATATTAAACATCGATGATGAGAGACAATGAATGACAAGGGCGTCATTCAATTCTATTATGTCAAAATTTTTATTTTATCTTATTTAGTTTCTTTTGTAGAAAATATAATTTATTGTAAGTCTATTAGGTAAATTATATTTTTGTTTCTTCAAAATTGAAAAATTAAATAAGTTTAAAATATAATTTCTTTTTATAATATACATACACTTAAAATTTATTATAATTAAATCTGGTAGACACGTCCAAAATTATGTAAAATGTATAACAGAGTATTAAATTGTGCAAAAAGTGAAAAAAATGTTTGATTGTCAATAGTTAACAGCAATGATATCGATTTGAGAATTTTGGAAACTCCGATGAACTGTACCTTAATGCTATACGAGATTTTTATGTATGATACACTTTTACATGTGTTATTATTATATTTATTATACCTTTTAACGGCACATATTGCATTTTTGTATATTGTATATTTATATTCTATTATGTAACAAATTAATTCAATTTTGAGTCAATTTTTCCACTGTCAAACATTTCTTTATATAACTGGAACTGTAAAAAGATACTATAATTTTGCGGATTGTATTAAATTATTGCTTATATAATATTTTTGTCGTTTGTAATATTTAGTTACCTGAGTACATAGATTAATATCGTTACTAATAAGTTTTGTATTTCACAGAAAAATATTAAGAGGAAAATTAGGAACTTTATATACATTATATATATATATATAGATAAATATATATAATATATAAATATATTTATATATATTATATAGTTTATACAGACACACACGAATTATATTTACTGACAAAACACCAAAAAATTTTATATATTATAGTTTTTATGACAGATGTAATTACGCTTCGCAGTGTAATATATTTTTACTTTGCCTTCCAACTTCGAAATGACATTAAACATGATGTCTCTAAGTGATTACGAAATCTAAATTCCATTTTACAATTAGTATCTGGCAATGCTTATGTGTACTATGTAATTCCACACTTGTAAATATATGTAAAGAAAGATATACATATATATATATAATAGAGCAACAATAATTATCAACATCTATATCATGTAATATAGATGTTGATAAAATATAAGATTTAATTCAATATCCAATGATAGTATATTGCCACTCCGAAATAAAAACTGTTTTATTTTAGGAAGATTATAAAAAGATTCATATATCAAGAAATATTGAAAGGGAATAAACAATTATATATAAATTCGAGAGACCTTCACACTTTTGCAAAAATCGTCGGGAACTGTCTAAAATTAAATCAGATTGCGTACAATTAAAAAAATGTAACACATGTATGTTATATCAAGAAATAAATTCGATTTAGAGAAAACCCTTCAACACCTATTTCCCGATCAACTTTTCGAGAACTAATTCTAAGTCAAATTCGCGCAATTTTGAAAAAAATACTATATAAAAATATTTTATTACATCATCCATCGCAGATTGCATTAAAAATATAAAAAAAAAGAAATGTGTATCAAACGTAAAATAAAAGGAGAGCCACGGGAGTAGAGGGAAATCGCAGGCGTGCATTCGAGGAACAAAGCACCTTCGTCTGCACGTTTTCAAAAAGAAAGCCAATCTTTTCTTTTTCCTCAGTTTTCTCGGAATCGGGGAAGCTAAGAAATCGCATCGAAGTAGATTCTCGCGTTTTCCGCGTTGGGAATAAAAGCGAGCTACGTATTTTAGAAAAAAAAAAAAAAACGAGAGAAGGACGACGATAGGAGATGTAAACGAACTCTTTTTTCATCCCCGTAAAGAGAGGAAGAAATGAAAGAAGAGGTGAAAGAGACCAAAGGGAGTGTCGGTTCGACCAGTGAAAGAGATGTCTTCCACGAACGAATTCTTGTATACGTTTTATAGACGAAGACGCGAAAGAGAAGGAAAAAAATCGATTTCCGTTCGCTTCTCATTTTGTCGAGCTCTCAATTTTGAAGACATCCGAAAACACGCGAGAGAGAGAAAAAGAGTGACTGAAAGAAATACCGGGAGGACAGAATGGTTCATTCTACATAGGTATATTGGAACAAAATCGTCGGGTTCAGGTAGTGAGAGGCGAGAAAGAGGCGGTGTCGCAACCCAAAAAGGGATAATTACCGATTCTAGAGAGAAAAGAATCCTGTCACCTAGAACATTTCTTTTAGATAAGTGCTAGCTAAACCACATTAATATACATCGGTATCTCACTTAGGAGATGCCGCACAAAAGAAGGGCACCGCGGGGTACAAAGCGATGATGCCTTGAACATTGCAGTTCCCGATTATCCGGAATATATTGAACCGCATCGATCTCCTACCGACGCTTTTCAGTCTCGACATAATAAAAAGAATGGAATCAGAGGTTTCAGGAAACGGAGTACAGATAAGGATGAGAACGAGAGACGCGGGGGACTGTATAAACTGTATTCGCGATATAGTTTCTCGGCGAACGAGAATCTTTTATTCGTATATTTGCACACGTGTAAATAAAAGATTCTCGTTTTTCCACACCGAGACGTTCGGGACTCGCTTCTCGCGACAAAGCGCGAATAAAGAGAGCGACCCGCCGCGAGATCCGCTCGTCCGCTGTTGCGGCGGCAGGATGAGCCCGATGAGCGACGCGTTGAGCGGGATGAGCCGAGGACGGCGAGGACGCACGAGCGACGCGACGCGCTCGGCCTCTCCTGCGCGCCTCCTGCTCTGCTCCTCCGCCCGATCCCGAAACCCGAAACCCCGAAACCCGAAAGATCCCCGCGATTCGTTCGCGATGACGCGACCGGAGCCGGAGCGCGCGCGCTGAATGAGAAACGCGAGAACGGGCCGCGGGTTGCAGTTGCAGCGGCGAGTCAGAGCGAGCGTACGGCACTAACGGCACGCATGTGGGTCGTGCGTGCATCCGTGCATGCGTGAATGTGTGTGTGTGTGTGTGTGTGTGTGTGTGTGTACTGTGTGTGTGTGGTGTGTGTGGTTGTGTGCCCTACGGAACGAAACGGAACGGAACGGAACGGAGAGGAGAGAGACCGTGGGCCGCCCGCGGGGATCGAGAGGCGAGAAAGCGGCGAAAAGACACGCATACATAATACGTACACGCACACGCATACGCATACACGCACACGCTGTCATGGCGTTAACGTTAACGACGCGTGTCGAGCGTACTACGTGCCGTCGGCGACGCTGCCGCGAAGCGAGGTGCCGGTAATACCTCGCCGTTCCGTCGCGGAACAGTCCCCCTCCCCCTCGTCCCTCCCCCCCGGGTAACGTACGCGAGAGCGACGGCGGTCGTCGTCCGTCCGTCCGCACGGGGTACAGAGAAAGAGTGAGCGAGTGAGTGAGAGCGAGCGAGAGCGAAGGAAGGGGGAAGAGAGAGAGAGAGAGAGAAAGAGAAAGAGAGCGAGAGCAGCGCGAGCGTTGTCAGCCGCTCGGCTTCAACTCGCCGAGTCCGTGCCGTGGTCGTCGTGCTCGGATTGCTCGCGGTACCTTCCTGCCTCTCGGGCCAGCCTCATCCGCGGAAGAGGTAAACGTTCGACGTGCCCCCCCGCGAGACGGTGCACGAGGTCGCGGACGCGACTCCACGGCTATGAAACCTTCCTCCGTGTTGCCTGGTGTTGCCGTCGATCGCGAGAGAAGCGAACGCGCCGCCGCCGCCGCCGCCGCCGCCGCCGCCGAGCGCGCGCAAGTGAGAGCGAGAGAGCCGCTTCTCTCGCCGCCTCTCTCTCCTTCGTACTTCGTAGAGAGTGCGAGCGCGCTTAACCTAAAATCTAAAACCCCTGCCTCGTCGTCCGTCTCGTTACCGTCTCTCTCTTTCTCTCTCTCTCCCTCTCCCTCTCCCTCTCTCTTTCTCTCTCGCTCTCCTGCGGCTCCTGCGGACCCCGTCGTCGTCCGGCCTGGGGTAAGCGGCACGGTGAAGCGAACGCGGGAGGTGCGACGCGACGTCCTCACGTTCCTCGCATCGCGTCGCATCAAATCGCATCGTGTCCCGTCGCATCGCATCGCATCGATCGGCTCGATCGCGAGCGCGACGGACCCGGGGACGCATCACCGAGTCGCCGTTGCTTCGTCTCGCGCGATGCTAACCTGCCATTCCACCCGCGACTCCAGTGTCCGCGTACGGCGTAAACACGCGCGAATGTAGGTTGACGATACTCGTCGGGCCCGCGAACGACTCGCCCGGTACTCTCCGCGATCCTTCCCGCTTCCGTTCGCCGAGTCTTTCAATCTCCTTCGCGAGACACTCTCTTTCTTCTCTTTCTCCACCGCCGCTGCTGACTGCCGACGATGACGATTGTGATCTTTGTGTGATTTTTGGAGCAGGAATGCCTGTCTGAGCGGACCGGAGAGAAGGAACAAGGACAATGCAACGATCCGGAGGCCAGTGTCTTTAATGGCTAGCTGTTGAGTTACGGAGCCTGTGAAAAGAGTGTATGGTGTGCATTCCTTATATTCCGCGTTGTCTGCCACCGCGACTGCGTGGACAGCTTCTCCTCGAAGACCGTATCCGTCGTTCTCTGTGGAGTTTCGCTGTGTGTTTTTCCGTGAAATCGCGCCGGACCTGGTGATGGTGATAATAAAATGTCATCATAAAATGGTCCGTGTCCGATCAAGAACCAGTGCCGAGCTTCACGGTGGAGAAATAGGACATGCTCGATGAAAAAAATGCCTAAGTAGAGGAACACATGTTCTGGGAATTGATGGGTATATGCTTTTCCTGCAGGAGACCCACCAGCGGCAGGTTGAACAGTAAAATATCTGAGCATATCTCGGCCTCCGTAACCCCTCTCCATGTTTGTCTGGAGGAACAAAGAAGACCAGAACTGGGCTCATGTGACGCCTCACAAGCTCACAAGCCTCAGGTGAGCTTGCGTTTATATTTTAATTTCAAACTCTCAGCGTGCTATTAAGATAAATTGTGACAATTAAATTTGTGACGCTGTTTTCTTATTTGTAATCTTGGTAACAGGTTAAAAAGACTTTTGAGAATCAAAAGGCAGAAGAAGAGATTCCCGAGGAGGTGGCGGAAGGTGATTCGATCGAAATTGAGACAGGAGAGTTAAGACAAAGCCAGCCGAGTATGGCCAATACTATCAGCAACATGA
This sequence comes from Temnothorax nylanderi, assembly GCF_030848795.1. Classification (NCBI taxonomy): domain Eukaryota; kingdom Metazoa; phylum Arthropoda; class Insecta; order Hymenoptera; family Formicidae; genus Temnothorax; species Temnothorax nylanderi. The sequence goes on from NW_027249214.1 coordinate 43,683, forward strand.
AGATGACTAATCCCATAAAGGGACTCGTTAGTAAACGCCGCAAACGTTTCACAGAGGACGGTTTTAATCTTGATCTCACATGTATCCTTGCCTAATTGTTTTACATACACACACGAACATGTAGAAATAATTAGATATTAGAATAGTATGCGTTCTGCATATTTTATATTTACACTAACAATGTAAGTACTAATATAGATTCTAATATGAATCAACTGTTGGATAATGCTGGATAAATTTCTTAACTATTGTGACGTTATAGATATAAAAGCGAATTTAATAGCGATGGGTTTTCCTGCTGAGAAACTGGAGGGAGTGTATAGAAATCATATTGATGACGTTGTTAAGCTGCTGGAATCGAAACATAAAGACCATTATAAGATTTATAATCTGTAAGTTCTTTGGAAAGACTTAACTGATGTCTCTTAAAATGTCTCTTTCACCACAAATGTCTTTAATACAACGTTACACTAATGTTTTAGGTGTTCCGAGAGATCGTATGATTGCAAAAAGTTCAAGCAGAGAGTGGCTACTTACGCGTTCGATGATCATAATCCACCAAAGCTGGAACAGATTAAACCTTTCTGCGAGGACGTGCAGTCGTGGCTATCCCAAGATAAGGACAACGTAGCCGCAGTTCATTGCAAGGCGGGCAAAGGTCGAACGGGTGTAATGGTGTGCTGTTATCTACTTCACAGCAAACAGTTTCCCACTGCCACGGAAGCCCTTAATTATTATGGAACTAAACGGACTCACGATAGGTAAATAGATACTACAAGACACTTTTGAGGATTCAGCATGTAGTGATGGCTCGATGATCGAGAATTATCTTACTTATTCGGTTTTATTGTGATCCAGGAAAGGCGTAACGATACCATCGCAGAGAAGATATGTAGATTATTATGCTACCCTCCTCCAAGAGGGTCTCAGTTATGAACCAGTGACATTATTATTGCGTAAGATACAACTGGATCCGGTCCCTATTTTCAACGGAGGCCAAGGCTGTAAGTAATTTGTATAAAAGTTATACGAATTATTATCGTTAACAATCGATACTTTATATCATTTTATTAATTTTTATTTATGCAAGAAATAAAAACGTGTCTTTTTTGGCTCCATAATATCTTTCTCCGTGACTTTTATATATATATACTTGTGTGTTATTATAATTTCTGATCGTATTGTAGCTTATGTAAATTATGTTATCTCTGTACATTGTGTTTCTAGGCTTGCATTTTGTAATCTCGGAATCAAACAAAAGGATATTTTCTGATGATTACGAGGTTCGGAAAGGTACATCTTCTATTTGTATCCCATTGTCACACACTGTCGCTCTGACGGGAGATATACGGGTGGAGTTCTACAACTACAGGCCAAAAATGAAACGGAAGGTACATATCTTTACAATATTTGTATCAATTTATTTGGCATGATAGATTAACGAACTGTGTTTTACTGTACTTCCCAGGAGAAAATGTTTCATTTTTGGTTCAACACATTTTTCGTCCGTGAGAAAGCGAATTCCGAGTGCGACAATGGCGAATTACACGTTGAAAGATCGACAAGGGCATTTAGCTGCGACGGCACAGCAATGGAATTACCGATGGTTATGTCGCACGTGAAACCTAGAACTGGATCGTTGGCCAGTCTCGGTCCTATGCCGCCCACTCTCATTTTACGGATAGACAAGTCAGGATTGGACAATGCACACAAGGATAAAAATCACAAGCTATACAGTCCGGATTTTAAAGTTAGTTTGTCTCGTGTTTGCAAAATATAATTTTAAAAAAATGATAGAAGTTTAGCAAATGTAGAATGTATGCATGTCTTGTACAACATTCAGCATTTAGGTATTTTGCTCATTACAATTAGAATCGGAATTCTGAAAACAAATGTATACAGTGTCTCAATTTCAAGTACTTAGCATTAAATACTTTGTTAGTCAAATTTGGAATAAAAGCAATTAAATATTACAATCTAAGTTCGAATAGTGAGATCTTATCAAGCGCAAGATATAAACATTCGATTATTCGCGGTCTTTTAATTGCAGGTGAGTCTATTTATGCATAGCGTGGGCGGGAACATATCTCCAGCTGTGCCAGCGACGACGAACAGAGGTGGCGACGGTGTGCAGCTGGGGATAGGCGGGCAGGAAACGCCGAGCGAGTCGAGCGAAGCGGACAGCAGCGATTGCGACACCACCGGCGACGAGGACGGTTGGGAATCCGGTGAGTCTTCTGCATCCCTGGTGGTGAACCACCAACACCACCCTCTTACACACAGCAGTAGCCGTACACACATTAGCAGTCTCCGTCCGCGATGCAATCTCAAGGAGACCGCCAAGGGTCTGCTGTCGCGCGGCGACAAAAACCGGAACAGTAACAGGCAGAGCGTCGCCGATGCAAGCGCGAAACGTTCCTCCGCTCCGTTCACTCTCGACACGTAGTAGCTTAACGAACGCTTTCGGTACTTAAGAACGGTCGGCGGTGCTTCGCATCGTAACGCATTTCGCGCTTTCACGAAGATCGCGCGTTTCGCGAAGTCGCGACATGCGCGTTCTGCTTTTCTTCTGTTTTTTTTCCTTTTGCAGACGCGCATAGGACAGCTTAGTACGCGCAAAACTGATGACTAGAATCCGAAGAAATCCGTTGTACGACATTTTTGCGACCTCCGCTCGTTACGTTACTCTTCCTCTTTTTGCACGATCGTTCCGTTTTTCACTCTTTCTTTCTTTCTCTTCCCCCCACTCTCTCTCTCTCTCACTTAGTACTTTTTCTTTGTTATGTCGTGGGACCATGAGCTTTATTTTTTTTTCATATTGACGATTTATATTTTACCGATTACGGTACTATTAACTATTGGTCGATTTTTCACGTATAATGCTCGATAACGAGATTGTTACCGTGAATGTGCACCAATTAAGAGTTTCGAGTAAATCGTTTGAGTATAAATTGATTGGTTTGCCACGTAGTAGCAGAGAAGTAGCACCGGTGTAATGTGATTTTAATAAGGAGATGCACATTCTGAACGTTTACGACCTTTAGCCCAACCCTCATTACTACGACGTGATAAAATTCTAACGCGACCTGTAAAGAAGGATGCATATTTTGCTTCCGCTACGATTCGTGTCATGTTTTCCGAAGTTTTTCGTGTTGTTGAAACGATTGCAAATGGGATGGGCATTTATCTGTTTAAAAGACTTTTAAAATAGCCGAGGACAATTACCATGAGTAAAGAAAACCGAAGTGAATTGATAAACAGTGATTTGTAATTCAAATATCGATAGGTAGTTTAATAGGGAAAAAAAAAACTTATACTGGAAACCGTCGGGGCAGATCTTTCTCTTCCAGTTTTTCTTCTTTCAAACACAGAAATTGCTTTAACTCGCATCTCGAGTACAAAAAGGGAAGGAAGAGGAAAATTTATATAGAGTCACGCACAAAATTAAATTTCAATAACATTCTGCAATTTAAAATGTCAAATGTACGCTGTTCAAACGAAGCAGGTTTTATTATATTTTTTTTTAACAATTCATATATTTTATCGAAATCACGCGCATATTTGCGCACAATCGAATTTCTGCAATTTAAAATGTCAAATGTACGCTGTTCAAACGAAGCAGGTTTTATTATATTTTTTTTTAACAATTCATATATTTTATCGAAATCGCGCGCATATTTGCGCACAATCGAATTTCTGCAATTTAAAATGTTAAATGTACGCTGTTCAAACGAAGCAGGTTTTATTATATTTTTTTTTAACAATTCATATATTTTATCGAAATCGCGCGCATATTTGCGCACAATCGAATTTCTCCAACAAAAGTTTCGAATAAATCAGCGATATCGCAGAACGTGCAATGTTATTGCCTATAAGTGATGTGTTTAAAAAATAAATAATAATGTAATTTTTTCTCTATTTTAACGCGTAAAGTCGCGAAACAACGTGGCACTTGTATTGATTTCATTTCCTTTTGTTCTTTTCTTTTAATATTTTTTAAATAAGAGCGGAAATACCTGTATAATCCAACGGATCTAAATCGATGCTATTTTTCTGTTTAGATAAAACTTGAAATTCCAATATTTCTCTTTCGCGGCAAGCCGGTTGTAAAAAGGGAAAATTGGAATGAACTTCTATGAGCGCGTTAGAGTCGAATTGCGTAGAGAACAATCGCAAGTTTGCACTAAGCTTTACATAAAACGTGAATCGCGGTATACATAGGAAGATGAAAGGAAGAGCACAGAATACGCGCGGTCAGGCTGTGCGGTGTCTGAAATTTTTGGATATCTTCTACGAACAATTTTCAGCTCGCGTTTCCGTGCACACCTCATTCGCGCCGATGTACTCTAACTTCGTAAGAATAATATTGCTCGTTGGCCACACACACACACACACACACACACACACACACACACACACACACACACACACACATATTCATTTTGTAATTATAGCCACATGATACACATACATATACGTGCATCTATATACGCTCGCGCGCGACACATATACACACATACATATACATGTACATATAGAAATGCATACATAGATACTATATATGTATATATGAAGGAGAGATACATGCGAAGACGTCGAGAGATTGTTATAGAAAGGTTTACAAATGCAATTACATTTGATCAATGTAATGGAAAGATACGTCTCGGGTTTATGTGTAGTCTGAAAGCTATGCCACCGAAGTAAATCGTTGTGCAATTCCGGAACAGTTTATTTGGGGTAATTATAACCAGGATGCAGGGAAACAGAGGGAAGCGAGGCGCGGTGAGAGAACGACGGTAAAATACAGTTTTAAGAAGCGGTATTAAAACTGATATTTTACCGAGAGAGAGAGAGAGTTTCCGGAATTTTTCTTTCGACACACGGGCTCGGGCATACGCGAGGAAACCTTCGTTTTACCCGTCTGTCGACGACGTGGAAGTACAAATACGTAGAAATCAGCTTTTGTATACGTCGTGGGATTTAAAATAAGTCGCGGGTACTGCTGATTACTAGATAATGATTTTTGTACTCGGTTCGTAACAATGACTCTCTCAAACGAGAACGGACTTTGGATGAGGGAGGAAAATACGGGAATGCAGGCGGCGTGGGGGAAAAGAAGAGAAAAAGGAAAATCTGAGTGTAGATTTAAAATCGCGATTGCTTGTCGGTTATTGCTCTTAGAAAGAGAGAGAGAGAGAGAGTTACGCGATCTTAGATTAAGACGTAACTACTGTTGCGTAAAAAAAAATATATATATATATATAAAATATAAAGAAACATAAATTATTAGACGGTGAATACACACACACACACACTTACACAAAACACACAACTGGCTTCGGGATCGAACGTGTAGTTATTACGTAATTAACTATCAAGATCTACGAATCTTCTTTCGTTAACTAAGCGAAATTATTATAGATATCGGTAATCGTAATTCGATTAGCGCGGTAACACGCTAAGCATTACGTTGTCGAACTATTGTCGTTCTTTGTACAAGGCTAGACTTGTGATACGGTAAAAATTAACCGCGCGTTTTACTTTTCGCACGGAGTCGGATTTTAACGACACTTGGAATATACCTTATCTTATTATAAGTCTCAAAGGAAAAGAAAGAAAAAAGGTGGAAAATGAAAAAAAGAGAAGGGTTTAACACGGTTCTTTCACGATTTTAATAAAGCGATTATTTCGAACGGTTATTATAGTAAAAATGGGACGCGCTCCATACGTTCCGCCGTGTCTCTGAATGTGTAGGAAACATAATTATATATTTATTACATAATATTACGTATAAAATTGTTAGTTTATTAAATAAAAAAAAGTAAGATAAATAACAGTAAAGATTTTTTTACGGGTGTTTCCTTTGCCCGTGCTCGTGAAAAATAGGTGAATTAGTTTGTCAAATGGCCAGGAAATTCGCGAGGTGTATAATCGCGAGTAAATTTTTCGGAGCGGTGTATTTCCTCCCACACCCCCCCGGAAGATAGAATTAAGTGTTTATTGCACAATTTTGTAAATACGTAGCCGATTAATTGTATCAATGTATTCTCGTAAGGACTAATTTTGACAGATTAATTCGGTGTGGCACGAGTTAATTCGAGTGGACCAGCCTTGGTAGTTCATTTCCCGATCTACGGTTTCTTTGATGTCATTAATCTGAGGTCGATTTTTCTTCAACAAACAAAAAAAAATGGATATTTTTTTCGGGAATCAAACTTTAGCGTAAACGAATCGCAAAACTTTATTTATTATTTATTTGTAAGTAGACTTTAACGCAACAAATTCGTAAGTTGGGGACCAGTTATGTGCAAATATATTTAATATTGAAAATTGTGAAAAATTTACGCGACAAAAATAATGATCTCTCGCTCGTAATCTTGGCTGAGGAAAAAATTGATTTCAAACTGATCGAAGAATCCGTAAACGTTGCTTTAATCAAGTCTGGAACGCTCTTACGGGTTTCTATAAATGCGCGGAAACGAGCTTTGACGAGTCCCTCTTTGATTTCTCTCGACACTTTTGTAGTCGTAGGCATTGAGATTTGTACTTGATGGATTTTCTGAAAAGCATGGATGTCGAATGTATTATGATATTGACAAAGAAGCAATTTATTCTCGTTCTTTCATACCTCCCTTTCGCGATACCTTTCGAACGAATAAACGAATAGCCGAAGCCCCGTTTACGTTTTCTTTCCCCTCTCTTTCATCGTAATTTTTTTTATATTTTATTTTAAAATTTCTTCTCGTATTCGTTCTTGTTGCATGTAAATAATTTATACAGTTGCGACTACTTGAAGATATTGTTACAATGTTTGAGACATGTGCAAGATCTGTATAAGCAAGATACGTCTGTTTTAATTGTATAATAATTATTTTGTGATACTATTCGTATACTTATATTATCATTATTAGCCGTATCATTGTTATATCATTATTATTAGTACTATTAATATGTTATTATATTAGAGAATAGCTACTGCTATTACATACACACACACACACACACACACATACACATACATACATACGCATATATACTATTCTCCAATCAACCACGATTCGCGAGAATGTCTTTACAATTATTACTTAACATAATTGAGATGTTAACGATTTTTCAAAGTAATATTATGTTTACAATGTACTATTATGTTTACGAATGTACTTCTGTAATTTAATACTTTTAAGGATAAGATTATATATATATTACATATATATATATATATATATATATATATATGCATATATACATTATATACAAATACGTGGTACTATACATTTTGTAATATTTTCTATTTGCAGCGCCTATTTCTGTAGAGAAACATACATGTTACTTTTTTCAATCCTATCTCCAATGTTTTTTCTTTACATTCTCAACCATTCTCTTTTCTCTTTCTCTTTCCTCCCGGAAGGATCGTGTAGCGACATCCGTAATTGCAATTATATTCTCAATGCTTGATACCCCCTCAATTCTTGATGCCCGTTGAGAGGACCGAAGTGTATTATAATTATAATACACATTCGAAGTTGAATATGTTAGATTAATTCCATAAAGGCTTGCGTTTTATCTATTGAATGTTGTTATAATCCGCTTTTATATGTAGAAATGTCACATCTCGATTGCAATCCTGAAAGAAGACTGCCGAAGAGAACTCGGTTTTAAAATCTTGGTTACAAAATTTTTATCTTCTAAAGATTGTTATAACTTAGAAAGTTTATATTTTACATCCATCCATTTATATCTCGATTGAAGAATTTAATTTTATAAGAGATTGCATTGTGCTATTTTGTATAAATTCTTTCTAAATGATCCTTTTTTATAATTAGCGCGTCTATATATATATAAATCACGTCACAGGCAGTCTTTTTTCAAGTGCTTTTTACGTGCTCACTTATTATTATATTGTTTACATATTGCATTAGTTATCATTAGAACACAATCACGACCACATTGTATGAACAATATTATTCTATAAAACAGGAAATATTTTGTGATTCAACACTGCACTATTCTCGATTTTATTGCATCGTTATTGCTCTGCATTAATATGTTCACTGCATGCCGTCGGAATGTACATTGTTATAGGTCGTTATCATCAGTTTTTTTTTCACGTATTATCAGTATCATGTCGCTCTCGATAAATTTTTGTAGGACAAGATAATGTTTCTCGAAGTGAAGGTGAGGGTAGGAGTGACGAGTCCATTTTCCCGAGAGACGGGCGTAATTTTTCTTTGCTAAAATCCGCACATAATTCACAGAATTATCGTTCGAGTTTCGGTACTCTCGTATACCTGAGAGACAAAGCTCTCGGGTTTCCAATAATATAGAATTTCAATGTGTCTCGCTTTCCAATCTGACAATGAGCGAAAGAATGATATCAGAGCGGAAGAAGCACTTTTTGCCCTCCACCGTCGTTCTTTATATGTAAAACCGTTAAAATAAGCCATTGTAACCATTTGACTGACCGATTGTGTCTCTGTGTCTGTTCACCCTTAGTGGACTTGGACCAGCGCGTCGGCCGGTACCGTCTTCTGTCGGATGGAGGGATGATAGATCTTTTGTGAGCCCATCGCCAATCATCCCTAATCATCCTTCGACTTCATTAATATTTAATAAAAATTTTCAGGCATACATACATACATACATACATACGTACACACATACACACACACAGAGACACATACATTCACACGCGGACGTTGTGCTTACGTTACCGCGCCGAAGAAATACTATACGCGTCCACATTTACGTTTAAGCTTTTGTACTTGAGTTAGTATCCTCTTTAGGGCCAGAGAGAACAAGCCAATGTGATTTTTTTCTACATAAAGAAGGAAAAGGAAAAGAGATATATATATTGAGACTAACTTGCTTTCTTGCCGTTACGATTCGACGATTGATGATGATTTTACATGATGTATACACGCGACAGAGAAGCATAGAGATTAGGTTTGCGAATGATTACTGTTACGAATGGATGTGGGAGTGAGAGATAAAAAGAAAGAAGAGAGAGAGAGAGAGAGAGAGAGAGAGAGAGAGAGAGAGAGAGAGAGAGAGAGAGAGAGAGAGAGAGAGAGAGAGAGAGAGAATGAAAGAGAAAATGAGCGAGAGAAAGACCGAGTGATTGGAATGGAAGTATTTATTATCCGTAAGAACCTAATCAAAATTAACATATTCACAGAGTTACTAACAATGTACTGTTTATATTAAGCACATTTTTACTTGGGCTCTTTCTTCTTTTGTTTTCTGTAAGCGATACCGTTTGTGGACAACGTTGAGCTCGCTTCACTTTACATGGCACATTATTTTTTTTCATACGGCAATTGGACGCATAGACAATTTTTCTCATGTTTGAACGTCATTCTCATTTATCTCGAATATTTCTGAAGAAAAAAGTTTATTGGAGAATATCCTAAAATTACAAAATCTCATACACGTAAGAACAGCCAAGTATTTTTTATACTTATGGTCAGTTTTTTTTAAATATCCGAAAAATGCGCATAAATATATAGATTTTTAGTGAGTTTTCAATTAATTTTAATTAATTAATTTCAACTATCTCGAGATATAATTAGATTTATGAATGAATATTTCGAGTAATTAATTTTTCTCGTTATTTTATTCTCTGACTAATCCGATTAGAAATTTCTATTTCTATTGGAGTTTCTAACGATGCAGCAGACCCGTCGAATTGTGCCGCAAAATTGTCTATGCGTGCAAAAGCTTAGGGAATTGGCGAAACTTCTCTAAATGGAGCTTTTAATGCTAAACACGTGAGTTTTACATTTGTCACAAGTGAGCTTGTAAATTCTTGGATACTAAATTCGTCACGGACACGTGTTTGTAAACACTATTTTCGTCTGAAATGAATGTGAAATGAGAAAGGATTAAGAACAGTTGAACTTTCTCTAAGCATTCAAATATTCGAGGAACACCTCGTGAAGCTGTCCCACCTTGCATACCACCATTTGTCAAACGAAGCGAAATACAAGACAAGAATAGAGAACTTCCAAGCTCAATGTATTATCGATACATACTTTATAATTTATCCCGCACTTTTTCCGCTTGCGGACCTGTGATTAATGATGGTTTTCCTTAAGAGAAAAAGAAACAAAGAGGACAGGTACATAGCCAAATTTCAAAACGACGACAGATGTAGAAGCATTGTGTCCGTTAGGTAGAGGAAATACAGTTGAAAACAAATGAACGGGCTATATATACATATATGGCGTAGCGCGGAAGTGCATGTTATATGAACTATTATATGGATTGAGATGGGGGAGAAAAGAAAATGAGAAAATAATGCTGTAAAAAAAACGAATATTTTCATAAGAATAAATATCGTAAGTCAATAATAATAACGTCTAGAGAGAATATTGTATGGAATGCAATCGCCATTCGTGATTTCTTCGCTGAAAGAACCGATTCTCACCGTATATATATCCTTGCGGGTCTCTCGCGGTTCGTACGCTTGCAACAATCGGGGCAAGATTCGCAGGGGATTTGTTGTGCTGATAGAGCTCAATATTGACTGGTAACGCGTTTAAGAAATTGAGAATCTTTTTTTGATTTTTATTAACATCCAGACTCACAGATTTTTATTAACATGCTCCCAGATTCGTCGCTTTATTTCAAATTGCTCCAGCGAACTCGATCTTTATTCAGCACATATTTGTATCTTCTCGCGCGACTTTTCCGTTCTTAAGAGAAAATAAAATGATGTTCCTTTAAAATCAACTCGGAAATAATTTTATCGTAGATTAATTTGTCACAATTCTTGTTTTCTATTTTGATGTTGATAATTACGATTTTTTTTATATTTATGCTAAACGAGACAGTCTAAATTTGCCAAGGAATTTGTAGCTGGGAGAGATCGTGATATTTTTTAGATACCCTGTGCATCTACGAAATTCTATAGAAAGGCACGTTGTTTTGCTTGATACCTTTCGACTGTTATACATATTTTTAAAGTGTTCGATCCTCCAATTCTTCATCTCGTGTGCGATATCATTTCGACATAAATTTACAGCACGATTCATGCGTGCGCAAGAGTGTACAAAAAGGAAAGGAAAATATATTCATTACCCTTCAAATATTATTTCCACTTAATATTCAGCACTATTTCAGCATACGTGCAAAGTGCTTAATAAATACGTAGATACGTGCAAGGATTTCACCTCGTGGATCCTCCGTGGACGTCCTTGCGTGTATAAATAAGTATATATAAAGAGCTTACGCCGACTTGTGACATACTGAATTTCTCTTTCCGGTGCGTTGTCCTTGGTCCGTTGCATTGTCTTGCATTGCATCGACAGAGCACTTGTATAGTAACGCGCGTGTCAGTTAGGACTATACGTTCTAACACTATGAAACCACACACTGCGAAACCACCTGCCATGTCTCAGAATAAAAATGTCACTGCACCTCTTTATGAATGCTGACTTTAATAAACTTCTTCTGAGAATTGTATGTGTGTTTACGTGTACGTGTGTGTGTGAAGTATGTCTGGCACCTCTCATTTATATTTATATATATATATATATATATATATATATATGTATGTATGTATGTATGTATGTATGTATATATTGTACACACACATCTGTCCAGCTTCGTGGTAGACATTTGGAAGCCGCGAGTTGTTGTTGCATAATCTCCGAGAGACACACCGTTCGCGGGCGAACGCAATCGGCAATGGTTGACTTTTTCGATTAATAAAATGTACAGACGAATCTCGTTACGACCATCGTCAGGGAAGATGTTGTTTAAACGGTAATTCAGTGGAAGTTATGTTACATAAAGGACATTTTATACTCTTCTTCTTTTGTACATATGTGCATATTGAAGTGGCGGAGATAACAAAACTAGGTTTTTCTATTCTTGATAATCTTGATAATTTAATTTATGACGATTAATCGAGTATTTTCAAAATTTTTGTTACTTCGAATGGTGATCGCGGATATTTTAAAAAGCTGAGACAATCAGTGTTGTACAGCTTGGAAATTCTGTATCTTCAAACATGCTGTATTTGTTCTTCTACGTCTGAGCTATGATATTCATTTTGCTTTTAGTGTTGGGCGATGAATATATTGGTCAACGTGATCAATTGATATTTGCGTACAAAAGTTACTAGCTTTTAAAAAGTGTTAATAACCATCACACATAAAAATGTCTGATAAATATCAGCAAGCTTCCACTGACCTGGATCTTTCGCTAATTAACTTAGAAAGTTTTAGGGCTCTCCCTTGAAGGAGCCACTTCCGAAAACGATGACGCCAATGTTCCTACACGTAGAGTAAAACAAAACTGTAAATCAAAAGCTGCGATTTAGCTGAGTTGCGATCCTAACAGGGTGGTCCATCTCAGAAACGTAATACACGCGTACCTCGGATCTGAAGAAATGTCCAGGACAAAGAATCTTTGTTTGACCGTCTCTTCGGGGTGAAAATTGAAACGTTTCGCAAAGTATATTGTCGCGAGTTTTTTTTCTCTTTTATTATCGCCTTATAAACGCCTACAATCTCATTTAAGGAAATATCTATATTTCTTCAAATTGATATTCATTGGTATAATTCAGACGAAAGGATTTCCGAGAGAAATTTTGTCCTCTCGAAACCGCTCGCTTTTGTCCTCGACATGTTCACGAACGTATTGGAAGTATCCAGATGTAGTTTCTAGGGGACCACCCACACGCCGATCGATCTATCATTTATTAATCGAAAAACGAGACACATTTTGGACTTGGAGAGGATTCACTTACGTGCGAAACACGAGGAGGGAGTATAAATGAGAATTGGGACATCCCGTTTGTGCCGTTGATAGCGAAGCCGACGAGGAGAGAATCAACGAAGCCGTTCTTTCGACACGACAAAGAAATTTATTGTACAAAAGTTGCGTGTGAGAAAAAAAGATGAGAAATGGGCATTCCGATTACTTTGCTATATGACGGCGTACCAGTGATTGTTGCGTTTAAGTGAGTCTAATGAGCGAACTCGGTACTCTCGCGGAAAGCGAGAAAAATCCCGAACCGGGTTTCCCCCCTATCGATGATCAGTATGTACACGTGTCACCTGCGAATAAAGCTCGCGATAAAAGCGACGCGAGAAGTTTGTTTTTAACATTGGCGAACAATTTAAGGCGAACGATTAAAACAGCATATATATGGATTTTATACGCGGTCGCGTGTTAACGATCGATTTCTGTTATTTCTACTGTTGCGCGTGGAATTTATGGTGATTATCATAAAGTTATCAGTTATCATTGTCGATCCACGATCTACATTAAAAGGCGTTTGGGCGGTCCAGAAAAAGGGTGACGACAGTGTATAATATATTTTTGAACAAATCAAGAACTTATTTTTGCTTAAAGCAAATTCGACCGAAGATTTTTTATTGCTATTTGCGATGCAAATAACCGTATTCTATGAACAGAATTCCATAAGATAAAAGATCTTGCTATCCTCTACTTCAATTTTTGATTAAAACTAATATATGCGCCATGGTACATATTTTTAAAAAATATATGTAAAAGATATTAATTAACGTTATATTACGAATTTTTGAATATCGTTTTGATATTATTTGTTATTTATTTTTTATGAGACACAATCTATTGTGTTTATCCACATTTGAATTAAAAAAGTCGCGCTCTTTTCTGAGAACACATCCTTTTTCCTAATCTCCAATTTTTCTGGATTGCCTCTGTATAAACATTCACAAACACGACGGACGAAATCCTTCTCGTACATTTTGTTACACGAACGCGTCTACTCGACACTCGGTCGTTTTACATCTACGCGATAAACGTATTTTTGTACTTTCTCCTTATTGTTAAATTGGGATGCAGGTATGTATGCCCGCGTACCTCTCGATGCGTATAAAATATATAGGATCTCATATTATATTATATACGAATATTAATTAACGATTACGCGTGAATTACCCCGTCACTTATCATTTAGAACGAAACAAAATAATATGGATTAGAGATCGATTTAGAGCGCGCGGAGCGATCCGATAATAAAGTACGTTTACTTCGCCGATTTTTTATATCGCACCAATCGGTGTCGACGACGAGAGTAAAATTTTGTCATAGAATTGTGAATATATACATACGTTAGTTACTGACAAATAAAAGTTACACGATGCAGTTTGTGTAAGAATATCTCTCTCTCCTCCGACTTAATTTTCTCCGAGTAGATATTGTATGATACATGACGAGAGAAATACTTGTAAACGAACAAAAAATACTGCAAATTTATACCGTTGATCATTTCCAGAATTTATAAAGAGATTAAAGCGTGCACAAAACTCTTAGAGTTTATATTTTATCATGTTTACGGATATGTCTGTCTGCGTCTATATAAGCCTGTCCTTTGTCCGAGAAAAAAAAACATGTTCGATATAAACTTGTATTAATATTCCTGCCTTAACAAACCCCATTGCGAACCGCAAGCATTGACACTAATGTCTATTAGTTGTCGGATCAAACTCTGCAATAAATGTAATAAAGGCATATGATTAAATCTCTTATCATTATTGCGAAATAAAACAATTGTATAATTCACTCTTGAGCGTGTCTCTCGAACTTACGAATCTAAAAAGTAATGTATATGAGCAATGTATGTATGATCTTATACATTTTCTTTTCGCAATCAGGTCCGTTGCGTTCGCCAGGGTAAGTTCAAGAGCAAAAAGAAATCTTGTCGAAAAGTACATATTTTATGCAAATAAAATGCAGCGTAATGAAATTTATTTTCTTTGCGTCCTCGAACTCGGCGCATTTTACTCTTTTTCTTATTCATAGAATAATTCTGATTCTCGCCTATTTTTACATAAAAGTTATCAAAACAAGTATTCTCATCTAACAAGGCATTATTGCACTTTAAATATCCCTTGAGCGAGAAAAAGCGTGAGGGAAATTTGGAAAAATGCGTCGAGATCGGAGGAACGGAAAGAATAATGTGAGCTTCATATCTTTTTACATCTCCGAACGTAAACGTGCGTGTAAAGAGATCCGTTTGTCTTTTCTCTCTCTTTTTTTCTCGCTTATCCTCGCTTCTTCATATAAACGGCATTTTTTTTTTCGCACAGTCCCACCTCCCCGTCCAAATGTCCCGCCCGTAGCTGTTGGTTGACCCAGAAATTTGCGATATCTCGCCTCGACATCGCGCCTTTCTCCACGACTGACGATAGGTCTGCTTGCAGGGGAATCGACATATTTGTGACTGTTGAGACTTGACTGATGATGATGATGGCGGGGCCGATCGGGGCTAAACCCTGTGTGACGATCAACCTTCTGACCGCTGAAAACCTCCGCACCGCTTGATTACCGAAATCGAATTGTGTGTGCGAATAGATGAAAACGACCACCATCGCCATCCCCGTGTCTGCCACACCACGCATGCATACACACCCTGCCCGCCATCCCCCGCCCCGCAAAAAAAAAAAACTCTTCTTGGTACACACACGCTGATGCTTCACGAAAGAAAAGAGTTTACGTTATCATTTAGAGTTAATTAATTTAACGTATCGCCGTGTGCCGCATCGTGCGCGTGATCAGTACGCGGCTTTTATATAAAAGAAATAAAGCGCCAGTTTTCTTTTAATCCCAAATATTTGTATGAATCGCGACGATCTATTAGATAGCGAAACAATTGATTTTGTATAAACGCAAATGTATTTATGAATTAATATATCATCCGAGTCGCGACGGAGTATTATTCGGATCGAAGTCGAACCTCGGATTACCACCCAGTGGTCGTTGCGTTAGGTTGCGTTAAGTGGATTAATCCTTGTCTTGGCTGCGCCAAGCACATAGAGACGCTTTTACGAAAATTAGAGAAATCTTTTGGAAAAGTTTTTATTACCGTGAAAAAAATTAAGATGAAGTAAGGTAAAGGTACCAATACCCGGACACTTAAGCGTAGGAAATGTACCAATACCTGGACACGTACCTGTGTCTGGATACCTTTAAAAAAATATAAATTTATGGAAATAAACGTTTGGATATTATAACTGAAGTTTCAAACAACAAGAAAAAATACTTTTATTTTTGATTTTAATTCGCGTTATACTTATAAATAATAAAGGTGTCCGGATATAGGTACATGTCCGGGTATTGGTACCTTTACCTTAATAAGATAAAGATTGCGGAAAAATTTTTTAAAGGAGCTTTTAGGAGCGTGTTTTGAATTTGCTGCACGGAGAGGCGCTTGGTTTCTTCTGTGTAAAAGCTGTTTACATTAGTGCTAGCTAGAGATCTTTTTATATATATTTAAAACAAAAAACGAATATTCGGCAAACGTTTTCGTTTCAGTCTCGCGTGTCAGAAACGCGTTTCGCTGTCGGAAATGGATCGATTTCGCATACAAGTCGAGTGAGTCCCCGGATATGAAGTACTCCTCGAGTACGAAGAACGAGTTTCTCCTTTTTTTTTTTTTTTTTAATTTATTTATTCATTCCCCGAGGAGAGCAGTAACGATATTCGTGTCTTGCGCGAATAATTTATTTATTATCTTTCCCCGACGTGTTTTATTCGTTATATAATATACGTACGCAAGCGTTTCTTTTCTTTTCTGGTGTCTCTTCGACGTGATGGACGATTCATTTCGACGACGTAGATATCCGATTTGTTGCAACATTGTGTATTCGCGCGCTGATATTATTATTACTTTAAGTTCGCCTATATTTTGTTTTTTTCGTTTTCTCGAAACGAAATTCGTCGGTTTAATTTATACGATTACTTCCGTTCTTTTTTTTATATAAAGCAAGATATCTATTATTAATATGAAATATCAACAATTGTTCGTTAAAAATGCACGCTACAATTAATTCGTATAATAATTGTGTATAGTGGTCATCTATTATTAATTTAATCGCGTTAAAATGATGAGAAAGTGAGAGAAGAAAACATGATGACTGATTGTTGACGTATGCAATTGGTGTTCAGTATCGAAATACAATTGTTTCTGAGGAAAAATAGACTTTGTTATCTATTATTATTATTATTATTATTATTAATTGGATCGTTTATGTATTTTATTTATGATCATGTTGTACCAGGGTTTTTAATACTCTATTCCGATCTTTTGTATTATTATGCCATCGTTTAGGAGGAAGATTGACGACGAGAAAGTTAGAGATATAGCGTTGCATTTAAGAAGGCGTTACGAGAGAATAGGTACGTAAGATCCATCATAGCTGAAATTACAAATAGACGATTTTTACGTTAGATCGATAAGTATAGCAATAAACAAGTGAACGCGTCGTTTGATTTATTTCTGCGCGTTTAGTATTATAATTAAACAAACAAAAAAAAATAGAAAAAAAATGAAAAGAAAAAGAAAAAAACAATACCTTTTCTGTTGTAATAGAATAAATCGATATCTCTCGCATGTATTCCGCAATAGGAGCTTAAGTTTTGTCGCTAACGTATACGAGTATATCGTGACCTGAGCACGCAGATACGATCTTTGTGGCATCATTAATAGAGTCCGCTTTTTACAAATTACAAAACGAAGTATATGTATATTCGCTAGCCTAATCGCTATACATGCGTCCACGCAAAAAAAAAAGGCATTCGAACGGACTTTGCGGAATTTTGCCTTTTCAGACAGAATTTCATTTCACTTACCGGAAGCTTTACTGGGACCAATAAAACTACCTTGTAAGTTTGCGTACTTCTTTCTTCTTTGCTGGCGATCTTAATTTTAAGAGCTCTATATATTTATGGTATATATTACTCGACTCAGCCTATAGAGTACAAAATACGTGACTTGATCTCAGATTTAAATAGAAAATTAATTACCTTTTCTCTGCCTTTCTGAATGAGCGCGGCGTTAATTTTTTTGAACGGCTATCATTGAGAGTATACGTTTAAGGAATCATGTTAACAAAGGACAGGTTTTACATTACAACAACAAAAAAAGTTAGGAGCCTCTAAATTTATCGCACATCGATCTATCTATCAATCGCATTGATTTTCTCGTCGAATATAGGCGATAGTGACGTCTGAAAATTTCCGTCATCATTTGTGAGTAGCATGATGATTCGTACTTTTGGAATAAATCCAATATTAAATGATGTTTTATACGGAAACGGGAAAACATTTATTTAACCCGAACTACGACAGAAGAATTTTTAACAGATTAAAAAAAACATGAGAGGAGAAAGCCTTTGGAAGTATGCCATAGTAATTACGAACGTCATAATAGTATTCGTTTTTTTTTGTTTAGAACTTTTCTATTTTTGTAACTGTTTGCGTAACTCGGTGATATTCTGAACGACTGACGAGGAGCGCGCGCCTTTCTTTATTCTCTCGAGAACGAATTCTTCGCTATTATTTAATTCATTAATTTATCTTAGATGAAAGACCCGATTACAATTTTTCGCTTCCGCAACCCAACAACGAAATATATGTTTTATTTTTATATATAAATATATATGTATATTCGTTTTGTTCCTAGTGCGATTTATAACGCAGTTAGATGCGGTCTAGTTGAAAATTCGTCGAATTTGGATTTTACACGATCATTTTAGCGTCTTATTTTAACAGCCCCCTTCCTCCTTTAAGTTGCGACTCTGGCAGTCCGATTTATCGTTAATGATTTAAAGATAGAGGCAATATACTATATACTATCCGCAGATAGTTAAGTTACATGTAATAATGCGTTCAAATGACAAATTGCGTTTTTTACAATGTACCTTGCAATAACAATAAGTTTGATATTAAAACAACATGCTTTATCCTTTTTTTTTTATCCCACTCCTCGTACAACATCAAGGACCTGTACGAATCCTGATAGAACACCCTGATTTTATTTCAGTTATGCAATTTTAGACTATTTTTCAACGTGACAGACTTTTAAAATTAAATTTAAAATTTTCTGATGAATGAAATATTTAAAATATAAATACAGAAAGCTGCGTGTGTGAATGATTTTCAATAGATTATAAAAATCTTATCTTTTAGGCGAAAAATCAATATTTGATATTGACAAATAAGCAAGCTCAATAATTATTCTATCGAGTTTATATGGTAAATAGATTAAATTTCTGGAAGAATGTGGAAGAATGTTGTTAAAGAATGTTAAAGAATGAAATGTTCCGCGGAGCAAGAGAGGAAGAACACATCTCGTGCATGCCTTCGTAATTATTTATGTATTTATATTTTCAGATTTCTTACATCTATTGTAATAATGTTCGAAAAACATACAACGCAGGATTCTGATTTATTTATCTCCCTCTGCCTCTGCCACGATTAAAGCCTCCTCTTCCTCGACCGGATACTTTTCCCTTTGGTGGCGGCGACTTCGGTCTGAGCGCTTCTATCCTTTCGGTACAGCCGGTAGTGATCTGACCATTGGCGAAGTAACTTTGGTACAGGTCCGCATTGAAATTAGTGTTCGTTAGTTCCGGACCGACGGTGAGCCAACCAGGTCTAATGGTGCTATCACGACCAAAGAGATGCAACCTGAATGAAAGCAGAATAATTAAGAATGATATTTTCTAGAAAAAAAAAAAATAACGGATACTGGAAAAAGGATGCATATAACTTTAAGTATCACATCTTTATGGAAAACTACTCTATGTATTTTCTTATAACAAATCACTTTTTAGTGTCCAATAACACAAGTCTTATTCATTATTATTCATTATATCTGTTTTGAATAAAAAAATCAGTATAAAAAAATTTAATACGCATAACTATATTTATTAATATCATTTCAAAATTTGCGTAATGACAACTTAATCTTCATATAAAGTTTTACTTCTAAATGTTAAATTATAAATTAATTTGTTGTGGATTTAATCACAATCCTCATCTCATGTATGCCTTGAATTTTATACGAGATTGGAAATTGAAGATCGTAAGAGTGAAGAAACACGAAGTGAATAACAATCCGTTTCGAGAATCTATATTTCAATTAATATATACAATTCTAATAATGTTATATGTATAATCCTATTAATTAAAACGAAAAAAATTATCTATTGCAAAATAATAATTTAATTTGCATATTCTAAAAGAAAGCTGAAGGATAGTTTTATACATGTATATTTTCGTACCTTCTTCGGCCGAGGCAGAAGTGCTCGATGATGTGAAAAATCTCTACGGGTTTTTCGATGGATCCGTAATCGGGCTCTTCAGATATAATGAGATCGATGTCGACATTGGCATGAATAAAGTCCCCATCGGTGGAGCGTCGTACCGTTCCTTTAATACCCATAAGGCAGTGCTCCTTCGTTCTCTGCAGCGCTGCCTTACTGTCTAGATTCTTGCTGTGACCCGGATTATTGATGTTCGTGCGGATCCAACAAATATCCTCGCAACGACGGAAACCCCACTTACGCAGACAAAATCTTCCCATATCTAATCCATCGCTACTACCGCACCATAAAAATACGAAGCTACGATTGGCGGCCACCTCACCGATATCCAACTCCATTATCTGCACAGATATACGAGAATTAATTGCATCAGTAACTATTATTAGAACTTTTATTTAGAAGTAAACTCAACATGGAGAAAATGGAAATTACAAATAATTCGAAACTAAGATTAAAATTTGTTAGCATCTGTTTAGCAAAAATTAATATCACAAATGAAATGCATTATTCATCATTATTATACATTTTTCGCCATGAGTGAAAAAGTTGAAGGAATATTTAATATAAATTTTTCAAGAATGCGTTTCAATTTTTTCTTTAAGGAAATATCGTTAAAATAAAAATTTCAAGTAATTTAAACATGATCGAATGTGATGCAACTAACTTGATCCCAGTTCCAAAGTTGCACATTGGTTGCGCCGCACGTTCTCTGATACTCTTCTAGAGGTGGCTCTATAAGAATGACATCAAATTTACAATTGAGCTCTTTCAGGTTATACGACAGCAGGTCTGTTTTTAGATACATTGGTGGGGTCGCGGTCTCCGCGATTAGATCGTCCTTCAGCTTGATCAGCTCGCGTAGTTTTGGGTACTCTTCGAATCTATCCGCTAGACCCACGTCTCTGATAAAATTCTGCGGCCGTTGGCCAGTGTCGATAAAATGTTGACAGTAGTCATTGTGCGGATTCGACGATTGCGTTCCCTTTACATACACAAATTATTTTTTAGACATACAGTATCTCAACATGGAACTGTATAAGATGTCTGTAATCTACGTATAAAATGACAGTAAGTACCTTCAGGAACGTCGAGGAATCCTTATATACAATCTCGTCCGTCGGAGCAACGTCGTCCTTCAAATCCTTGACCACGCCGTCAGACTTGTCATTGGGCAGTCTGCCTCTCTTCTTCTGCGTATCCTCCACGTCCGTTCCCAGAATCTGTCGCAGTTCATCCACGCTCGAGACTCCCAGCTGCAAATAAAAGGGCAAACACATGAATAAATATTGGCGTTAATCTGAACCTTTTTTTATGAGGGGGAAATTTTCGTAGGTTCCCCTAGTCCTTGGGGAGAGACCAGGGGATATGCTGGATTCTTAGGGTATCCGGTTCTATTCAGACAAACTTGCTTAGCGCATAAACATAAGAAAATTGATTGGTCCATATACATGTGCATAGAGAAATAGATTAATCCATTTCCTTATACACCTATGCAAGTTTGTCCGGATAGACCCTTACCGGCTAAAACTCCCCTGGGTGGACTATCTCAAGCGTTTGGGGGACACACCGGGAACTGGCGTTTGCATTAAGCCCCTTACACAATAGGCGATAGCGATAGCGATAGCGACAGCGACAAGGTTGCCGACAAAGCTATACCTTTGTCAGCAACTTTTTCGCTGTCGCTATCGCTATCGCCTATTGTGCAAGGGGGCTTTACTTGCAGTGTGCCTCCCCTGGTTTACCTCAACCTTACAAACCACGGCAGTCACCGTTTCTTTTCCGAGATAGATCGAAGATTTCGATACTCACCGTCTGAGCCAGGAGCTTCTTGCGTTTCTGAGAGCGTTCCCAACGAGCCTGCAGCATCGTTTGCATTTGCATCCTCGTTCACGTCGTCGTGAGTGAGTGGACCATGTCCAGGGAGTTCTCGCGTCTCGTCTCGCCTCGCGGAATCACCATCACCGGCACCAGGAAGCGAAGCTGAAGAGCGACGAACCGGCAAAACGTGATTCGCGTTACTCGCGAAAAAGATTTACCTTGACGTGAACTCGGTTGTTATTTACACGGCGCGGTCTCGTCTAAGATCAACGAGAGAGATCTCATTCTCAATTTATCCTTTTTCTTCCTTTAGCCTTTCTCTTCGGAACACGGCAGGTCGTCCTCTTTTTCTTCTTACTCCGTGTTTTCCTCCGATACTTTGTTCGATTGCAGAAACTTTGAAAAATCGCCGATAACATGAAACGTGCCTAACCTAACCTCGTATGACAGCCCAAGACTCGCGACTCGCCCGACACCAGACGAGGCGATCGGATTTACGTCAATTACGTCATTTCTGGCCATTTCTGGTCGCGTCGGTAATGACGCTCGCTGCATTTACCACGTCATTCTTACGATCGTGCAGTGTCACGAAGCCGAAAATTGCGAATAAAATTATCTTCGTGGATTACCGTACAAAATGTAGAGTGTAATGCATGAAAAAACAGGAAATAAATTTGACGAGAAAAATAACCACTGTGTTGCACCAACTATCGGAGAATTATTCGAGGCGATCGTATCGTCTGTCGATACCGTTCTGTTAATTTTTATTGCAAAATTTGTTGATTTTTGTTCTACATATTAATTTTTGTTACAAAACTGATTTCAAATTAATAAAAAGATGTTTGTGCGTGAAAGATTCAACGCATCTTGTATGTATACATAGATAAATATGTATAAATGCGAAAACCAAAACAATAATGGCCTCCATTTTCTTCGACTCGTTTGTATTTCATTTTTTTTATTTTTTATATATTATTATATATTATATATGTTGACGTAAAGGGACAAGTAACGGATACTATTTATTATATTACACAGAATTTATAAACTACTGTAGGAGCTTCAGAGGCTGCGGTCTACTTGACGCTACAAATGCTTTTTGGAGCGTTCTTCTTCTTCTTCTTTCTTCATTGAAAGAAAAGAGAAGAGGAATGCTTCGAAGCATTTGTAGCGTCAAGTGGACCGCAGCCAGACTGTATGTCAGTGTACATGTATTAAAATAGCGAAAAACAACAAACATCGTCAAATAACTTCACTAGTCATTCCCCGATCATTAATGCTTATCATTATTATTATGTTAAGTGCTGCGAGTTTTATTGAGGCAAAAAACTTATTATTTCTTATTATTCTGCTCGTTATCACCATTTATATTTTTACGAGACGAGACTTTGTTGCACATAAATAATTACAGTATTATTACGTTGTAAAATTAGATCATATAGAATTTAATATACCGCATCGTATGCCGTGCCACGTGGCCTAGCAAATATTTGAGCAATGAACGCGGCATAGCTTGATTCTCTGCTGGAAAAAATGCATCGCGTAGTCTGACAGAAAGAGAGAAATGGAGAGAAAATGTGTGAGGGAGATCAAACAGAAGAAATGCGAGCGTAGTGAATAAGAAACGGCCAGCACTTGTTAGTTGGAAAAAATGCGCGGAAAATCAGACGAAGGAACCAGTGCGATGCGCAGTGGAAGAGAAAGATGCATCCCCAAGTGAAAAAATTCACGACGAGTAATGAAAAGAAAGCTGACGTGGGAAAATACGAGAAATGGGAGAAGTTTATTTTTCGTATCTATACATCTGTACATATGTACACTAAAAAAAAATTTTCCACATTTTAGGAAATATTAGTTTGCATATACAACTGTGACTCCATTTACTAAAATAAAGAAAATTATTAGTATTTTTAGAAAGGATATGTGTATTCACTGAGAAAAAATATATGAATAAAAAGGAAAATTTCCTTCATTTTAGTAAATAAAGTCACAGTTGCATGCAAACTAATATTTACTAAAATACAGAAAATTTTTTTTCTCAGTGTATATACGGAGATGAAGAGATGATTCCAATACGTATACTCAGAGAGAAAAAAAGAAAGAAAAAAAAGAGAAGGGAAGAAATGTTAAGAAACCAACGACATGCAGTAGAAAAGGGAGCACTTGTTCTGGCGAGGGCCTCGCCGGGCGGCCCAGTGGAAAGGAGGGCTGCGGTCAGCCGAAGGAATCGGAGGCGCGCAGTGGAGAAGGGATCGCATTGGCCGGACGAAGGAACTGATACGGCGGCACCGACGACCTTAAAATTCTGTTGAGGAAATTTAATTTTATTTCTTCGTTATTATATACACTATTAAATATTAAAGGATGGAATTTAAACCGATACCTTGAGTTAAATAATACTTTGTTATTTTTAATTACCATGTGTGCCAATTTATTATTTTAACTTTATTAGTTTAATTAATATTGTTTTAGTTAAGTTAGTATTTTTTTTAAATCTTTTTAGTTAAGTTAAGTGTTATTTTAACTTTATTAGTTTTAATTAACATTATTTCACAATTAGTTAAATGAACGATATATTGAGCAGGAGCAGTGGCGACAGGAAAGGTTATTAAAAATGACTCAAATTGAGTATAATTTAACACTAGGAATTTAACAGTGTAGGTACCGCGAAGAAATTATATTAACGCGTATCTTATATTGTGGTACGCCGAACAATTTAAAACCCTGAACTTATACGTCGTGCGATTGTAGATTTGTCACGAGTAAAATTCCATCCCGAATTTCAGGATTACGAATGGAAAAGGAAGATGTATCTCGTATATCCAATATTTCCGTCAAAGAAGAATGAAATTGTTATTCTTTTGTCAAAAAATTCAACTGTATACAATTTACCGTTATGGAAATATACGATTATATACATAATAATCATTCGATATATCGATGAGGAATCTTTTCTCGCGTTTTTTCTCCATCCCCGAACGTCGACGTGCCCCATGAAAATTCCACCTGCACGCGTCACTCCCCTAAGTCCCCTTCTACTCGCCCCGCGATTCCGCTCCTGGTTCTCCAATCGTCGTAAGCACGCGATCGTTTCGAAAATGAATTCGATGTGTCGGACGTGTAATACACGCCGCTCTTCGACATGTGTCCAGGAAAACAATTTTTTGTCGGCGTTCTCCCGCCGGCGAAGGTCTCTGTTACGCGCGTACATGTATACACGTACGTGTACACGCATACATATGTAATGTATCGTACACCGACGCGTCGGCGGCGTCGGGGCGGGTGAGGAAACGTTCGTCGGGAGCCGAGGATAGCACGACGGCACAAAAACCGGGTGAATCGGTGCCGGTGGCACGCGCCGCGCGATTGGTCGCCCGCGCCGCCCCGTTAGTCGGCGTTTACCCCGAAAACCGGGCCGAATTCCGGGAAACGGTGCCGGGGCCCTTCGCGCGCCCCGCGACCCCCCTCTCTGCCGGGGTAACTCCCCTTTTACTTGTTACCACCGCCATATTTTGTTTACACCGCGCACACCGCGCCGCACACCGTCGCTCGATCGCCCGATCCGCTCCGCTCGCTCGCCCGCTCGCCCGCTCGCGCCGATTACAACGACAGGTTACAGCGCTGCCGCCGATCGAGTTGGACGGCAGCAGCGGCGAGGACGAGGACCAGACCCCGGGACGAAGGAGATAGAGAGCCAGCGGCGGGACCCAGGACCCAGGCCCCAGGCCCCAGGCCCCCGCGGCACCACACCGCCATCACCATCACCTCGAATAGCTCGATAAGATCGACACGCAGTGCCATCGTCGTCGTGCAGGTCAGTTCGCGTCTCCTCGGCCGACAGTGATGTGAAGTGTAATCATATCTCCTCCCTCGCCCCCCTCAGATATCCCTCCCGTATCTAGGTTCCGCATCCTCCAGGATGTAACCCCGGATACCACCTGCTGCCTCCAGCCTCTGTCTTCAGCAACGAGCACCGCTGTCCGTTTTTGTTTTCGGAGTAATTTGTGTCCTACCTTTTAGATGCTCGTTTTCCGAAGATACTCCTCCGGTTATTTCAAAATCTGGCAGTTCCGCGCGACGAGAGGTGATGTTATTCCGAAGAGCCGCCAGCACTCCCCACACAGTTTACACGGTTTGACCCGATACCGGGATAGTTTGTATTTGACGATACGGTGTGACTCGCCGAGATACATGTCCGCAAAATTAACACGGGAATAAGGCGTCTGGTTCGAAAATGAAATGTCTTCTACGTTCATTGCATCCTGGATGCACATTTAATCGAGGGGGCATTATCCTCGACGGATTAAAGAATAATTCTTTCTCGACTTCCTAGAATTATTCTCCTCGAGACTCCAGGAAGACTCCAAAAATCGAGAGCAACAAGTAAACGATGTCCGTTTAATAACTTGCCGATTTTTCAAACTCGAAGATTCTATCGATTTCTTCTCGCTTTCTCGAATTTTGAAATTCGAGAAAAATAGAGCGTAACTTCTCTCGTGACAATAAATTATTATTTAAATATTAAATTATTATTATTATGTTTGCGCATACAATTAATAGTTTAATTGGACACAATAGTTCGTCTAATGGTCCTCGAACTCGCCGGCCTGGACTCTCCGTAGAGTATAAAATTACGTCTACGTGACTCCTCATGATTGGTATTGCCTACGTGATGTTTACCTTTTTTTCGCGTTGACTATGAACCATGCAGAAGCAAACAAGCCGTTTCTTGCCCGGAATTATGAAGGAATTTCGGCGAATTTACTGCACGCGGAAGAAAACGTTGGAATTTTATAAACGAACACGAGGCTTATAAACAATAATTCGAAATTCGGTTCGCGTTCTCCGAATAGAGCCTTTCTACCTCGGCAGGTAGGAACTACCGTATCCGCCATGAGAGACGTAAATTATGCGTCGGAGAGAGAGAGAGAGAAAGAGAGAGAGAGAGAGAGAGAGAGAGAGAGAGAGAGAGAGAGAGAGAGAGAGAGAGAGAGAGAGAGAGAGAGAGAGAGAGAGAGAGAGAGAGAGAGAGAGAGAGAGAGAGAGAGAGAGGGGAGAGAGAGAGAGAGAGAGAGAGAGGGGAGAGAGAGAGAGAGAGACGGTTCACGTGATCCTGATTATCGGTAATTCACGTGATTAAATCAACGTGGCGTGCACGTGGTACATGGTGGATGACACCCACAGGTCTGCTGATCCCCGCCGCGTGATCGTACTTTTTCGCGGGCCATCGCGAACGACGAGGATCGCCTCAAAATCGCTGAGAAATCACGCTGGAAGCGGGCTCAAACGCGTACCGGCGTTAAATGTGTATTTAAACATACGGAGAACGAGAATTCGAAATCTCTCTCCGCGTCCTTCAAGTGCCCATCCTGCGCGATATTAACTCCGGATGGGAATATTCCGCGCGATAGTTTCATCGGGATGGAATGTGTGTGCCTGTTCCCCACCTCCCAACCTCATTGTCAGCCAAAGATGTATCTAATAATATCGTTTCGCTCTTTTGTCAATTGTGCTTTCGATTCTCTCGCAGGCACACCGCGTAAATAAGTAATATCTAATTTCAATTTTGAGTTATTCTATTTCCTCTGTCGGCAGCGTCGCGACGTGGTGTGAGGTAGGCGGAGGTCGCGGCGGGTACGCGTCTCTCGTCGGACGGCAGGATGAGGCCCGACGAGATGGTGGTGAACAACGGCGAACCACGGCGGGCGGCGGAGACGATGTCGGAGACGTCGGAGGGCACCGCGACCACCAGCGTGTCCGGCAAGTCCGGATTCGAGAGCCGCGAGGAGCTGCGCGACCTCGCGGTCCTGCTGGGCATCAGCGATCCCGAGGATCTGCACCAGGAACGCTTCCGCGTGGACCGCCGCAAGCTGGAGCAGATGCTTCTCGGTGAGTGTGAGCGCGAGAGAGATCTCTCAGTTGAACTTACCATTTAGCAAAATCGGCGAATACATCGATACACCGTGTACGACGGCGTAGGTAATCAACCAAGAAAAACATACATTTAGAATCATTTTTAGCAGCAAATTTAATAAAAGTTGGATTAGTAACGAAAGAATGAAAGAATATAGAAGAATAATGGGAAAATAAAAGAGAAAGAAATTGTGCTATATTAATTCTATTTATAATTTTATATTAAAGAAAGAGAGTCATTTTCGTTTTATATGTATATTATGTTATCATATCAATTTTATCATCGCTATTCGACAATACAATATTTTTTTAGATATAACACATTCATATTTATTTGTAATATTCTTAAATAATTTTCATAAATGTTTCATTGGTATAAGTAATTTCTTTTATTATTATTAATCATGCTTTTATTGTTTGGATGGTAATTAACATCGAAAACAAGATGTTAATCCTTAAACTAAAAATATAAAATTGGATCCTTAAATAGATTGTTTCTTAGCTATTGAAAAAATTTTCCGTTCTATTTTTATAAAATATTAGTTCTAATCTCAAGATACTAGAATGATAAATGTAACATTAATAGAAAGCAAACTGAATCGACTAGATAGTTACGAAGAGAATTGATCTAATTTAAATGGCAAGTGTGTATCAAGGACCAATCCAATCTGTCCGTGACACGACAAAGTCTCCCATTACTGTCGCACTTTCTCCCAACCACGAATCAGTGGAATCAGATTCCGAGAGTAGATGGTTATCAAAGAAAGTCAATATATTAATATTAACATAGTCAGGGACCAATGGTCAAATAGACTAACTCGTTTCTGAACTATCAACTACTTGAAGATTCTGACGCGAACTAAGACGCTATGAAATTATTTCATGAATACGTGATAAAATGTTACCTTTCGGACAAGTTTACGAATTCAGCGCATATTTAATTGCCCTAATTTAACGTTAAATGCCACTAGTTATATTTCGACTTTTAGTTTTCTGACGAAAATCTGTTACCTTGCGCGATCATCGCCACTGTATTCAGCGTTAAATCACACGCCAAGAACGGGCCACAATAACTTAGCCGTTATATATTTCGCGCTTAATCTCTCTCCCTCCTACGGTTCTCTATCTCTCTCTCTCTCTCTCTCTCTCTCTCTCTCTCTCTCTCTCTCTCTCTCTCTCTCTCTCTCTCTCTCTCTCTCTCTCTCTCTCTCTCTCTCTCTCTCTCTTTCTCGATACAGACACACTAAGCACTCCGGTGTCCTTTATCGCTTTCATTGCTTCTGGAGTGTCTATAACGTTCGAGGAGCGAAACAAGTCACCGCGGTGTCTACTTTCGCTTTCCCGTCGAACGTAGACTCGATTCCTTCTCGCTGTCTTTCCGCGCCGGCGAAAGCATTCGCGGTTTGCGAAAAATTTTCCGACCAACTGAACCGAACAATAAAATATTTCTTGTTTTAAAAATCAAGAAATTAAAAAAAAATCCTTACTAAAAGAAGTTTTTTAATTTTATTATTTCTCTCGTTTATATTACTTACTGTATTATTATATTATATAAATAATAATACAATTAGTTTTTGATGAAAAAAAGATCAGGTTTAAGATTGAAGATTCATTATTGCTATTATAGTCTAATGAGGATTTCACGGAAGTGAAAAAAGTCTAGAAAATTACAATGTCTTGCGTCGCCTGAGAACTTCTAATCGTAATACTTATTTTTAACGCGATCGTTGATTTTTTTACTCGAATGTCAAGTCTATCAACGTTATTAGACGTTATTAGACTGATCGAGGAAATGTGGCAGCAGTTTCTCGTTCATTTTGCTGCCGCTATTTGCATTCGCGAATGGTATACCTGGAACTACGATTTAAATAGACAGCTTGTTTGTAAACGGGATTATATAGCAGCTGTCAAGCCCCGGTGTTTTTCGTGCCTTGTAACATCGCGCTCAGCCGATCCGATGTAATGGCGTATAAATCTATTTTGCTTACAGAATACGTGTATTTACGTTGATTTTGGTCGATTCTATATCGATACGAGGAACAGAAGTACACGATTATGTAGATTAATTTAACTTATCACGAAAGTGAGGCAAGGATTACATCATACATAAGGGTATAATAAAACTAAGATAAATAAAGATAAGGCGGGAAGAGAGAGAGAGAGAGAGAGATAATCGTCGTGTTTAAAAGACCTTTCTGTGTTTTAATTTTATCTTTTTATTTGCAGGTGATGTCAACAAACCGGCGGATACCTTCTTCCACGGCGTGAGTTTTTTTTTTTAAATTCTTTTTATGCGATCGATTAACTCTAGTCATAAGATCAAGAGACACGGTAGTGTCTCGTGTCTCGCGCCAAGTATACGCGAAACGAGACCGCATATAAGTACTGCGAAATGCACTGCGAAGAAAATCAAGTAAAATATTTTCAAGATTAATATACTTTATAGGATTCCATATCTCTTAAAATTAATCGTTCAAATTCTTGATCCTTTTTCGATTTTCAACAAACATAATTTTTTTAATATAAAGAAATGAACGAGAAAGAAGATTACTAGAACAAAAAAGATTTCGAAATGATAACTAATTAATTAAGTAATAATTAAATAAGAATTAAGTAATAATTAATTAATTGATTCCAGTTAGTATTATATGTTCAACAATATCTTGAATATGTTGAAATATTAGCGATGAATAATTAATCTCGTTAATTTTGTGTTTACTTGCTTATAAATCTCAGTACGAAAAGTGAAGTCTCATTGCGAAGATTTCATTGATCGATTAGTGAGAAGTGAGAACTTTCTATCCAATTGCTGACAAATGACACGTAAGATAGATAGCGATATTTCATGATGCAACTCCTTTCTCTCAACCACAAAAGATCTTTCTTGATGCAAGATCAGTAAAAGTTTCTTGGCCGTTTGTGCCGAGTTATTTTTATTTCGTTAAAGTGATTTCTTAAAATATCGCATTATTTTGGTATAATTAAGTATTTATAAGTCAAGTAATTATTAAAATAAATTTTAAGAAAATCTTTATAAAACTCTTTTTACATCGTCATTAATATCGAATTTAATAAAACAGTGTTTAAAACGATATGCCATACAATTAGTTATTTATATGTATAAAAGTTAACTTGCTGCAAATTACTATAATAAATACGATGTAATAAGTAGTTAACTTAAAAAAGAACGTTGTTTTTTAGTATAATAAAGTGGGAGCTTTTAAATGAATTTATATACGTTATATACATATACACATATTCGCATAGAATTTCTGTAGCTTTCACTTTGTAAGAAGGAAACGTACATACAATTATGACAAGTGAGCTTCTTCATTTAATTGCTATAATAATAATTTTCGATGAAAAATTGGATTTCATGCCGGCTATCAGACAACAAAATTAAATTTCTCCTTTTTTCATGCCATGTTTATACGAGAGTATAGGCAATTTTTCCGGCAAAAGAAGGAAGTGCGGAATATATAAAAAAAAGTGGATATATATAGAAGCTAATACGAGGCGGCAGGGCCAATATCCCCGTACAATACATATTATTGCAGATTAACATACATAACTTATAAAATTCATAAAACATAGATATTATTGTATTCGTGATATGTCGAAGGGGTCAATGGATATAGCAGTTTGTGATTGACTCGGCCGATTTTTCGGTGATCGCGCTTAGAAAATTGCTGACGTGGGCGAGGCCGGCGAGGCGTCTCCTTGTCGAGGCAATGTTGTACTGACCTTGTGATTATGCGAAAGCGAAAGAGGCTATTTTTATGTATTTTCGCCTCTTGCGCCGCAACCTCCTCCCCACTCCTTCTTCGCGATAACTCGCGTTACGTCGAGCGAACTGCGACTGTTCGCGCAATACGATTTCTTCGCTGATAACGGCGAGGATACGTAAGCTTCTCCCCTGTCTCTTTCGAGATTTCGCCAACTCAATCGTTGGATGCAATTTTTATGCAGGGTTTCTCATAACCGAAGCTTTATATTGAATTTCACATGATTTTTTTTTTAAGCCGTTTGATCTCCTTCAATTTCCTTATTTCTTGCGCGTAATCTTTTTCGAATATAATCATAAGAAGAAATTGCGGGGAGAGGAAGATTTCATATAAATGATAAAAGATATGCAATATCTTATAAAATGCAAAAAGTTGTACGTTGCCAAGAGAAAGACTTTGCAGATCAAATTAAGTATTTATCAAGTCAAAGTCTATAGCGATCGCTTGATATTTCAATCAAAACACTGGGACGGCCATCGGAAATGAACAAGTTGTTTCGCGAGCGTGTTCTTGTAGAAGAATCAGTACAGCAAACGATTTCTCGAGCGCGTCGACGACGACGGCGACGCACGAAAAATCTGGATTACGGCGTGGAGAAATTCGAACGCGAGCGCGTAAAGAAACTCGTTCTCTCCTTCGTCTTCCTCCTCGTCATGATAACGTAACTCGAAATTACAATCGTAGAGCTAAATGAGCCCGTAGTAGGAAGCTTACCGATTCGGACGTAACACCGCATACTTTCTCCGCCCTCTCTTCCCCGGTCCCTTTCGCTCGCCCGACACACACAGCTCGACAGAGAAAATCAATCGACGAATTACGATCCGTGGGGATCACGGTTTTCGCAGCGATGAGAGAGATAAATGAGGAAGCGCGTAATCGGATAACGCCGTGAATCGGGAAACCGTCGAGAACCGTGCACGTGTGCTTGTCTCTTATTAAATTTCGGCTCGAATCAGATTTGAGAGAAGAGAATTTTCCAAGTTAAACAATGAAATCGTGAGATTTATGTATCATGATGACGCGCAACATTCCAATGGCAATTATTATAAATCTGGCATAACTTTGACGACTTGCGAGACTAATTGATATTAATGTTATTGGCTTCAAGCTTTACTAATTCTCTAAAGACAATAATTATTTTTTGTATCTTACAATGCATCTGACTTTTCCAACAATTCGATAACTACTTATAAGCAATTCTGCAAGGTACTTTTTCATAACCTTTTCAATCCATCAGGAAACATATTTAATGATTGATGAGGAAATTAATAGACGGAAAGGAGAACCTATCAGGGGGAAATCGGATAGATGAATGAGAGATAAGTGTATGTGTGAGAATTAAAAAGATGAATTAAAAAACGTCGCGAGAAGATCGCGCCGATAACCGGATCGTGTACGGGCCGCGGGGCCATATAAAAGCCGTTCACCAAGCGAAGCAAGTTCGAAGGCAACGTTCGTGCTTATCCTTATCGCCTTTGCACGACGACGTTGCGTAAGCGAGGAGGGGGGGCCCCTGGAAATACACCGGCCGATTATTTATAGAGCAGCTTTAACGGCACCGCATTCTCCCCGCTATTCCCCGCCCTCTCCCCACTGCTTTTAAGCAATTCCACGGCGCGATACCCGGCCCGGCATTATCGCCGATGTATGTGAGAAATTTTGCCGAACTCGCGCTGTACAGCATGACATATTCCAAATATGATGAATATATCGGTTTGCCCTCCCCCCCTCCCTCTCTCTCTTTCTTTCTCTTTCTCATTTTCTCCTGATGACGATATCGCCACGTTAATGATAGCGCTACGGTGTAATCCTTGACCGCTGTTGGCTCTCCGATGCCGATAACAACGAGTGAGATATCGCGCGCTGCTAGTCGGCGCTTCATTAATTAATGTCCGCGTGCGTATTGCCTCTTCGGTAAGGCATATTGATTCGGTAAGGCAGATAGCTCGGAACTCCTAAATTAGCATGAATAGTGTAGCTGCTGAGATAGGATTTCGTTACGATCGATACCATCATTTTTAACTCAGATCTCTTATTTCATATATGGGCTTTTGAAAAGAATAATCGATGCTTTGTTATCTTATCAAATTAAATTACAATAATCGGTTAATGGTTATTTTTTTTCCATATAATATAGGTATATATGTATGAAGAGGAACCGAGGGAAAGAGAGAGAGAGAAGGGGAAAGAGGGGGCTATTGTATATTTTAATTGATTTTAATCAATCATACCCAATTTATCTTTCTCAAATCGCATTTGAGAAAGATCAAATGCATCGTATTAATTTGTTGTAATTTCTTGCAGATACTTTCGTTCGTTTAACTTGAATCCCGATTAATTACAAAATGGAGCTTGTCTTGCGGGCGGACGCTTTAATTTTCGCGATCACGTTTCTTCTTCGTGATTATCTTTTAATCTACCTAAAGAAATGCAATATCTCGCGTTACGTAAATATTATTCCGCCTCTGGTACAAGACGCAGCTCTGTGTCACGTTTTAATTTCTTCTTCAATTTGCAATTGCTCCTTTGACATCGTTCACTTATAATTAGAAATGCTTATTATGCTCGCATATCACCCCTTCGTTATGCGTACGCTATTTTATAAGTGTCGCTAGTTTTCTTACGATATTTGCTGAAATAATCTGTTAGAATCGACATTAATTACAAATATCATTGTTTAAAAGCCAGCAAACAGTATACAAATAATGTTATAGCAATATAGTGCACATTTAACAATGCATTCTTTTTATAATCTGGCAAATTCATTTATCACGTAGGGCTTTCTGGGATATAGGAATTTTTATTACATATGAGTTCTATGAAAATTTAGAATCGATTTTCTCCTCCTCTGTAGTTCAATCATGACACCGATATCGATACCGTTTCAACATCTTTGTGCTCGGTTCGAAACCACGCGTGATTTTTCGCGATTCTCAAGGATACTTGAACGCTATCTTTCACGTCAATAATATTTATTAAACTCGACCAGCAAAGAACTTATTTTCTTATGCTCGAGTGTTTTTTTTTTCTTTAGCGATTTGCATGCACGTCAAATCGATGAAAACTATTCTGCTTGATTATTCGGTATAGTCACTCATCTTTTGATTAACATAATTCCATATTGAGCAACTATTTGCTGAATGGCCGGCAACTCTTGTTGAATTATCGATATTTTTTTTAGTATAAAACTGCAGCGAGATAAAATGAAATATAAATCGTCATATGTAATGTACAGTTTAGAGATAAAAGAAATTGCCTGAAAAAATACGAAAAATTCTATATTCGTGATTTAGTTATTTGCTTTTTTTTAATATAAAACTGCAGCAAGATAAAACGAAATATAAATCGTCATATGTAATGTTATAGTTTAGAGATAAAAGAAATTGCCTGAAAAAAACGAAAAATTTTATATTCGTGATTTAGTTATTTGCTTTCTGACATTTAATCCTAAAATCTAGCTTTAGGACGTGCACCGTTAAAAAATCTCATTATACGTATACGACACGAATACATATATAACAAATTCAAATCAAGTGATAATGAAATAAATAGATAAATGTAAACTCTTTTTTATAAATTTTTATGAATATAGATAATGTGTGAAGCACATAAGAATGATTACTTCTATAAATCCTTCGTGAAATTCGTGGAGTATCGATGATACAGCTCACGATTTCTTTATCAATTTCACATAGCTTATTTCTTCACGTCAATAATAATTCAAGCGAGCATTTCCTATCTTTGCGTCTTTGTATTTTAAATATTTTAATCTGGCGCATGCGTTTGTATAGATAGAGAGACGAATACATATATTGCGTGATCTTCGGTCCAAAAAACCGTGATACACATCCGGTGCTGATTCGTCGAATTGAATTCGCGATTCGCTGAAGTTGTATGCGTAATCTACCGCGGCATACGCAACCGAGGTGATTCGAAACGACGATAACGCGTGTAGTGATAACGGGCACCACACATGACCAGAGAGCGTTCCCAGGATTTTAAGCCGGAAATTAATTTTAACCGTAATCGGGTTGAGTATCGAGACTTTGATTACTTACCACTTGTATGTATCTCTATCAATTACTTCAAAATTTGTAATTGCTTTTAAATTGTAGTTCTGTATCTAAAAATCGGAAAGGGAGATTTCGGACGCACGGCTCCTATTGTATATATGTATATTTAAATGCAATGCGTTATCTCGCTTTATAATAAGATGCTTTATTGCGCAAGTAAACATGTGTACGTACTTCAATCTCTGGAATTTTTTAAAGAGCAATCGAATTCGGTGAAAGTTTGCGTGGTCGAGCTTTTTATGTATGCGAGTTTTTAAATTGCGATATGTGATAAGTCAGCATTTTGCGCAATAACATACTGTACGTATATATCGCCGATAGATTAAGTCTTTATCAATTGAGTAATATCGGTAACCTCTCTTCGAATTGTTTGTTACAGATGTTAATCAAATAGTTCTTAAGTACTGTTATACTTAATTTCCATCGATTAATATAGTCGGAAATGTCGAGGAATCAATTTGAAAGTGGAAAATGGATGAAATCCCGCGAACTTTCACCTGAATTGTTCAGAATTTTTTCCGCATTTGCAAAACGAAATAGATTAAAATCGCCGTCAAACACTCGTTAAAAAGTATGACTAATATAGTTGAATAAAATTGTCAAGTGTGTCACGATATTTTCAATGTCCACAATTTTCTTTGTCAACTCGTTGCGCAATCGACACATGCGATTAAAAGTATTTTCATATCCAGTCGGCACACATATTTATCTGGTTCCTATAATCAGCGACTCGTGCATGTTGAAGATAAAGACCCGCATGTCTTCGCGATAACTTCGCTTGTCGCACGATGCTTTTTTTTCGATCTCACCAATTTTATTGAAAGAAACACACACTCGCACAATTCGCTGTTCGTTATTATATTCCGTGAATAAAACATTCGAATAGACGGTATAGATATAACAGCAACAAACAGATATCCGAGTATTTTTAAACAAAACTATTTTTTTAATGCAAATTTTCCCTGGTATTTGAGACAAAGTATTTTGCGGAGAATTTACAGATATAAATGAAATAAAAGTTAGTAACAAACAAAAAGATTAAAATATTAAAGGATCTTATAATCTGAAATCCTCATAATTATATTCTTTTTCGAATTATAAAGCTATATTTTGTGTCGAATTATAATTTTGATTTTTTTTAAATTTGATGTCTAATGTCTAAAAAACATTTAGCTTAAGATTTTTGTAATTTCAACATATTTAATTGTTTAGATATTTAATTTGGAAAGTATGAAGCAATCGCGGAAATAAACATAGTTTCTATATTCTATTGAAATTCGATGGCAGTTAATGAATGAAAGCAGAGACGTATAGACAAAAAATGGCAAAGTTCTTTATATGTAGGTATATAGAATAGGTTGTCGCGAATAGGACCTAAGATGCAGAAACATTAATCTTTAGGTACCTATTGTAAACCTATAGGAAATATTGACATAACCGTTGTAAACCTTTTTATTTGGATTTTTAAGAAGTAAAGTGAAAGTATACACGTGTTCAATGAAATCAGATAAATAGAAAATGTGCTGCTAGTAGGTATACGTTTGGGCTAAATCTTCTGTGTCTAATACCTAATACTTTTACGCGTGAATGCACGAATTTCTACCTGAAAACATTCTTTTGTGAGTCTTTTCTATTATATTCTTTTCTTACTTAATATTGCAGTAAAAGGTTTTTTTTCGGTGAAATAGAAAAATTTTGCCGAGTAAATTTGTTTAGAAATACGAAAGTCTTATTCCAAAAGCTTTATTTATGATTTGATGATGACTAAAAGTCAATTTGCGACAAAAGAAATAAGATAGGAAATAAAAAAAAGAAAAAGGTAAAGAAAGAGAAAGTTTCGTTACATTTCGATTTCTTAATGCCCTTTTTCACCAACGTCGTTTCTTGAATCTTAGTTCAATTCACTCTTCGTCTCTTTCTAACAGTCTCCCTTAGAAACCGACAAAGAGTGAATTGAACTAAGATTAAAGTTAAGCGACGTTGGTGAAAACGGGCATAAGTAAGTTCTTAAACCATTTGTCACAGGAAAATTTTATGAAAAGAAATAAACTTTACATTCCGAAAATCATTATTCATCGCTTTTATGAGTTTTAGCAAGCGAAAATACATCTTATCTCGTGAGTTTCTCTGATTTATGGGGGATAGGATTTTTGAAAATTTACCGTACTGTGCAGAGGTTGACAAAGTTGCAGATGTTAAATATTCAATGTTCAGTATCAATATATCTTTCCGTATGTACAAACTTGTCGGCTGTTATCGCTGCATCGTAATTGTAACTGCTACTCTGTCGTTGTTATCGCTGCATTATAATTGTAAGTTGCTACATTCGCTGTCGTTGTTGCAGACACTGCAGCAAAAACTACTACGTCGTATGTAAAAATATAACAACCTAAGAGCGCAGTGTTAATATATACTTATACCTACATGCAACGTCTACAGATCAACAATTTCGGATTTAGCCAATGACCAGTTAGCTCAGCAATTTGCTGGTGTGGCATCTCCCTCGCTTCCAATCCAGTCAGCTTTTAAAGAAACGCCCTTTTAGAACCGAAACAATACGACCCCCGAATGCAGGCCTATAAAGAGGCCCTACAGAGCTATGTTCACTTCAGTACCTGAGTTGCTCCAGTCGACATTAGGTCCTAGTTTCTATTGAGACGTGGTAGAGAGAGTACGTAGTGCAATAGCAACAAGTCAGAGCATTGTATATATCTTCGTAATTTTTTATGAAAATATACGTGCCTACTGTGCTGTGATCATAAGTAATTTTTTTTCATAAAGATAGACAGGCTAATATACGAGCCGATAATCGCAGATATTTGTGCTGATACAGTATCATCTACAGTATCTATTTGTACAACATTATCTCGGTGCAATATACTTTGATTGAAGAGGATTCGAGGAAGAGCTGGAACGATATCTATAACATTGTAGATATCTATATCTAGTTTGTTGCTGTTTAGATATTTTTAAAAGGGCAAGACAGTTTTCATCTTATATAAAACATGACGCTTCTTTCGGTAAGTTTCATATTTAAATTTTAATATTTGAATCTAATAATTTAAGATGAGTAAAAGATACACAGAGTACTTCGGACGCGGATTATGTTATTATTATACCAAAGACTAAAGGTTGTCGTGTATCTGAGCACACATGACGAGTGTTTCAAAGGAATAAGATAATCATATGATTCACTGTTATTTAAAAAAAATTAGGATATTCGGTAGTCGAGAAATATGTCTAGAATGCGCATATTATAAATATGTGCATAGCAAATAAAAAAAATTGCGACATTTATATCTCGACGAGTTTCGGAAAAATCGTTTCCTAAAAATTGCGTAGATCCTTGTCCGCACACTGAGAAAAAAATTTGTTAATCCGAAAAAAATATTTAGTCCGGGATACGTGCAACTAAACATTTTAGTTAGTTTAACTAAACATAAGTTGAATTAATTAATTCTTGATTAAAAAATTTTTATGGTTGACAAGAATGCACTATACCTTTTTTAGTGCAACGTAATAATTGTTGAAACAACCAATGTTTAGTTAACTAACTAATATGTTTAGTTGCACGTATCGGACTAAATATTTTTTTCGGATTAACACATTTTTTTTCTCAGTGCAGTTTTTGAGCTACCGAAACTCATCGAAGCTACGAGTGTATTCGAAAAGACACGTTCAAATATCCCATAAAACTTCCCGAATTATTCTAAGCAGTCTCCAAAGAAAACAGAAAAAGAAACATAAATTCTAACAATGGGAAGATTAGAAATGCCTGTCGGGCCGGAACTTTCTTTAATTCGTCTTAGCCTTAATTTGGTTTATATAAGACAATGGAAGCTTGTGAGTCTCTCAGGTAAGGAAGCGAAGAAAGGGGGTTCGCGGAGGCAGGGTCGCGATGACTGCCAACATGGTGCGCAGTGAAGTGAAGTCGTGACCGGTGGCGGGAGTTGGAAAACGTAGTGGGAGGCGATTCGACCGGACCGACCCGTTATATTATCTCGCGTTAGTCAGTTAGTCAGTTTCCTTTCGTGCCAGTGATCCCGCGGTGATCCTGCGATGCGATTCGACAACGACGAGAACTCGGCCGCGTAAAGAAAAAAGTCCCGGCTCGAAATTCTACGTGTTTGACGGGTGGATCCCGTATCGGTGTGAACAAGTTTGAGGGGAGGGGGGAAGATTTGTAGCGAGAGAGAGAGAGAGAGACGACTAAAATCGTAGTAGTTTCAAAGTGATCCACGTGCGTCGAATCGCGCAGCGAAATGGAATAGAGTGATATAGGAAGCCACCTAATAGCCGTAATTGGGAATCGCGGTCGATCGATCGGTGATCTTCGACGCGAAATAATTAAAAGGCATTTGGTGACATCGGATCCTCGTTGTCGGCGATCGACGGATCTTCGACGAGATTGAACGTGCGGCCGATAAACTCGCGGAGACAATTATTTATGTCGCGACCCTGCCGGAACCTGCTCGATCAGTTAATTAGATCTTCCGGTATGTTTTACCGCAATCGGCGGTGACTGCAGTGAAAGTAAACTCGGTATCTCGATTCATCCGTAGCGCGATTAGCGCCTCAGTGCCTAAGAATCCAACCGAGTGACCCGTTATCGTTATCGTGAAAGTGATCCACTCACCTCCGATTCTCGAGGTCGCTCTGTGTCGCATAGAGCGACCTTTTAATAAGTGACAATTGTGAAAACTCTTTTTTTTTCTCCTGGGAATTCGCTCTTTGACTGTCCTTTCCTTTGTCTTTCGTTTCTTTTCGTTCTTACTGCGAAGATCGAAGGCCTCTTCGCAGCTGGACGTTGACAATTGAGGGATACGCATTCAACGAAAATGACCGTGGTAATGATAAATGTTTTCAGTTTCAAATGGAAATTTTTTTGCAGTTGACATTGTGCTCGTTCGATTTTAAGTTTTATTCCTTTTACGTGCATATGCAACATTTTCTCGGATTAGAAATTAAATAGCCACATTTAATGCTAAATCTGATTCAAATACTTATGGTCTAGGACCTAAGAAGTTAATAATATTAAATTCTAGTTAATAATACTTAGATTTTAATTATTAGAATTTCACGGTTGTACTTAGGTTGGAGAACAGATGCTGTGAAATTATATATTCTGAATTCTATATGATTTAGTCTAATTCATAGTTTAAGGCAGTCAAGTTTCTCTTCGAAGTTAGAAGCTACGGGCAGAAGTTTGCATCTAAAAATAGTTATCTTTTGTCTAAATTTAGAAGTTATGTGTAGACGTTTAATAATTCAAAGAGGTAAAGGATGCAGGCTAAAGATAGAAATTGTAGAAAAATACTCTCACTCTCACTCGCGATACGCTTTCATGATACACGAAACCTTCGACAATTGTAGCAAATTCTTTTCAACGAAAATTGGATCATATAGATACTATTGCTGCAACCTTTTTAAAGTCTACTATTAAGTATAATAATAATTAAGTATCGTGCAGATGATACTGCAGTTGAAATAAAGATTTCCTCACATTAAGAAAAAGAATTATTCCATTATATTCCGTAAGAAGTTCTTAATTAATGAATTCATTTAGGTTCTCATAAATCCTAAAACACTACAAAGAAATTCCATTAATGAAAGAATTAATTAAAGAATATACTAATAATTTTTTATATTTTGAAATACAAGTTATATGTATAATTGTTTTTTCATGATAAACGCACGTGATTAAAAACAGGGGCATGTTTGTCTAAAATTAAGTGCTGTACATGCGTGTATAAAAAAAATTAAATATTCGAAAGTTATATAAAAATATGGCAACTAGAAAATTGATAAAAATCGAAATGATAAAAGACGATTGCTCCAGAAAGTGAATAACAGTCAATGTATAACTTCGATAAAAGCTACGTGTCGAAGAGATTAAATATTCGTGAAGGTCATGTGGAGATATTCTGAAAAATTGATAAGAAATCTTAAACACTGAATCATTAATCATCGACAAATATTAAGCAAAAAATGAAGAATTTAAGAAAATATTAAAGATATCTCATAGCTCATTTATAATTAATAAATAATTTGTATCTAGAAGTTTATGTAGAAATTCAGTAACCGTCTAAAGGTGCGGAAAAACTCACAGATGGGAAATATTTCGAAAATTTTTTGGTACATTTTAACGACACATGTGTTTGCATTATTAAGTATCTCGAGAGAGATCTTCAAAAGAAATTATTTGACGATGCAGAACAATAGCGATTTTGCGTTGTTGCAGGTTATGGAGAGAACAAACACTATCGTTACGTGGCCATCGAGACTGAAGATCGGAGCAAAGTCGAAGAAAGGTAAGCACTGTTATTGACTTAGTCATCTAAAGGCAATCTGTTATTTGGATTGCTTACTTTAGAAAAGTTTCCGGTTTAAAATGTCAATAAGATAACAATAGATATAGAAGTTTGTATTGTCGTATTGTATTGCAAGTATCGATAGCATAGGCCGAAGGGATTAGGAATTAGGAACAGGAATGTCTAAAATTTTAAGTATGACCATACGAATAATGAAAATAAAATTTTTCCTTGCTATGTATAATTTGTGCAAGAAGGCATTATTTGAGCTATTGGTATATGTGATTACAACAGCTGACATGATAACGGAATGCCTTTAGCTTCATTAATATTATGTTTATCTGTGTTTCCTGACAAATGAGAATTGGGGAGCAACGTTCTTTCTAAAAGCCAACTGATTCATTTGCATTTGATACCAGTAGCATTGTCATCGTCGTCTGACGTTGACAAAATATCCATTAACAAATGCAAACGCACGCCCAAAATATAATTAGACTGTGATGGCCTGCTTTTCGTTTAATCCCGAGGTAGCGTGAACAAAAATTCCAAAAATTCCAAGCGAATGGTACTCTTTCTAATTAAAAATAATTAAATTTCTAAAATTATAAATATCCGTGCGAAAGCAGTAATATGGAGAAGTAATGTTTTTCTTTACCGAGATTCAAAATCCACCTAAAAATATGTGCTGCATGAGTTCGACGATTACCGGGTTTTTTTTCTCGTGACAAACAGGATAGCGTGAAATGAACGCGCAAACGGAAGCTACCGATAGCTCGAAGGCGACGCGGAATTCAGATTCGTTGTGTCGCGCGTCCTTGGAAGATTATACCCGTAGGAGAAAATCATCTTTCACGATCCTCCGCACGTTTCTCCGCATTCGAACTCGTGCGTAATCGTGCGAATACGCGTTATTCACGGATTGCACCAACCTAGTGGTCGGTCGTGCCTCTTCGTCAGCTGACGCGCGCGCGTCTTGCGCACATATTGCTCTACGACCGCTATTTAAAGTTTCATCGCTGGCGCAAGTAAAATCGCGTGCGAAAAAAAAAAACATTTGCACACCTCGCGGAAATTTTAAGATCGATTGGACTTGACTGACGCTAAAAGTTGCAAGACAATTTTTTATTTAATTGAGATTATAGATACACACAACAATGTTCTAACATTTAAATAAAAACTTCAATCCACATGGGTTTTTGTGAAATTCTATAATGAGATGAGCATAATTAATGAAGTGTATAATTAAACAAAGAACAGTGAATTTTTATACTTTGAAATGTCATCTCGATTATAAAACATTTGACAATCCACGAATTTTTAATGAGTCGCTAAAAATAATTGCGATGCAAGAAGCGTCAAAATGAGAATTTCAAAAAGGTCGAAAGATCGCACGTTCGCACAAAAATTCGCATAAAAATGATCGCATTAAAATTCGAGAATTCTAGACATATATCTGCCACAATTGATTAATCATCCATCGACGTTTTTCACGTCGATTGCGAGATTATTTCGTCACTTATTTCTCGATAAATAAATAACGACGCGTCGATCGATCCAACATTCGTTGAAGCGGCGTCGTCGTCTCGTA
The DNA here is from genome assembly GCF_030848795.1 of Temnothorax nylanderi. Taxonomy (NCBI): domain Eukaryota; kingdom Metazoa; phylum Arthropoda; class Insecta; order Hymenoptera; family Formicidae; genus Temnothorax; species Temnothorax nylanderi. Next base: position 87,276 of record NW_027249214.1, read on the forward strand.
CAACCGGACCTTGTGGAAATTTTTTGGTGATTCATCCCTCCCTCTCGTGACCTAAACAGCTGTTGCATATATGTTTCTTCTCTCTTTTTCTCTCTATCGCTTCCTTTTTCTTTATTTTACGAATTTGCTCACGCGTGGTAGCCTATGTAATCTGGTATAAATAAACTCAGGTATCTTCTTGTTCGTTTTGACTTCGGATTATGATTAGAACGTATGAGTTATCTCACACAAACACAAATACACAGGAACAAAAACGCTTACATACGCGATGCAAATGCATGATCGGATTACTGTGAGTCATTTACAAGTTTTGGTATAGGTAGTCATTCTAATAATTTCTTGTATGCAATCGCGGAAACGTCAACGACCACCAAACGATAACGCAAGAGTCTGTCGCAAGAGTCTAAATTCTGTAGAAATTCACTTGAAATATTACTTGCGGAATATTATGGATCTATTTAATGCGTTTTTTTTTTAAGCTACATAGAATGCTCTAAAATGATTGCTATTATATGTGAAGGCTCCAGCTGATTTGAAGTAAATTTTGTTCTTTGTTCAGCATTAAGTTAATTAATTAGATTTTTATTTATAATTAGGTTTGATATATATATTTATATCTTCCGAATAAATTAAACAAAAAGTAATGGCATTTTTTGTATCATACGTCACGCGTGCACGTATAAAATAAAAAATTTTCTCTTCTTTAATTATTCTGTTCCTTTATTAAGTTGTCAAGTGAATTTTATTAAAATAAAATTTTAATTAATGTTCAGATTAACATGACTTTAATATCGAAAGTAGACCGATAATCAAATTATTTAAGTAATTCCATAAATTGGTCGATTAATTAAAAAAATTTTTGTAAATATTCTACGAACTTATACATGTTTCCATACGCGACTTTGCAGTTGATAAGAAAATTACGAATGGCAGTAAGTATTCTCGTACAGATGTAATACTTGAAATGGAATTTACTCGAGGCGAATGGGTCAAATTGACTCACATCACGCGCTCTTCAGGGTTAATAGATATTATCGAGTTATCTCCCCCGTGTCGCGATAGGATATCATCTTGCGATTTGACCTGCTCTCGAAGCCGTTGTTGTGAATTTTGCGCAGCGATATCGACGGGATTCTAGTCCGGCCTAACCAGCTGGATAATTGTCTGTGATCGAATTAAGCGTCAATCAGTATCATGTAGCCCGCTCTAATTCTTCGCCGCGTGAAGATGTCGATGTGCTGCGAGTCACGTAAGCCACGGTGCTCTTCGAGTGATAAGACTATACGTAGTTTTTTTCTCTGGCGGACGTGTAACTACATGTGTATAACTACATGAGGAAAGACTATAATAACCGTTACACAATATCTATGTCTGGATTCAATCATATTTTCTATAAATGCAACAACGATCCAATGCATGCAGTGTATAATCAGTAAAAGTAAAAAATTTATTATTTCATGGAATCAATAGGAAAAGAGGATACAAATAGAAATTACAAGTTTAGATGAATTTAATTATAAATTGAATTTAAAAGCGAATATCTATATACAATTTATAATCCAACTAAATTTTACATTTGCTATTTTACAGAAAATTTTACGTCACAAAGTTTAAAATAAAGAATAAAATAGACGAAGAGATAAAGAGTTTCATTTCGAAATTGAAGCTGTATTTATTTCTCAATAAATTGCCAGTTTTCTGTTTGCTCATCACATCACAGTTATATTTAGTCAACAGATATTGAACGATGTGTGTTTGCAAAGTAAACAACAAACTTCAAAAAACCAGATATCGCGTGACTTCGCAATACTACTGTTTCATAAAATTATCTAACTTTTATTTCCGATCGAAATCGAGGAAATTTATAGGATTATCGTGAGATCGATCGAGGAAGTTTTGATTTAATTCATTACAACTTTATCGGAGCATAAATTCTGGAAATAGGATAGGCAACGTATAAAGTAATGCTATAAAAAAGGATTTTTAAAATTATTCTTAATTAAAAATGTTTCTTTATTAAATATTACTTATCGTTACTAAAAAGATCAATAACGAAAAATCATTTGAAACCACAGTTATTATTAAATTTCAGTGTATCCAGATACAAATATTATATTTTTAAATGACAGTTATTATAACTTTTCCTCGTTTCGTTATTATCGCAGTTCATCCTCGTATATCTCATTGTTATCATTGTTTCCCCTCGTATGGATTCTCTTCTTACGAGAATTGATCACGAAGCACAGCGATATGTACATTTTATTAAGGAACATCTAGTATCACTCAGATAATCAGCCGAGCCTCCGACACCTGCCCCTCTCTTGTTACCGCAACGGCAGCCGACACTCCTTATCGCGTTGTGCAAACAGGATTCATCTACTTTCTATGCTCGGCGCGGCTAAAGAGGTCAGGTCAGGCCTCAAAGTCTTGCACCGAAGAGTCCGCATGCTACCGTCGCGTCGATTCTAAAAATAAAATCGCGGATTGTGCGGCGAGGACTGATAGATAATCGCACTAACACAGCATTTTCTATGGTCTAAACGCCTCGCCGATCGTATAGGAGAATTTGATCGGACTCTGATTTTCGAAAGCGTATTATTTATATAGATATCGCGTTATTTTCCACGGTATCTCTCTTACGTAATCAGGGAGAGATAAGAAGTGCGAACTTTGCGACGCAGACGATATGGTATCGTTGTTTTGATTGTATGAAATTCCGAAAACGTGTTTGTCTTTCTTCACGCAGAGAAATCTCCGTACGGGAATAGAATTCGACAGTGCCCCAAAATCTCAAAATAATTCTCATTTCTACTGAATAGAAAATGTCATTGAAACAACGATGGTATCTTAATAATCGATTTTCGACTCGATTTCTGTTGAAGCAAATCTACTTGAGATTAATTCAAAATTAAAATCTCATTATCCACTTGCGCGCCAAAATTTTTTAATATTTATAAAAAAAAAGTAAGAAAAGTAAGAAAGTATAACCAGATTATTCAGTAAAAATTTCAAGGAATGAGGAAACGTCGATTTCTCCTATCAAAACTCATATTTCAAAAGTCACATTTTTAAGCGTCAATAAATCATAGTTTTTTATTTCGCGCATATTATCTACTTACATTTAATGATTGATTCCTAATTCTCAATAATTATTGTATCTAAATGGATGAATTATTGAGTCTCGTCCATGCGTGATAAGGATCGAATAACGAGCGAAACGTGCACGTGCGATCATTATGCAGCGTCAATGACGCGTCATCGCACTCGACTTTGGAACACACGTTATACAGTCGAAGGCCTCGCGTTCAGGAAGAAGCAAGCGTGCGCTTCACGAATACTAAGATTGACTTTAAAATGATTGTCGATTGACTTCGGGTTTTCTGCAGTGGCCAATTCTCGCCAGCGACGTCTTTCTATTTTCGGGGCCCTGCGCGTCGTAAATTTCTTTCGGGATCACATCGGAATCATCGACCGATATAGTATTCAGCGACAAATATTCACCAATACCAACGTTTTTGTATATCGTCTACAATATATGCGTCTCCAATATTTTCATTGAATCGGTAGAATTCTTATTTTGCTACAGGCTGAGGGTGCTTTTGTTACATACATCTAAAGCGCGGTGAGTTCGTCGACCTTTACAAGGAAAAATTTCACCAGTTTTGCGGATATTTTGCTTTCAAATCGTAACAAACCAAAAGAGTTTCTGACGATACACAAAAGTCTATGACTGTTTATGTCAGTGTGTGAACATATATTCGGTGTCGGTCAAACTCGGTATCGATGAAAGCATTGTCGACGAAATCTTTGTCGATGGTTCCAATATATAACTCAATGTGTCTGAGGCCTATGCTATATTAGTCAATCCGAAAAAATACGGACAAAAGATACATGTGGAAAATACCTAAAAAAGTTCTTTTAGAAAGAATCTATCTATATTCCCTGAGAGATATTTGGTAGCTAAAGAAGAAGTTACTATTTCCGTAAATTGCTTATTTTGCCAGGCGCAGAACGAAGTATAATTATGTAACATGTAATTAACGAGGTCTATTATAATTGATTGCTCGGTGTAATAAAGGTGCGACTCGCCGCCGCCTTAAATTATATTACGTGCTCTCTTATACGCCCACACACGATCGTTATCGTAATTCAATTTTCTGCCCTTTTTTTCGCAGATCCGCACATAAAAGTTGCGGGACGATTAGATGATGTACGATCAGCGAAGGAGAAGATAATGGAAATTTTGGACACACGGGTAAGTCATATATATTGTACATATTCCTACCCGGTATATCGATAGAACCCAGTTTGCGTCAAAGATATCGTCTCACAATTAATACTGCGAGATTACAAAGATAGGAATGGTCTTTTAGTATTTAAAAATATATAGCATCTTAGATGAATAGGATAGAGTGGGGCACGATAAATTATTATTTGCAAAATTGCAAATAATCAAATGCAAAATTGCCGTCGATAATCGCAAGCTCTTTTCTTGTAAAGGGGCAATCGTTTTGTCGACGAGCAAAATTCCCACGAAGGAAGTATGTCAGCGTAACGGGAATCTATCGAATATTTAAACTGCAAACATTGAACGCATTGGCTATAGAAGTCTTTTCCTACTACGCGCTACGGTGCAACATTGTCTGCGGCGCAATTACCAGAACGGTCTTACAATAGAGAATAGAGGAAACGACGTCGCACGCGGAACGACTCGCGCGCATGATCGAACGCAAGGACGTGTATCTATTAGTATCAGTTATCAGTTAAACGTGGCATGGACGATTACCGAATTCGATTGCGTGATATGGCAGATCGACCATATGTTCCTCTTTTTTTTAAGTATTACATCATCCGCGGGCGATAGGAATCAATAGCAGTATTGAATTTGTAACGAATCGGAGATTTTATCAATTATATAATCAATTGTATAATTTAGGCACTCACGAATATAAGGATACTGTCCTGTAAACTGTCAAAACAAAGTGCCGATTAAGGCGATAAAAAATAGACGAGATCTTTTATAGGATACGCTATCGAAAGTTTAACGTATAAATAGTAGTATTAATAGATACATATTTAAATTTGTTTATCTAATTGCGAGTAAGAGCGATATCGATTAATTCGACAACTTTTAGTCGGGTCATTAGACTTTCAGATCGACTCACCTTCAGTTTATGCTGATATCTTTTTTATCCGGTTCCGTGCATCTTTCTATTTAATTACCAGACGCGTGTCGCAAGTGAGGAAGGTCGAGGGAAGTAGAAGGTGAAGGAAGGAGACGAAAGACTACGCGGAAAGAACGTACATATTCTATTTATACGTCGCCGTTCGCGGTCACAAATTCCCAGGCGAGAAAGCGAATCGTTACGTTTAGACGAGTAGCCGAATTGCCGTGCAGAAAGAGAGAGAAAGAGAGAGAAAGAGAGAGAGAGAAGATAAAAGTCACTGCTAAGCGACATGAGAATATGAATATCTTGATTAATTAGACGATTAGCATACTCGCTTTCTTAAAAACTCGAGGAAAAGAATTCGAACAGAAGGAAATTAATTTGAGATTAAATTGTTCGTGAATCGAAAATTAATATTTGAAAATTAGGTCGAATCTTGATCGAACTTAATTTTTTCGTGATTTTTTAAAATTTACTTTCTGAAATTCTTAGAAGAGCGATTTATAGATGATTGCTAAGCCGCATCTTTCGTTCGTATTCTCGTATTGTTGCGAACATCCCTTAGCTAAATTAAGTCACGACGACGACGCAGCGAAACGTTGTTAGCCGGTTCCGTTACCGTTAAATCGCGAGACGGCAGGCGAGCCGGACTTGTCGCTTTTATGCCAGCCATACCGAGCGTACCGATCGATTCCTGTTACTTTGTCGAATGTACATTCCGACGTGCGCGCGTACATTCCAGAGACGCGAATATATACGGAGACAGAAGCGGAGTAAAGAAGGACGTGTGTGAAAGGAACACGTATATGTCGTATACCCTCGCGCCCGAGAGAAACGTGGATAAAATTCTGCGCTCGGTTTTTCTCGGGCACGAGAGAATCCGCCGTCCTTCCTCACCTCTTCCTCGCGTGATCTACTCTAGCGCAATTGCAATCGCGGCAAGTGCACGGACATTTTAAAATAGATGTCATGCTTTGCGTCAAGCATTCAAAAGTGGCGCGACAGCGACACTTGTATATATAGCGCTAATTACGAACCGCGAATGGTGCGTAAATAGCGCAAAGGTATTTATAGAGCTCAGTCGGACACGTGCGTGGATATTCAATATCTTTTCGAGCCGCGACGCCAGGATGTCGACGTCCTGAATTTCGCAATCGTAATCGCATCTGTCTGGTTTTCGAAATCATACTGAATATCTAAACTGGCGGAATAGAATGGCATGAGCGGAACCGCCATTGTGGTTCTTTCTTCTGCCATTCGATTTCAACAACGTTATCAAAATAGTCAAAACTTTAATATGAAAAATAATATTAATAGCTATCGGTATATTTGCAAAATTTTGAATTTTGTTCAGTAGAATTTAGTCAAGTATAAAAATTGCGAACTGTCGTTGAATGTATTTTAACTCTTACAAATATTTCTTTCGTTCGCAATTGTGACGATTTTACAAAGTAGTTGTTTCGAGACTTTTGGTTCGGCCTCGTTGCGAGCGAAGCGATACGTCGACGACGACGACTCATTATATGGTCAGGAAGGAATTCCTGAAGTTGCACGGTGGATCGCGCGACGTTATCGCGTGACTTTATGTAACGTTCAGCCACGCGATATCTAAAGTTGCGCGCACGAGTTGTCCCGCGGCGGATCGGCGATATGGTCCGAGAAACTCACGCACGTAAAGTCGACGATCTCGAAGTTGGTAGAAATACGGAGTGTAACGCAAACGAATGTAAATTGACGGAGAAGAGATATTACATTAGCGCGGAATGTAATGCGCGTGTAAATATGCCGGTTGAAAAAACACGTAGGAAATATTATTAGGATATACAGGAAATATTCGCATTTTCTCTTGTTAGCCGATAATTTCGTGATACGGAATTGATTTTCTATATATAAAAATTGCATCTAAATATCTGTTAATATTTTGGTAGAAACTTTTTGGTTTTTTATTAATTCTTATTAATAATATCAATGAGATCGCAATGTCAATTTTTATCAAAGTGAATTTTATCTAGATTACCTTCAATGATAATTTCAAGAGAGATCATCATCATTGATGTCATTTTTGATATTCGATAGATTATTTCAGTTGATAATATTAAATCCTGAATTAAATTTCTTTTAATGTAGAGTTAACTTTAATTGTTTATCGATATATATTTAATTAGGTATGTTTGATAGTGTTTTCTGAGATTATTAATCTTAATTTATCGCAGCACTTGGAGAAACTGCATTTCTCCAAGTAGCAAATGTCTAATTTCTCGGAGTAATGGAATCGAAGATGCTTGGAAGTTAAATTGAAATAACGAATCGAAATAGACTATAATCGGCAATAAAGATATGGAGTTGCAAATATAATATGTCGATTCGACAAACGATCAATCTTGCAAACTTGATTTTCAGCAAAGTAATAGAGTGACCATGAAGCTGGACGTTAGTTACACCGACCATTCGCACATCATCGGCAAAGGCGGCCTGACAATTAAACGAGTGATGGAGGAAACTGGCTGCCACATCCATTTCCCAGACAGCAACCGCAGCAATCACCAAGACAAGAGCAATCAGGTTTCCATCGCTGGTGAGATGGAGAGCGTCGAACGCGCCCGCGCTCGTGTCAGGGTGAGATTTCTCGCAAGATCGTGTGTCCAGGATATCCCAGAAGATGTACAATTTTGATGCTCGGTAATCACTCTACGTGAATACCGAACACGAGCGATTGAGTTATTTTGTAAAAATAAATAGTATTACTTCTCGGATATCCACGATATTTCTATTCGGTGCGCATGCGGAAATTGCATGCAAGACGTTGTTACATCTCAAAAGAAGACACAATCTTATTTCTCAATTAATTGAACACCACGTTAATTGAGAATTTCTATTTCAGGCATGGGTATCAAGAAATTAATGTTGTGTTAAATATTATGTGTTATGCGATAGAATAAAGATCTCTGATCGAGAGTAAAAAAAAGTAGTGGGCGATTTTTGGGAGATCTTATATGAAGGTGGGTCAGGAACGAACACAATGAACGAACAGCGAACGCTAACAAATAATATCTTCTGCTTACACGGTAAACGGTCTCTCTTGAATTTCCATTAGCGCGGAATTTGCATTCGCTGTTCATTCATTGTTGGCTCGCTCATATACCCACCTCAAGATGAAACTGTTCGAGAAACATCGGCTTACAATCCCTGTCTTTTTTAGAATCTGACGCCTCTGATCTTTTCCTTCGAGCTGCCTATAATGGGCGCCTCGCAGAGCATGCCAGACTGCACCTCGCCGTACGTGGTGAAGATACAAGAGAAGTACAACGTACAGGTGATGTTTCGCACAAGACCGAAGCTGCACGCTACTCTGGTGGTTGTCAAGGGATGCGAGTGGGAGGTTGCCCAAGTCAAAGAGGCGACGTATCTGCTGATCCGTTATATGTGCAAAAATTTAGCTGTGAGTAACAAGAAATTGAAAGATTCGCTTTCAAGAGAAAATTAATCTTAAAATTGGAAAAATTAAATTCGGAATTGTTTTTCAGCTTCTTCCTATGAAAATAATCTTGTTTGATCACTGTTTTGCAATTAATTTTTTCTACATGTTTCTCTTGATTCGCTCATTAAAAATATTCAGAATATATATTATATCAATTTATCGTTTTCCTAATTTTTATCAAAAAGTCGAATATGTGAAAAAAACAAATAGTACTTTTGTCATATTTTTTTGAAAATTTCTGTTCTTTATTCGGAAACTAATTTTTTTTGCACGTTTCTTTTCACAGAGTCAAATCCAAGTACAAATGTCGATGGAGATCTCACCCCAACACCATAGCATTGTGCTAGGGAAACAGAGTAGCAATCTGAAGATGATAATGCAGCGTACCGCCACGCAGATTATGTTCCCGGATGCCGGCGATCCAAATATACCCAGCCTCAAAAAAAGCAACGTCACTATTACTGGCGACATAAACAATGTTTATTTGGCCAGACAACAGTTAGTGGTAAGTTTATACATCCGGCTTTCTATAATTAATCCCAAATTTTATCTTTTCTCCTTCTAAACGTGTATTACTATTGTATATTCTTTTATTTTTTCCTCTATATAAACATTTTTACTTTTTAGAGTTATTCTTTCTCTATTTAAAATTTCTTTTTACGTTATACTTTCAATTTTAGCAATTTTAATGATTTTTATATTACATATTATAATTTTTAATTATTACACATGCCTCGTTATATATTATATAGAATAATCGGAACAGAGTCTCAAAATATATTTACTTTATGCTTGATTGCGAAATAACTGTACATATGTTACGTGTTTCCTTTTCACAATTTGGCTCTCTGTATGGTTATTTAGGATAAATGTTATTCATTTATGCTAACTACTCTACGTAACGATACTACCGTGACGATGATTGCGTGTTTAGGGCTCGTTACCACTGGTACTTATGTTCGATCTGCCGGAAGACTCTATGACCGCTTCTGTGGATACCGAAAAGATCTCCCAGCTCATGCAATCTCTGGACGTGTTTATCAACGTTCGCCACAAGCCGAAACAGAGTACGCTTTCCGTGATTATCAAGGGAATCGAGAGAAAGGCCAGTAATATTTACAAGGCACGGAAGCAGTTGTTGGGACTGGACGAGCCTATCGTTGTCGCCGATATACCGGTTACTTATCACATTCCGAATGCTGGCAATGTTTTTCAAGGCAATTCCAATAACGACGGTGAGTATAAATTCGTCGAAATAGATCGTAAGAAATGTGATATCTTCGAACAGATCGATGTGGCAATCGAACCACGTCGCGCGGCACAGATTTTTCTGTGATCTTCAATAAATTCATTAATTTTTTACAACTAAATCTTTTAATAAATTTTAATGCAATTTTTTTTTAATTTAGCGAAATTTCATTCATATTTTCGAGTTAATAATTAAAGAAGAATTTTAGACAAGACGGAATGATCAATTCCGTTATATGTTCATTTTTTCATTATAAATATGTTTTTATTTTATTCTTTAATATTAATATAAATTCTTTAATATTCAATTAGGCTCCACTAATAATCTGATCAGCGGTATACCGGAAAACTTCTCGAGCATGTTAAATGTAAACACGCAAAATTCGCCGTACTGCGTATCACCGATCTCGCATTCACCGAATTCTCTGGGATTGTCGTCACACTGGGGCCTCGCTCATCATTATATTCCGTCGATGTGTCCGTATCCCTACTCTCATTTGAATCACCTGCTGACGACGCAACACATGCTGCACAACAATATGATGGGATCTTCTCACGGGCCCCATGGATTATCGAACCACGTGATGCCTCCCGGTCTCGGAGCGTTTCACCATAACAATGTACCGACCAACTTTTCCGGTATCCACGGTCTGAACGCCAATTCGTTAATAGATAGCAAAGACGGTAGCAGTGGTGAGTGATTACCCGATTTATTCCACGCGAATTTTTTATACATTTCAATTTTGTACGAATATTTACTTAACGCTTTGATTGCCACGCCTTTTTCAATATTTTCACGACAGAAATATAAAAACTTTTGTAAGATGAAAAACGACGTATAACATTATTTGATCTAAATTTTGGAAGATGGAGCGAGAGGAAGTTGCGTATATATATATATATATATATAAATGTAGTTTAATGAAATTTAAATTTGAATTTGAAAATGTTTTGCTACACAAAAATAAATTAGGAGGTATCAAAGCGGAAAAGAATTTTGAATAACAAGATCAATTCGTGTAGGATTGGCAGTCAAATGTTAATATATATTTTAACGTTATTAGTACTTTACATTTTTCCCGATATTATTTAACGTTTTAAACGTTTTATATTATAAGAACCATCAAAACTGATTTGATTTTTATTCGACGAATTTATTTGCAGCCTATTCTTCGCTAAGCAGCGTTTCTAGCTCCCTATCTAGTCCTGCCATCAGTCCTCGTAACATCTCACCAGTCAACCCTACGGATGCTAATACTAACTTAGGTAAGTCAAACGTTTCGAGAAGCCAACGATCTAGCTATTGTGAACAATCGATTATTACTATTTACAAGTTACAAATAATTCGTTTTTTTTCCTCAGCGGATCTAACTAGCATGTTGTCCGATTTACCGGTCACCGATCGACGTGCACCTGGTTGCGAGAAGAAATCACTCGAGATGGCTGCACAGCAGAATTTCACGCCCTTCGACTATGAGCAAAAGAAACTGCTGGCTACAAAGGCGATGCAGAATAAGTCAGGCAACAACGATTTCCGTGTACCAACGTCCGCTTGGTCCGGTTATGGCCTCAGCCAAAGTATTCCGCCCATAACTACGAGTGATTTAAGCAAGGTAACTATTTCGGATTTCTTGGCTATATAAAAAGTAATTGAATCACATTAACTCCGAAATTTATGAGAGTAAAATCTATCAAGGATTTATATTGATATTCTTTGCGAGTTTATAGATTAATATCTAAAATAGATGTCTAACAGTTTCTTGAAATATTTGAAGTGAATAGTTATTTCTCTGACGATAACTATTTAATAAAATCAATAATTAATATTTATTAAAAATCGAGATATTGACGCGAGAATTTTTAAATTGCAGGAGCTGGCACATCCTTCAGACTTGTGGAAAGAACCAACCACGCCAGTGTTCAGTACCGATATGGATTTCGGTAGTATTATCTCGAGCAAGGACCGCGTTGGACAGATTGGGATGGCCTCAAATTATATGGATCACACGCCGACCTCCCATTTGAACAAAATTACATCGTCCCATCGCTACAATGATCTGGGCAGCATGTTGACTAGTATCGGCTTGGAGAAATATATACGTGAGTATAGACAAGTTACAATCTAGTAATTGCACGCCTTCTATTGAGTGCCATTGCTTTGCTTTTACTCTATTTTCTGCTTTTGCTTGAAAAAAATCGAAACGCAGCACCGCTTTCTTTTCATTCGCTAGGCCTGTTCACGTCTCACGAGGTGGACATGGCCACGTTTCCTTCCCTGACAGAGAAGGACCTATTCGAAATCGGAATTACCGCTTGGGGTGCAAGGCGCAAAATAATGCTATTAATATCTGGTACGTAAGAATTTACACGCACGGGCAGCTTACCTAACTTCGAGCAGCCTAATTAAACGGATTTTCATAATCTAACAGCAAAACAAAGATTTTGAGGAAGCTGATCTCTGCATTTTGTCAACTACACTCTACTATTACTCTACTACAGTACTGGCAAAATCTCTATATTTCTATATTTCTCTCTATATCTCTATATTTCTATAAAATTCTTTCTCTCTTGAAATCTCTGTGAAGCTATCTGATTAACCAAACCTATTTTGCATGATTTAAAATTATCTAGGTGTCACGATATAAAATTATCTAGGAGAAAAAAATTACGAACAAAGCTTTTTTGTACCGAGAACTGGATATATCCTATTTTCTTTCTATACCCTGCTAATCCCGATAACTCTTTTCTCTTTCAGAAATGAACAAACGCACTAGTCCGTTCTCTGGAAGCGCTGCGCCCGGCGCTGAACGGAAGGCATCCTCGTCGTCGGCGCCAACGTCGTCGATGGGCAAATGCAATTTGGACACCAAATGGTAAAAAGAAAAACAATCGCGTGTATGTTATTCGTTCCGAACGCAATGACGCGTTCAGTCAGCGCTCTCGAAGCCGATCTCGGAGATCCGTTGCACATCGATCGAAATTGCGGAAACAGATACGTACTTAATAATGCCGATCGGGTGCGTAATTGCGGGGGACCATTTACCCTGTTACATCGGTCATTCGGACGGAACACACACGCGGATTTACGGAAAAACCAAGAAGGCTATCTGGCTATTCAGCTTGTGAGAAACTCGACGGATGCAGTACAAATAGCCAAATAGTTTGCATGTTAATGATTTAAAATTACTTAAGTATCAGGAGAAAGTTATTTTTGTGACCGAGAACTGGCTGTATTATTTTTTCCCCTCATTTTTTTTTCGCTGTTCTCGGCGCGCGGCGCGGAAGGTGCCTTAGGATTAGTCATTATTTTCGCAGTCTTTGTTCGTTATCCAAGATGGACATTCGCGTCGTTATCGTTTCGTCCTTGTTAATAAGTTCTTCTACGTGAATCTTAGCAATATAGTCAATTCTGCGATCCAATTAAGTCTTATAAAGCAAAGCGCGTCAGTTGCGCGGCGAAAAAGAATCATGTAAAATTGTGTTTAAAACTTTCACGAAACGTCGACGCGCGCGTCCTATTCGTTACATCGTGTGGTGATTCGCTTGATGACCGGGTGATCGGTACGTGTGAGTGAATGTGCGTGTGTGTGTGCATGGAACACCGGGCATAAGTGTTTCGAGTAAAATCTAAAAAAAAATCAAAAAGGAGTTTATATCAGGTACTAGAAATTTAAAATGAAATGCGATGGGCGAGGGATGTCCCGTGTGTTCAGCGGCCTTTCGTCCTAGCAAAAAATTCACATATATTTAATTCAGACTAAGCTCGAATGCAACCGTGGTCCGCCGAAACTGTATTCTTAATTGAAACCGTCGGAATAAGCGATCGATGCTAATCATCAGAGATTCGATGTCGCGCGACGACCAAATGCGGTTTGCGGTAGGACTTTGCATGAGGTTGCGATCTCGAGTTTTACAAAGTAAGTATAAGTTGCAAAGTATTTATTAATTATTTCGCGAAAGACGCTGGACGCACGTCAAACAATGGACCGCAAGAACTTTTCGTGTAAAGCATGTGTTGAAGACAGAACGGTGTAAAACGGATTCTATAGCGCAAATATTCCATGTGTCACTCTCCGCGCAACCGTTACTTTTCGAGGAGTCAATTGAATCGGGTAACGATACTAAATTACAATTTACGACGATTGTCGTGTTAATTATAGGAAGCCTTCGTTATTAAATTAACTCTAAACTTGGCAGAGTAAAAAAAAAAACGAATTTGAAATTGTATCATAGCGAAAGATATAAAAACTATATATATATATATATATGTAAAAGCTATATATAAAAAAGTTCATAAGTTGATATTCAGATATACAAAACTATTATCTCTCTTTAATGCAATTCTTTTTTTCCTAAGATTTATTTATGACATAATAATACGAATGTGATGATTTGGACGACGTATGCAAGTATGATTTATATAGTCTACGCATTTAAAAACGATATATTGCCAAGTTTAGATTCTTCCGATTATCCTCGCACGCAGAGAGCTCCATTAGCTGCAGTCGATTTCGCAAAACGATTGTTTTATAGACATAAGATATATCTCGTTCTCGGTAATAATTTATTCGAATTTTTAAGCATTATTTTTGTTAATTTTTTTTTTGGAACAAAGGAATGAAAGCGTTAGGTAAATTAGTTCTTGAGTCACGCGCATTATTATTCAGATGTCAATGTAGCATGTTATATCGAACTAGAATCGAAGAAGAAAGTACGATTATTTTGCAGAGAAAAAAAATCGATTCTCTCGTGAAATCTTTGAATCGCGCGATCATAGACCACGATCGTCAATCTCGAGAATCGTCAGATTCCTAGAAAAGAGTAGAGATTAAAAGAGGACCGAATCGCGCGATCGAACTGATCGAACATGTGCCTAACGAAAGATTTTACTGCGAAGAGTTCTTGACTAAGTCTTTTGCGAAATCTTTTTAAGCGTAAATTATTTATGCGCTCGCGAGATAGATCGGAACATTAAGAGGAATAAGTTAATGAGAATTAAGAATATTTCGCAAATACGTGTGATATAATCTTGGACTGTCTGGTTCTGTTGTCCGTTTTCTTTTTTTTTTTTTTTTTTTTTTTCGTTCAATGGTGATAATAACGATGATCTAAAACAGAAAGCTCCCAAGATTTTCCAGGACGATCCGGTCGTCACGAGAGCTGTAGGATTAACAATTGCAGAACAAATAGATGAAGATGATATGCCGCGAAACTCGTTAGCTGTACAAAATAATCTATAGATTTTGACAATTTTACCGTTTAAGAGGATAATTCGTGAACTTAAATTTCAATATTTATAGATGTCTCGTTAGCAGTTAACTTACTTTATCAGAAAAATTCTAAAATTTTTAGTAGAGGAACGGGGGGTAGCCCCGGACATTATTGAAATTCAAGTATACCGCGTATCTATGGCCATTGTTTAAACATTCTAATATGCCCTTCTGCGTATCTCGACATATGCAGAATGTTTAAACAATGGCCATAGATACGCGGTATACTTAAATTTCAATAATGTACGGGGCTACCCCCCGTTCCCCTAACAAAATTCTAAAACAACACTTTGTTAGAAATTGTGAAACGTTGTATTTTGCTACGATCAGTAAACTCGATATTATATTTGTGACGGCATAATTTTTAAAGAATTTCATTCGTATTAAATCTCATTGATAACGACAATTGGTACGATCTTAAATTTCAGAGAAGTTTAAAAGACGCTTAGAAAAACTTTAAAGACAAGATGAATTTTTTCCATTCGAAAAAATTGAGACCTCTTTGATTAATTTCTACAGAGTTCTTTAAATTTTTATGTTGTCTGAATGCTGCATATCACCTTTATCCAATTGCGCCTGCACTTATACCGCCTTAGGGGCTGCGTTCCCTTATAAGGGGCAAAAGGTAATGGTTTTTGTGGCAGCGATGATCGTTATCCATAAAAAAAAGGGTTTTGATTGGTAAAGGGTTTTTCAAAACGATAATCGCCAAGGAAAATAAATGTAAGCATGTAAGCATGAAGTGTGCGCGACTGAACGAATATCATGTGTAATATATCCATTGTCGCTGCGGATAAAATGTACACGTACGCATAATCGTGAATCAACGAAGCAGCGCAAGCGTCCTCGAGTCTAAAAAACCATTCGTTCGAAGGTCGTTGGCATTTCGTTCCTTACACAGGGTACCTCGAAATTCGAGAATTTGAAAAGAGCAAAAGGTTGAAAAAAATTCAATTAAAAAGTTAAATTTATTCTGAAACAGAAAGTAACAGAGAGAGAAAAAGCGTTCTGATTTCGATGAATCTTTCAGGCCTCTTTTCTCGACACTTATTTGTTGTACTTGCAATTTTCGAAAATCGTGCGACTACAGAATTCGAGATGAAAACACCCTGTGTATTATACGGTGAGATCGTCCTTTTGCCAACCAATAATCGACGGTTTCTCTGCCTAGTCCTAAGAAGAAATCTGTCAATGTTCCTACGTGAATACGCACTGATCCCGTGCAAAGTTTAGTGTATACGGGTAAAATATAGGTATAGTCGCGGAAATTAGCGTTAAAAAAAAGAGGGAAATGCGCGTGCGAGGAGAAGAACAACGACGACGACGACGACGACAAACAAAGAGTTTCTAGTTAGCGTTCTCGAGCGTTTCGGTTAACGAGAATCGATTTACATCGGGAAGAGAGAAGATACACCTACAAACTGTAAAACCAGTTTTCTTCACTACCACTTTTCTCTAGTCCCTACTCACTTGACATTTTTTGCATCCAGCAAATAACATGACATACTTCTCTCTCTCTCGAAAAAAGAAAGAAAAGCAAAACGAGGATGAGATCAGCCTAGAGTCAGCTGATATAGTCAATTGCGCTCGAACTCGCGCTTAAGAAACTTTTATACGCGACTTGGATTCCGTTGCGTTTACGAGAATGCGCTGTAAATCTTCGAAGTTGCATATCGCAAGCATATTTTTTTTCACTGTGTCTTTGCGTCGAAAACGAATCATTAATATTGTTTCATTATAGCAAACTGTGGACTCGCTCTTTCCTACCTAACTCTTTAGATTTAAATGAATCGTTCGGAGTTAAAGCGGATTAAGCTTATAATTTGTGTGATTGACTTCAAATATGGCTCAGTATTTGAGAATCTTACTCAAATTATGGATTAATCCGTTTTCGCTCCCAATTTAGTGACTTTCATTTTCTTGGTTTTTAAATTTCCATGAAAAATGATTTATGGACTTGAAAAAGGAAAAAAATAATAGACCTTCTCTGAGAATCTCGGGAAGATTTAAAGTCCACAGGCCGTATCGTTGTGCAACGATTTTTCCACGTCTTAACGATAGATTTGCGATTACTTATAAAGTTCGAAGGTATTCTTCGATCAGAGAGAGGGTTCAGCGATCTAATCACACTTTCTAAAAATTGCAGAAAATTAATCTCAAAGTTGCGGAAATCAAAATTTAAGCTAAATCTGATTTAATTCCAATTTATATTTCAAATAATATTTGAAATTAAGTCAATTAATCCAATTTGTTGGAATTAAATCTAGTTTTATTCCAACTCATTGTAATATCGATTGATTGAGTTTCCTCAACTTTATTAATTTTCTCAAATCTTTAAAAAGGCGAGATATGCACCGTATTGCATTGAATCTTTTAATTTTATACATAGTACATCACACCTTATCTTGCCTGAATGACAAGCTCGAAAAATTGTGAAACGCAAGCGATTCGGGAAATATGTCGATCTCGTCCGAGACGTAATATGTAATATCGGTTTAATTCAGCAGCTATAATGGCACTAGGCGCAAACCGTTTCCACGTATCAATAAGTATAAATGCCTCGCACTATTGTGTTCTCTCTTTCATACTCAAAATATCAGGAAATTGTGTTTTTCGCTTACCTATTGTTAGCGAGACCAACAGTAAAATCGCAAGCTTCTCGGTACAGAAGGGACACTCTCTTAGGATAGTGTATCCTAAGAAAGTGATGCCCTTCGTATCGATCTCTTTAGTATCGTCGCTAAAGTGCCGGTAAAGAATGCGGAGAGAATAATCAAGGAGTTCGCCCGAGAAAAGAATGTACAAACGACAAATAGCGGCAACTTTGAGAAAAGTAAGACACTTCCAAGTTTCAATTAATTTTAAAAAGGATATGCGCGCGCGATACACACGCAATTCGGGAAAGGAATGCAAAAAATAGAATTGTGTAATTTAAATGCATCGTGCTTCCCGTGCGTCTTATTATTTTTTTGCGGGCGAACTCCGTTTCCGTTCGCGATTAGTAAGATTAATGTTAGAGCGGAGCGCAAGTGTAAAACGCGGATATCTCAGGAAGTAAATAACAGCCCGATATTTTGAGAAGGGATTTCTCACAGGACAAGATGAAAGAAACCGCGCTATACTCGTACTATAAATCCATACATTCCAGGGAAAGATGATAAAAGAGTTCGGAGTCAAATGAAATTTGTAGTGTCGTAGGAGAGGCGGATGGAAAGTGTTAATTTATGTGTATGTGTTTCGCGTTTTTTTTCCCCCTTTCTGTGCTATAGTGTTTATAATGTTGTTTCTCGTGTAATAAATCCGGGGACGTGCCCGCCCATCCAGCGCAGGTGCAGCAACTGAATGATAAATTAATCGAGATGAATGTGTGTCATTATTGCATGTGTTAACAATCGATCCATCAACCTGCGCGGCGGCAGATGAAGCGTTTTATAATATACAGCGCAGCATAATATTTTTATGATATAATTTAATCTAATTTTGATATAAGAGCCAAGAGAGTATATATTGATCCATTATTGTTTGTTTCGGAAAAAAAGTAGAAAAAAAAAACGAGAGTGTCGAAGTCGCCCGAAATCGGGATTTGTTGTATTGAAATGAAGAATAAAGAAGATTTTGTATATTGCTATTTTTAATAAAAACAAAATATTAATATCACACGCATACACCCCTCCGTCGTGTCCCGCGATAAATCGATGCGGCGATCTCAGAGAGGCGAATCTCTTTCCATTCATATTTTTATTTGTTTCTAGAAGATTTAATTAACGCCGATATAATAACAAAATTAGTTTTGTACTTATATTTGTCGCGTTTGCGACAAATCACCGTTTCTTTTCTATATTTTATTTTTTATTACTTTGGTCGTTGAGGTGAATCCTTTCTAACGGAATTAACACGTTATCACACATTGCGGTAACATATCAATCATTTTCACTTGTAAAGATAGTATTTGACGAGGTCTATAAAGCGAAAGTTGGCACCGTGACTCGTTCATCACAATCACGTCACTTCGAGTCACCATTGTCTCTGATAAAACTGAAAATATACGTACGTTCGCGATTATCCATCGTCCACTTTCTCGAAGCTATCGTCCGACTCCTCGCCGTCGCTCCGAGGTGCGCTCGCGACCGTGTATCTTTTCATATCCTCGGCACGGAGCTCCGCGTCGCAGGTGGGACAATGGAACGCGCTCATCGCGGTGAAGTGCGCCTGTAGGCAGTAGTAGCAGAACAAGTGCTCGCAGCCGGCGTGCGACGGCAGAATCGGGTCCTCGTAGCAGTAGGCGCACTTGGTCGTGGCGTTCATCACCGGGAACAGGCCGCTCGAGGGTTCCGGCCGCCGCCACAGCCTCATCGCCGCGTGCTTCAGATAGTGGAAGTTTATCATGGGTATGCCGATCGTGAAGAGTTCCATCAGACCGTGCCAGAGCAATTCCCTCGTCATATACGAGTAACCGATGATCCTAGGTCGGTGAGTCGTTATCGACCGACTGGACAGACCGAGCAGAAACTCTATCACGCGCGGTTGCACGCCCCGATGGAGGAAGAACAGCAGATTAACGAGCTCGAGGAGATTGATCGCGCTCGTCGTCCAGTCGACGAGCGACTTTAGCACTTGGGCGAACGCGCCACGTTCGGATAGGTTCTCGTGAGCTAATTTGTCTTTCAGATACTGAGGAAGAACGTTTAGAATCAAGTAGAGCACGGCCTTTCGGTGACTGATGTTGGCGTAGTGCAGATTGAGGAGCCGCTGGCCGAATGTGGAGGAGCCACGTTGCAGCGAGAATTTCCAGATGAAGAATTTCAGGACGGCGTCCACTTC
Source organism: Temnothorax nylanderi (assembly GCF_030848795.1). Classification (NCBI taxonomy): domain Eukaryota; kingdom Metazoa; phylum Arthropoda; class Insecta; order Hymenoptera; family Formicidae; genus Temnothorax; species Temnothorax nylanderi. Next base: position 107,261 of record NW_027249214.1, read on the forward strand.
CGCTTGCCATTTGTCGATCTTGCCGGGCGCGCCGTACCTGGCGATCTCTCTGGCTTGATTTCGCAATACCTTGTAGATCTCCGTGTCCAATTGAGCGGCGTCGATTTGATTTATTCGAGAGACGTAAGGTGACGGTGTCATGATGATCGATTAGGGGAGCTCTGAAAGAATTTTGTTTTTACGCGATAACGTGACGCAACGTAGAAAAACGTTTCATTAATTACATAATATGATAATTACAAAAAAGTTTCTTGAATTAATAAATATATCACGAAAATACATTCTTTTTCGAGTAAAGAGAATTCCAGATGTCTTTCGATCAATTTAGAGACTCCACTTTTGTTTAACAAAATTTACAAGGCGTCAATTTTCTAAATATCGCGTAGACTTTAATGGAATTTGACAATATTTAATTAACGTTAAACATTGAAGACTTTCGTTTCGATGTTGGTTACTGAAGAAAAAATAGATTGCGCAAAATCGCGCCGACTGAAAAATCGCGCGGCGGCCTTGGAATACGCGCACGCCGCGATCTGCCGTTCAAAGTTCACCCAAGTTACCTCGTCATTCTCGGAATTCAATTTCCGCTTATCATTTCCCGTACCTAGTCGTGTAAGCGGCGTCTAATCTTTCCTCTCTAGCGTCGACAAGAGGCCAAATATACGTATGACCGTTGGAAAGGCGCGGCGATGCCGGGCGAAAGGTTCACTTTCGAATCGACTCCCTCGAAGCGAATGAAGTTAGCCACGGTCGAGCGATCGCGCGAAAATGCGTCCGTTCAAACCGCGCCAGATGCTCGACAGGCTATCGTTCACGGACGAGGGCGATCAAACGAGACTTTCGGTCGATAATTCGCGTGCGCGTCCGCGAAGAGGTTAGAGTGACACCGTCACACCGAACAATCGATCGCTCCGAATATCCACGTACTCCACGTCCGCGGGTCCGTGTCGCATCGTACGCGTCGCCGGAATGACTCGCGCCGCGCGCGAGGCCGCCGAGAGCGGCCGAACATGCGCGACCGGCGGCTGGCGGCGGCAGGGGCGGCCGCTCGGCCAATGAGAGCGCGCGGCGCTCGCGGGCGCATTCGGGCCGACTCGGCGCGGCTCGGCCGGGACTTCGTCTCAGTTCGGGTTCGTTTCTCGTCGCCGCTGCGCACGGAGTGCGTCCGCTCGGTCCGCTGCCACGCGGCTGGCACACTGTACGCTCTCTCTCTCTCTCTCTCTCTCTCTCTCTCTCTCTCTCTCTCTCTCTCTCTCTCTCTCTCTCTCTCTCACACTCTCCCTCGCGATTGCTCCGGGGCGCTAACGTTTTTCGAGGTTAGACGCCGCACACGGACACGGCTCTCCGGCCGGTAGCGAGAGCGATCGACTTGACTCGCCGCCGTCGCGTTCGCCATCGTCGCGCGTGGTTTCGCGCTCGTGGTGGTTCGCGTACGTGTTTCGTGTTCGCGCGTCATTCGCGCGTACGTCGTGCGGGCTCCATCCGCTCCATGTTGCCGCCGGTGGTATGACGTCATCGAGTGTCGGTGGTGCCGCGCGTGTGTACCCGTCGTCGTCGTCGTCGTCGTCGTCGTCGTCGTCGTTCCTCTCGCCCGTCGCCGTTGTCGCGCGCCCGCGCCGCCTGCAGCCCCGTCGCACGTCATGCTGCTCTCGTGATAAAGTTTGACGTTTCTTCCTCCCTTTTCTCTCTCTCTCTCTCTCTTTCTCTCGTTCTCTCTCCTTCGCCTCTTCTTATCTCGCGAAACGCGGAGTGTGCAGCCGCCGTCGGAGTACTCGGAGTCGCTGGTCGAATCGCATTCGCATCATTCGCATCGGCGGGCTGCCACGGCGCGATCCGCCGCGACGTGTGTACGTGTGTATGTGACCTCGCCGCTTCTCCCCCGCACGTTCTCCCTCTCTCTCGCTCTCCGTGATCGCCGTCACTCCTGCGCCGCTATCTCCGTTCTCCACGGACGGACGCAGACGGGGACGCCCCGCATCGGGAGCCGCCAGCAGCCACACCAGTCATCCGCGGAACGTCCGCACGGCTCCGGCGAACCAGGTGAGTGCCAGAAATTACATAATATCGTCTCCGCGCGACGTCGAAACGGCGGTCCGCCGCCCGGTCCCGCTCATCCCGCCAGCGCGCACGTAAAATCGATCCGCTATCGAGTGACAGATTAACCTCCAATTCGGCCAGGCGAGGAGAGCACCGGGGACTCGCCGGCTCGTCGTCGTCGTCGTCGTCGTCGTCGTCGTCGTCGTCGTCGTCGTCGTCCCGCGTGCTTCTTATCACGTACACGCGAGTGCTCTGCTTCTTTCTTTTTAATGGAAACGATCTTTTTCCTCACGGGGGAGCTCGTTCTCCATCCTGCTCCGAAACAGCCTCGCCGGGCAGCGAGCGGAGCTCTCGGAGCGACGACTGCACGAGAGGAGGATTGCGAGCTCGGATTGTGCGTTGCTGTGATAATCAAATTAAAGGGAAAGCCCGACGATAACGTGCCCGGAGGCGTGTGCGAGCGTGTCATTTTGAAACGCATGGCCGCGGGGGATCCGCGTTACTCTCCGCCTCCGGCCCGTTCTCGCCTGCTCGACGTTGACGTCCTCGTCGTCGCGATCATTACGTCGTGATATTTACGAAAGAATCCGGACTGTGAACCTTGAAATGTTAGCGCGCGATCATTATCCGACATTATTTCATCGCTACCGTTTAATTATCGTCATCGTTGTTATTACCATTGATGGCTATTATCGCTCTGTTACGACATTGTTACCTGACTCCGGAGAATTATTCTCGTCGTCGTGATTATAGTTGTTACGCTGCGTTTGCCGTCACTGTTTTAAACCGTCGCGTCAATTAAAAAGGGAAATCTCGCGAGCTCTCATATCTTTACTGTTTATCGTTGCATATTAAAGCGAGAGGGAAATCTTGGAATTATCCTAGGGTAAACATTTTTTAATGTTTACCCTTTAAAGAGCCCGATGCGGATTAAAGTTTCACATGTAGACCGGATTCCAGGTGTTAAAGGGAAACTGCAGTGTAATCGCATTTAAAGCGCCAGCACATGGCTGCGAAGCATATATTATACGTACATATTTCGAGATACGTTATCTTTCTCGTAGATTGTTTTGTGTCTGCCTTGTATGTATAGAATTAATAGACTTTGACCAAAAGGAAGTAATGTCAATCGTGTAAAAATAAACCACGTAAAGTTCATAAAACTCGCGATTACACTGCAAATCCAAGTGTGTTATTTTTTAGCTGAAGCTCTTCTTATATACATTTCTTGCCGTTTTAAATCACGTTATTTAATAAACGCTTGAACGTATTAACTTTTAATTTAATATGATTCAAACGTGTTAAATGACGTAATTTAACACATAAAGAAACATGTAAAAAGAGCTTCAGTCTAATGAGTTATTTTTAGACTTTTATGCGTGTAAAAATAACACACTTGGACTTGCAGTCTAATGAGATAAGTTTTACACCACTCATTATTCCCTTTCTTACAAGTTCAAGGCAAATTAATTATGATTTAATTAATAAGTGATAACGGAGTCGTTAATTTCACTAAGTCAATTACTGAACAAATTATCGTCTTTTATTTAGTATAGAGGATGACCTAATTTTCTCCCAAAGGAAGCCTTTACGCGTTTCTTGATAAACTTGATTCTCGCGCGACTTTTCCTGACTGAAACATTTATCACACATTATCTTCGACTTTTAACATCGAATAAATCCTTTTATGTCTATTTCTGTCAATGTAGATTAATTTTAATCGCGGTTTAACTTACTTTTCATCTTTTTCTAGTTCTTAAAATTAGAGAAAGATTAAAAGGTAAGTTAAACCAAAAGATCAAAGTTAATCGCATTGATAGAAACGGATATTATAGCTGCGATATTACTGAACGCGAGTTTATAGTTCACAATCATAAGTAATTACTTGTCGAACGACACTTTTTTTTCACATTTAACAATTTTTTTGAAACTACAAAACGACAGTCTCGCCATATCATTCAACACTGTATGCTATATTGCTTGATTAGATTAATTCAGATGAAGAAACAGAGAGTAAAGGTTTTTTTTTATCGAAGCCTACCCGTGACCAAAGTTTTGTTTATCAGCCGAATTCGCGCTCCCTCTCTTCTCTGCCGTAGGGCTCATGTTATATCGGCAGCGTGTTGCTTTGACAGCAGATCGACAGACGTAAACAGAGCGTGTATACGTGATTTGCATATCTATTCCGCGCATCTCTCTCTTCCCTCCCCCTCTCTCTTTGCCTCTCCTCTCTGTCTCTCTCGCGGTTTGCCGCTTATATCGCTCTTGGCTCTGACCTTAATTTACGGCCCGTGGAAGCAAGCCGCCGAAGTAGAAGACTTATTCGCGCGAACGAGCGAGCTTTTCGGCGTGGCTCGCGCACCTGGCGACGTTATTTATCGACGCGCCTAAATCCGTCGCGGCGCGACGACGACGACGACGTACGTTGACGTGCGCCACGTTTTACATCGTACTCAGTCCCTATTATCGCCGAGGTAAGGCTCGACGGCTCGTCGATATCACCGATAAATCGGACCCGCCTGTTACACACTCCTCGCATTAGCCGCGCGCACGTGGTGTTATTCGGGGGATCTATTTACGTTGGCTATCGAGAATTGTTGCCGCCTTTTGTTACGTGCTTCACATGACGAGATTTCACCGTTACCGAAATCGGATCTCCCTTTGAGACTCATCTCGTACGAAATAATTTTGTATGTGATGCATCGGACGTCCTTTTTTGTACTGCTGCTGTATAAAGTTTTGATAGGATAAAATATCGACTGTAGAAATATTCTTACAATTAGCAAGAATTTTGTAAGATTCGCATAATACGAGGGAAAAGATAATGAGGATTGAAGTGTATTTGCGGATTGAGTCTTTGGAGAGTAAATATACAATAGTTGAAAAGCATATCTTTTCTTGGTCACACAAATGGAATCTATTTTAATGGAAATTTGTGATTTGTGACATGTAACTATTTTAGTTTTTAGATATGTAATTAAAAAAATTCTATTATATTAAGTTTAATTATTCATTTTGCTACGCATGCAAAAATAAGGAACTTGAAGAAAATTTTTGTTCATTTCCTGCGTAGTCTGCGATCTGTGCGAGGAAAAACCTGCAATGTCGCATGGATGCCACGCGGAGGAATTGTAGAATAATTTTATGGACGGTACACAGCTTTGTTTTATTTGACGAGAAGGAATAATTCATTCGATTGCATATCCAAGCGAAGTGCAGTATCGATCTATCATGCGCGACTGTCGCGCGAGGGAGCAATCATTCATAGAAAAAAATTAATAAAGTATACAAGCGATTGAAACTTCCGTTTCAATCGTTCCGATATGCCTGAAATATGACGCGTTAATTACTCCGACTTGTACAACCGGATGAAATTTAATCACAGAGAACGAAAGCGTTATACCAATTCTTCTTTGCCTTTGACATCTAAATGGTCTCACTTGTCGATCCGATAGAAGTTTTTCGTAAAATTTTGATAAGAGAAAGATTGGGTCCGAAAGATTTAATAGCTTTAAGATTTAAGAGGTTATTTTCAAGGATATATGTATATATCCTTGAATATATATGTGATGTCTATATAGAACGTATCTATATCGTATATATCTTTTTAACCATAAACGTTGCCAGCTGAGCTGAAGAGAATAGAATCGATTTCAATCAATGGGCTCATTGATTAATTTTATGAAAATTAAGTAATTTAAATAGATTTAAATAGATTTATAAGATTTAAGGGGTTATTTTCAATGATATATGTGTCTTTAAAAATAACCCCTTGCATGTATATTCGTTGTCTATAACGTATTTCTATATCGTTTATATATCTTTTTAATCATAAATGTTGCCAGCTGAGCTGAATAGAATAGAAACGATTTCAATCAATGGGCTCATTGATCAATTTTATGAAAATTCTGTAATTTAAATGAATATATTTGAAATAATAATACCTATAATATATCTCACAAAGTTTGAATAAAATTAATTTTCATTTATACGTGTCACTTGATAATTCAGCAATGAAAAAGGTGAATTCATTGTAAACAGTCAATTTGGAGAAAGAATGCAGGGAATTTCCATTATGTGATATCGGCAGACCTGCGTGGGAGGTCTATATGTGCGATATCATTTTATTAAAATTATATTCAGCGATAATACACGCGCGCGTGTCGTTCTTGGCTGCGAAACAACGGATGTCCAGCAGCAATCGGACAATCGCTGGCTAGACTGGTTAGTGGTTTATCCGCCGTGTTTACTGCCACGATAACGCGTGTTTAGCTCACGCGTATTCTTGATCTTTCGCTCGTGAATTAGGTACTATAAATTAATCACATGTTTTACGCTTTATTTATTTGCATTAAGATTATCTTTTTTTGTTTAATGACGCATAACAATAGGTAGGAAAAGTATAAATCATCGCGCGGTAAGGCCTTAATTTTTACTATTTATTATTATTGAAATGGATCGAATTATTAGGTAGATTAAGAATAAGTAGGATTAAGAATGAAAAAATAATCTATTGAAGATAGATAGTAATTCAGTAAATAAATTTGTGTTAAATGAGATTAACAATTATACTGATACAATTATATATTTTATGTAGCATTTTTCGCAATGTATATAGCGATCTGTAATTCTCAGTATTAATTTTTTAATCGAGTGAAGTGATGTGCACATACGAAGCAACGTGCCAAAAATTTTTCCCGGTTGCAACGTGCTGCCATCTCATGTTTTCCGCGTTTCCATCCCCGTATCGTGACCCCATCGAACGAGGTCACGCGCGTGTTCGAGCATTCGCTCGTTGAAGAAACGCCTCGCGAACAAGCAAGCAGGCGTTCCTCCCTGCTTTTGCATTAGGTCGCAAGAGATCTCATTATTTTTTTAGAAGATTCCTTTTATCTTAAACATCAGTCGTATATTTATAGATCTAATCGCCGAAACAAATTTTAAGAACTTTGATTCTCTTTAAAGAGCAGTCGTATTTTTCTGTGTACAGTTCAGTGGCCTACTTTCAGATAATTATTAAATATTGAAAATACTATTGATATACGATTATGAAGCACAAATCGAGCTTCATTTATATAACTTGTTCGTAGACGAAATTAACATTATTAAGCAAATAACTCACAGAATTGAGAACAATGGATTAAATACACAATTACATTGAACGTTGAACTCTGCATTTTTAGAATACTCGAAACTACTCGAATTAGTTTCTGCAAATCCGATTTTAACAAAAAGGCTCACAGATAATACATTGTACGTTATTTTCTCATTGAAGGAGCAAATCCTAGGGGTGAGAGAGGGAGAGAGAGAGAGAGAGAGAGAGAGAGAGAGAGAGAGAGAGAGAGAGAGAGAGAGAGAGAGAGAGAGAGAGAGAGAGAGAGAGAGAGAGAGAGAGAGAGAGAGAGAGAAGGAAAGAGAATTAAAGTTTAGATTTCGTTCACGTCCAAAGATTAAAGATGAGAATCTTAATTTAAAGACGAGACATACATAATCGACACTTAAAAATTTTGCTATACATAAAAATTTGTTAAAAATTGCTGCCTACTGAAATAACTCATTCTTAGATTAATTTTTATACTGCGATAAATTGAGGCACGCAGGTTGCATGTTTTTCACGACACTACACTTTTTTCCTTCTCGAAGAGGGCGATTCTTATAAGAGGGAGGGGGAGGGGGAGGGGGGTTAAAGCTCGGACCCGTCCAAGTCCAAGGTGATCGGCGATTCCACCCTCTGGCTCGTGACGTAGGGAGAGAGAGTCAAGTTTTGCTCTCTCGCAACGCGACGCGAGAGGTAGGTGGTGGCGAAGGCGAGGCGTGGTGGCGAAGTATTGATCGCCATCACGAGCGTGGCGCGATTTCCCCCTGACCGCCCCCTTGCAGCCCGTCGACCGAACGACCGACCGACGTCATCCGCCGTTTAAACCCCTCGCCACCCCCGGCTGTCCCACCTGTTCTCCCCTCAACGTCGGGAACCCCTACCAGAGCTCTCTTTATCTCTGTCTTTTTCTCCCACTCATATCTGCGTTTTCTTCATCTTCGTCGTAGTCGATGGCATTCGACGTCGGGACGACGAAACGAACGCTACCGGCTGGGATGATCGTGTCGGTGCTTCAACCCCTTCGGCAATCTTTATTTATTGAAAGAGCGATGTGATTTTTTTCCGAGTTGTTGCACTCAACTGTATAAAGACTTCAGAAATTTCGAGGATTTTATGACAAGTAATATTGACCGAGAGTAATATTTTTCCATAAAAGAGATGAATTACTCAAATGTCTTTCTCCGCAGCATATTTTTCCTTACTGATAATACTTTTATAATCGCTTCTGTGTTCATTGAAATCTCGATTTTTCATTTCGAATTTATACTTTCAAATTGAACTGCATAAATCTTAAAGTTTTTTTGATGAAGCATATTCGCGATTTAGATTTATACTTATATAATGTTTTTAATTGTTTGATAAATAAATTAATGGTAAATTATAATTGCACGAAAAATATTGAAAATAGGAAATGAGAAAAAGAGTTGACTGATACTTAGTTACTTTCCTACAAAATTCCATGATTTATCTTTAATTGTTTTGTCATCTCGTTAAAAAATTGCAAATTAAATAACATTATTATTAAGTGTAATTGAAGATTTAGTACATTTTTGGTTGATTAAATAAAATTTATAATTTTTATAAGGAAATTAGTTAAATAATTAACATATCATTAAAAATTTATTTTATTATAAAAAAGATTTAAATTTTAAAAATATTATTTTCTTATGAATCTGCAACAAGAATTAAAAGAATTTACGAAGTAATGATTAAAGAACATTAACGATTTATACATAAATTCGTCGAATCATTTAAATACGGACCTGTCCGTACAACTACGTAATTATTCTTCTAATGACCGATGAGATAAGAAAAAATATCTTTTTTACGTCACGAAACTCTAGTTGTAATTTCGGTACGTAATTACAAATATAGCGATGTAATTATATTATACCTGAGCATATGAATAAGCGACGAGGCGTGTAAACATTCGCCAAGGAGTTATCGTTAAATTAGTTATAAAGTCAGCGACTCGTAATGACATTATATCGTGATTAGCCAACAACCGAAATCTCGTTATTTTCGCGCAGGAAGTGTCATTTAGAGATTAAGCCTAACCTGCTTGACACGGAAAGCTGTATTTATTTTAAAAGGATTCATACTTAATTAGAATTAAAACGGGTTAATAGCCATGCGATACTGCAGTAATATATCGCATTAAGATCAGAATTGTACAGTTCGCGAACAATCCGTATAAATTATTATAAAGTTTCGCAATTTGTTTTTATTCCTTCGCGTGTATAGTTTTTAATTTTTAATACTGTTTTTAAATTTCTCTGTCGTTTCTAGAATATAAATCTTTTAATAACATTCGCATACTGTTTTGATCATTGATAAAAATTCATTATTGCTTCAAGCCTTCTTAAAAGTGTTTATTTTATATTCAGACAAGCAATTTTATAAAGAAAATTAGCTTCTAATATTCTATTATACAATTATTTATCAATTAACAACGAAGGGGCATCGAGCCGTAACTAGGTGTTTAATGTTAATGTATTCAATATAATTTAAGGGAACGAGCTTGGAAAAATTAGCGGGGAAAGAAGACCCTGTTGAGCTTGCCTCTTACAATTAGTGGAGGCAAGGTTTTTATCTCGGAACCGGTTAAAACTACTCGGATTTAAACGTTTTTTTTTTTAATGTAGATAATTAAAAACACTACAATGTTTATGGGTTAAAAATTGACGCTAATTGTTTATTTAATAAATAAAATAAAGTTAATAAAATAAAATTTATAAAATAAAGTTAATAAATAAATAAAAGCGTCAATTTTTAACCCATAAACATTGTAGTGTTTTTAATTACCTACATTTAAAAAAAAGAACGTTCAAATCCGAGTAGTGTTAACCGGTTCCGAGATAACTTTTTTGGTCTAATTTGCCTCTATTGGCAAATTAGGTTTTTATCTCGGAACCGGTTAAAACTACTCGGATTTGAACGTTTTTTTTTTAATGTAGGTAATTAAAAACACTACAATGTTTATGGGTTAAAAATTGACGCTAATTGTTTATTTAATAAATTTATAAAATAAAGTTAATAAATAAATAAAAGCGTCAATTTTTAACTCATAAACATTGTAGTGTTTTTAATTACCTACATTAAAAAAAAAAACATTCAAATCCGAGTAGTTTTAACCGGTTCCGAGATAACGCACTTTTTTGGTCTAATTTGCCTCTATTATCTAGTCTGGCACTGTATACGGAGACATGAGAGGTGTAGCATAAGTGGGAGATGGCAACATCGCCGGTGAAATACCACTACTTTCATCGTTTCCTTACTTACTCGGTTAGGCGGAGCGTAGAATACATTAACATTAACACCTAGTTACGGCTCGATGCCCCTTCGTTGTTAATTGATTTTTAATCCTGCGAGCCTTTACTTTTATAATTATTTATATTTCAGTTTATAATATTAATTGATTAGAATTTTTTATAGGTATAGATTTATTTATGTAATGAATTTTGAATGTAATTATTAAATTTTTTAGAAAAATAATAATTATGTAGGGTAGAGCGGGGTTAAAGTAACGCGGGGCGAAAGTAACAACTCAAATATCTATAGTTATAGGCATAGATGCGCATGCGTCTGTGGTTAACGGATGAAGCTGAACAAGCTATAACGTGTCTCAGAACGCCTCGGCCTGGGTATTGAGTATAAACTATAGATATTAACTATAGTATTAACTATAGATATTTGAGTTGTTACTTTCGCCCCGCGTTACTTTTGACCCCGCTCTACCCTACTATATAATATATATGTATATTTTGTAATAGTATATTTCTTTTATTCGATTCTTTTTCTCTTCTCAGTTTTCTTAAGAGACATAGTTTGTAAATTTTTTACAATAATAACTATCAATCAAGCTTAATTTTTATAAACTCTGCATATAGTTGATAGATAAAAAAATTATTTAATTACTTATGTATTCCGCAAGGAAATAGTCACGCTGAACAAGAGTTGTCGAGACTCTTTCAAGATTTTTTTATCTGACATGCAATCGTATTAATCCTCGCCTTGCCACTGTGCTCGTAATCATTTTGGAAAGGTCACGCGATGAAAGACCTCCGAGACTATACACGCGACCCACGTATCTCCTAGTTTCGCGCGGAAATTTTAATTCTCCGCGGGCATTTGATATAAAAAAAAAATAATTAAGGGATACAGCGATATACATGGAGATAAGAGCATGATGACGGAACTAAAATCACTAGTAGCGCTGTCGACTAATTGACACTCGGACCACTCGTCGTTATGCATCATTGCCGTATTTGCGGCATGTATAAATTAAATTATATTTCCGCCGCGCGCAATTTTGCTTGCGAGAGTGAGAGAGTAAGAGAGAGAGGGAGAGAGAAAGTTCTTTCATTTTGCGCGTCCATCTGCACTTTTATGCACATGCATACGTAGAACCGCATTAAGTAATCCGATGACGCTATATCTGAGGGATCGCCGGATCGCCTTTTATGGGCTTTCCTCTTTTATGCGATCTCCTGGATCTTCTTCGGATCACGTTAACTGTATCCGACGTCTTGTCAATATACTTTTATATCGTAAATACAAATTAAAAATGTAGAGACGAAACATTTTTAAGCTTATTAAAAAAATCGAATTAACCTTGTAATTAACTGTTAAATTTTGGAATTCTCAGAATACAATGAGATAAGAAAAAATGCTACTGCATTAGTATTTTTTCTATTTGCTTTTTATTTTTTATGACAATAATATTCTAAAACATTAATAATTGGTTTTTTTTAATCGAAAAGTGTTTTTGAAAATGGAGAAAAATTAGTAACGGCCAAGGAAGAAACAGATTCAATTAAATGACGTTAATTCATACAGATCATTTGTAATGTTATCATTTGTTTAAATATAAGCATCAAGGATCTTAAAACATGAAAAATGTGTGAAAAGCCAAATCTTTCTCTTTTATGTATGAATATTCATTGTATAATTTAATGTGTAATGCTCATCAATATTCGTTATATATTCTTTATGCATATTTAATGTATTAAATATTTAGTAAATTATTTATTATAATTCAGTTTATTAAAAAGAGAGAGAAACAGGAATATTCAGATATTCTTCCGCGTGGTATTATCGTATTAAAAATATCAAACTCGACACGTGTCACTTTGCATCGATATTATCTGCGCGGCGGTCTCTTTTTTTTTCTTTATTCGATCCCGAAACTTCGGACGCGGTATACCGCGCGTCATGAAATCCAATGTCGCGGTCGCGCGATTACCATGGCACCGGTGGAGGGAATCTATTTCTGTAAATTTCGCGGCAGATAACGAAGGGCGCGAAAACGGGAGCGAAGAGAGCGGGAACGTGACACCGCTCCTCCGGTCGTTTATGCGCCCTCTCGGCTTATAAATTCCTCCCAGGGACTTCTCCTCTCCTTCGCATCCACTTCGTTCTCTTCGCTTTCATCAGGTTTTATTCCCGCGGACCACGGCGTCTTCTGTCAGGTTTCATCTATTAAATTTGCGCTCTCCGCGAGAGCACCTTCGCGCACCTGGCTACTTAGAGATTCCGTCCACGAACGAAACGGAAGCTCCCATAAGAATTTCACGCTCGCCGCGCCTACGAGAGATTTTCGCAGCTTTTTTCCTCGCTTCCGCAGTCTCTTCCTCCTTCCTACTTCTCCCTATTCTCGCTGTTTCCGACAGAAATCTTTGTCGTTTATGCGTTTCGCGACAAGATCGGGACGTGTCGAATCTCTCCGATATTCCGACTCACTCACAGAAACACTGATTCCGTGTAATATGAAATCAATGGCTGATTGCTGCATGAGACCGGGTAATTGCTATGCATTAAATGCTTCTCGTGTTTAACATTGCAATCGATGTGGTTAATTAAGTTTAAACATTCAGTGACGTAGGCACACTGGCGAACTGTTGAATTTGTACTTATACCTCTGTGTGGAAGTATGAAATAATTTATAATGGATATATTTTTTCGAATCTGAGAGCATAGTATATAAAACAGCATAAGTTAAAACGGTTACGGTGCGCTTTTGATGCAAAATAAATAGCGTCTGAAAATTTAATCCTTATACAAGCCAAGCAATTCAAGCAACTAATTACACGAGATAACAATATGATGAAGTTATATTTCTAACTGCTACAGAAGTAAACTAAATTATATAATCATATTTTTCTTTTTTTTTCTTTGAGTCGCATTGTTGTTGTACCTATATTTTAATTATCTGAAATACTCCCTGGGTTCCGTAAAGCGCATATGCGTGCATTTTTTTCCACGTAAACGTATAGTAAACGTAGTAAACGTAGTAAACGTTACGTATGATATAGATAAATGCGCGCATATGCGCTTTACGGAACCCAGGGATTTCTCGTGTCAAATGAGATATTTATGTTAACGGTAGAAGTATGCATTTCAACGTGTCTTTTCAGATTCTTTCTAGATTCCCAGCTACTGAGAATAGAATGCTTTTAGCCTTTAAAATACGGAGGAGGAGAAGAAGTTTTTAGAACGCCGTGTGATTCTTGGAACGATATCCTTGGAATGTTAGAAATAGAACCTTCTTAGTTCTCTCATTGAGAAAGTTTAGAATACTAAGCAATATACTTAGAATATCAAACAATACACTTAGAGCGTTCAGCGATCCTTGGCTTAACCACATTGATTGAGTGGCTATTTGCCGACATTCTGCGAGTAGGTCGCTCCACACATTGACCTATACTCCTGCCGCTTCGAGCCGCAGCCTTTATTGGGAGGCGAATTTGCCCAGAGAGTACTCGAACAGCGTCAGGCCGAGACGACCACGGCCTGGAAGCCCCGTAATTACGTTCCAAGAATGGCCGGAAGCCGAGGTCCTTTGCTTTATTGCCTCTTAGGCTGTTACGATGTTGATACCATGGTGTTTATGATCTCGCATCCGCAATCCGTTCCGAAGTCTTCCAATTAATTCTGATTATTAATCTCGAGCGAAATTGAGATTTGAGCATTGCCATATAAAACAAATTTCTATAATATATTATTCTCGCAATATAAGCGAGAGTAATTCGTGATTCCACGTGGGATCGTGCGAACAAAGGACGTGGACGGCATATAACGGGTGTGTTGTTGCGAGAGATAAAGCAACGGGATGTACAGCAGCGAATCGTCCAGACATTGTAGGTAGTTCCCGGGGGTGCAATGCGTCAAAGATCGGATAAAGGGGGAAGGCACGCGGTTGCAGATAAGTCGGCGAGCATGGAAAAAAGCGGAAAGATCGCGGGGCGATACGCGCCGTTGCATTACTGGTGGTTGGCAGTTCAATTTTAGATTGCCGTAAATATTGTGAGAGAAACAGAGAGAGAGAGAGAGAGAGAGACAGAGGAAGAAAGAGAGGGGCAAGGCGGAAAAATTCGCTGTTGCGGACCTGTCGTCGATAGAGACGATTGTCATGGGGTCGAAACAGGTTTGAGACAGGTTGCCTGTTGTTGGTTTTACGTTGACGACTTTTCAAGCGGAAAAAAAGAGTGCATTGGGATGGAAACTGATTCTTTGAGAACGATGTATACACAAGATTGTTAATAAATATTTTATATGTATATTATTAGTATATAAAATATCTTTATCAATTACACAGGCACACAAAAAAAAGTGTCTTGGCCGAGACACTACACTAGTGTATTCCCATGTACTTTTTCCCGCTGAATCCGAATCCGAATTCAGATTGGCTAAAATTTATGAGATAACCACGAAAAAATGCTCAAAAACACGAATTAAAGGCAAAAAAAAAATTGTTTTTTTGTGGTTATCTCATAAATTTTAGCCAATCTGACAATTCTGACTTCGGATTCGGATTCAGCGGGAAAAAGTACATGGGAATACACTAGTGTAGTGTCTCGGCCAATACACTTTTTTTTTGTGTGCCTGTGTTACATGAAAAGAATAAAGGGTTATTTTTTCTCTTTTATATTAATAATATATAAAGATAATAGATAATTTTATTATACATTTTTGTTTAAAAATTGTTAATTTTTAAGATTATTTTACTTATTCAAAAGATTAATTGCATTTTTATTAGTTTTTAATATAATTATTTATTTTAACAAAGAAAGATTAAAATTTATATTATATTTGAATAAAAATAAAATGGATCTAAAATGTAGAGAATCGTTGAACATCTTGCAAGATAATAGACAAAAGTTGTAGCGTTTTACAATTTGCTTCAAGACTTATTTAAGCATTAAGAGCTATTCAAAATAATGAAATTCTTCAACTTTGTTGATTAATTTTTTTGTTAGCGAATATTAACTTGCAATTCGTCTACTACGACGCGAGCTTGCGAAGGTGGTTTGAACTATGCAAAAGCGGCGAGACTCGCGTTACATCGTGCCGAACTTTATATGCATGATTTTGAGTTTCGTGGTAAAGTGGCTTGCTCGACAGAAGTTCTGTCGTTTCTTCCGCAAAATCTTCTACTCCATTTCGTTAGAACCTTCTTTGGCTATTTTCATGAGCTTCGCGCGTCGTTCAGTCTGGTGTACCCTTAATATCTTATGCATGAATTTACCACTAAAAATTATATCGGAATGATATCGTATTATAACATATGTTTAGAATATTATAACTATGATGAAAATATATATAAAATATGTGCAGAGATATCTTGTGTATAAATAATATTTGAAACAAGAAAGTGAGCTGCAATTATTTAGCACATTTCTACTGATGAATATTTTATTTTTTATTATGCCATTATATAAAGATTTTATCTATTTATGTGGCTTGAAAGATTTCATTATTCAAAGTCAATATCGAATATACCTAACGAAATTAATGAATAGTCGAGTGGATAGTAAGATCTGAGTTTTAAATTTTAAATTAAGGATTAACAAAATTTAAAACATGTATGATTTTTTAAATATTTTTAATGGTATCAAGAAAAAATATATAAAACTTAGACGAGTTAGATACTACCTTAATACTATTACGTTTAGAAATACATATAATTATATCGCTGTTTTATATATATAATTTTTGCTTAATTGGTTTCTTTTCTGCATCTGCATTTTTAATGCATTATCACGATTATCTTCGTTACACATCTGCTGCAATCTCTAATTGTTTCTGGAGGTATTATTTTGGAAGAAAACAAATTTTTCTCTTTTTCGCCGTTTTTGCTGTTATTTGTTGCCTTTTTATTCAACGCATACCTCTTTGCGAAGTGGATTAAAAATGATGGCGACCCCGCGGCTGCTCCATCTGGCAATCCGAACAAAGGCAGCGAGATTCTCGCGTGCCATTTTATTAAAATCCCAGAGCGTCGGTAGCGAGAGTAAATCATCTTTTCGAAGTCGAAACAATCATAAAACAAACCGAGGATGAACGAGTCGCGCCGCTCCACGCATTTAATCAACAAATACGGAAAATGTTAAAAAACCTTGAGACCAGTATTTCCCAACTATCTCCTTTCACATTCTATACTAATTGCATACGACGTGATAAATCCTAAAAATTGCTTAGAATCTGGTTTATTGCTAAATAAAATTATTTAAAAAGTAAAAAATTATTTTTGTTTATTAAAAAATAAAAATTTAGTGGACAATTTAATCTATTATGCAGCATTAATATTTGTATGTTTTAAGATTTGTATCTTTTACAGATATATTTGTATTTTTTACAAGTTGAGAAACACTGCGATATAGAGAATAAACCAAGAGATTCCGTGAGAGCTTTTACTCGTAGAAAAAATTCACGCCATCTTTGAAAAAATATTCAGCTCCACTGGTTATACGATATGCATTTAGAATTGCATTCGACAATATTATGTCACGGAATACCCTGAATTTACCACCTTGTTTTTTTCCCGCGAGTATCTATGTCGTTTCTTCCTTGGAAAAGAATGAATTAACAATATTCGGCATTTTGTTGTAATCTTTTAATTTTCAACACTAAGACGTTTTTAGCCAAGATACTTTGGTATCTTAATTAAATTCCCATGCAGCGAGATATAGTAATCCTCCAATTAAATATCTCTTACAGCGAAATCTGCTGGAAATTACTTGAAAAATAATTAATTATTTTAATATTTAATATTTGATATTTGATATTTATAGTCGCGTAACTTCGAAGTTACGAAACTAAATATCTGACATTTGATCGGTGGAAATGATTTCCTGTTTCGCGCGTTTCCCGATCCGGAGTGCGTTTTCTAAGCGCATATATCGGATGCTGCTGGTCTTTCACGGGTCCACAGTCTATTTACGGATCCGTCTCCCTCGGTTACGAAGGGGTTGAGCCCGCAGGCTTGGTTATCCATATTTAAATACCTTTCGCCCCCTCGCTCGTATCACCCCGCTGAGCTTTCCCAGCAGGTAATCGCGCTTCTGGGATTTTATAGGATTTCTGTCGCGTACGCTGCGACCCGTTTTATTTCTGTCCCGTTCCACATATCGCGGTTATTGTACCTGGATACGACATGCTATCGATTCGAAATTTCGCGCGAGCATAAACGCGTGATTATCGTCAGAAATAACCGACAAAATTTTGATGATAGACATGACATTTATTTCAAGCTTAATTTCTCTTAATGTCGAGAAAATGCACAGTAGCAATTAAAATTTTAATAATAATTGTTATTATATTGATTGCGAAAGAAAGAGTACATATATATTTAGCACATAATATAATATATTATTTTCTTTATAATACTTTCTATTAATTTCTTTTCTTTGAATAATTTGTCAAATATCTGTCAAATATTTATTTCAATATGTGAATAGATTTTATTATGTTATAACAACATTTGTAAATTATAAGTTGAAATATTATGAAATTATTAGTATTGTATAGTCTAATTGCGCCTAAAAATATCCCTATCGCGAATATGCATGGTGTATAAATGTATATCATTTTTCAACTTTTTTAATTTATATTTGATCTATTTAATATGAAATAGCAAATGAATCTTTCATCGAAGTTCGGTTGAGGTTATCGAAATCGGCTTTCTATCTTATTGCGCATTCGGGAAAACACCCGATCGAACGCCAACGATTCTGTCAACATCGTCTTTTGCACATGATCGCACCTAATATCTTTACTTAGAAACCATTCGACTTTTCCTTCCCCCCTCTCTCTCTCTCTCTCTCTCTCTTTCTTTCTTTCTTTCTTTCTCGTTCTTACCTCTACCTCTATCCATTTCTGTTTTCTCTCTTTTTTCTGTCTATCTGTCTGCCTGTCTTATTATAGTTGTTATTATCCAGTTTGTGGTGTTTTATTTATATGTGTACCAAATAATATAAGCTTTTTTGAGAAACGACTGATTTCATCTGCTTAGTTTTTATCTTTTGTTGCGAATCAGTGACTCGATTGCTTTGCTTCCGAATTTGTGTTATTCGCTAGCGACTTCAAAACTAGAATTGTTTGCAATGTTTTAATTAAAAACTACGCGTGCATCAACTTTTATGATCCTTTTCTAAGAACACGTTAATTTGACCGAATTGAGCTAATTACTATGACGGACTTTTATGACTGACTAACATCATGGTCGCACCGACTATCGCGAACATTAACTAAAATTTGCGTCGTTTTCCATTATAACGTAGCATGGCGAGGAATAAGATTGGAAGACTAGCAGGAAGTAATAAGCAAGCGAGAATTAAGAAACGACTGCTTTAAAGATTTGTAATTAAATATTTGATAATCAAGCTTATCTATTGAAGTTTAAAGTTTGAAGCAAACTTCATTCTCCATCAAGACTCTGCTATATCTATTTCTATCTTTAACTTACTTCTCGTGTAATGAGTATTTTACGTATAATAACATTTATCTAAAAATAAACTATTATTAATCAAGGGCTTGACAGTTTTCTTAAGGAAAGATTTATTATATACTATTTTGATCGAAGTTGTTGAGTATATAGTTTTGCAGCATCCTACGCTTATGAAGCGCTTTATTGCTCATTTATTACGTATAATAAATATCATTATTTCGTAAATGATATATTTCTCGCAATTGCATCTTGTCAGGAGAGAGCACTTAGCGCACACTAATCCAAATAATTGCTGCAACGTTGCGTATCCGATCCTTGTGAAAGGGTAGACGTCTGATTCTCCCGTAACCCCTTCGTACTAATAGCTCTCGGTTAAATTGGACAATGGCTCTCGCGTCGATGTTTTGTTGTGGCGGCAGATTGCGCCGATTCGTCGACACGCGTCGCCGACAATCGTTGAAATATACGCGTAATTATTACGCAGTTTCGAGATTACAGTTCGAAATTACAATTTCGAATAAAAAAATCATACATCGGATTACTCGCTTACGTCTATACATACGTCAATATTAAAAGCATTTTTGGTAGACATTAAAATTGTTTGCTTGTTTAAAAACTAAGCGGTTAAAAACTGAGCGTATTCTAGCCATAACCATATTCGGTAGGTATAATGGGAATTAGTGGCAAAAGTTGGAATTCGTGAAACCATTGATCGGCAGCTGTTATCTCTATTAGCCGTAAGACCCTAATAGCAATTAACGAGCGTGTGAATCACATTCTCACGGAAGCTTGCCATTAATTACCGTTGCGCCATCTTATCGAAACGTCGTTATCGTCCGGTTAATTTACATAAACTCGCTACCGAAAGTACTGATAGCTGAACGAATTTACTGCACCTTACATTAAGGAATTTTATGGAAAAATATGATTTTCAAGTATAATAATAACATTAAATTAGTGGAAATCATGTAAAATAGACCAATCTTTTGCGTGTATATTTCTTTTGCTTCCTCATAGAGGAAGCTTTGTTTTCGTAAAAAAAAAAAATTTTTTTGTTTTTCTGAATGTGTTCAGAATGTTCTAAAACGTCGAAAAATTGCAATTTTAAAAAATGTCTGTATGTATGTATGTGTGTGTGTGTATGTGTGTGTGTATGTGCCAAATTTACCGAAATTTCTATAACTCCAGAACTAATCAACCAAATCTTAACGAATTATATATGAAATAGGGGTAGAAAAAACTAAAGAATATAATAGAATTAATAAAAATTGCTAATAATCAAGGGGTTCTTTTTAAAAAAAATTTTGAATTTTTTTAAAAATGTCTATGGTTGCTCTAACTTCCGCAAATTTGGAGATATCGATCTATTTTTAATTTTATTATATTTTTCAGTCTTTTCTACCCCTATTTTATATATAATTCTTTAAGATTTGGTTGATTAGACCCAGCTTTATACGCGATCAAAGGTCCATAATTTTTTAAGAAATGCCTGTAATAGGTCTAACTTCCGCAAATTTGGAGATATCGATCTATTTCTAATTTTATTATATTCTTCAGTCTTTTCTACCCCTATTTTATATATAATTCTTTAAGATTTGGTTGATTAGACCCAGCTTTATACGCAATCAAATTTTTTTTTAATTGATAGAGTATCATTTAAGGTAGTTCTCCGGTCCTTGTACTAGAGAAAATCGATTTTCTCTAGATTTTCTTGAAACTGTGAATATACGTTAATTTAGGTGTGCTTTATGCGTGGTCTAAACTTCACTACCTCTTGCGGTATAAAAAATCAAGATACTGAGCCTCAAAGTTTCAACTTCTTTTACTAAATTTTAGTAAAAATTTAAACTTTGGAGGCTCAGTATCTCGATTTTCTCGATGCAGTATCTCGATGCAGATACTGCAGTACCTCTTGCGGTATAAAAATCGAGATACTGAGCCTCCAAAGTTTCAATTTTTACTCAAATTTAGTAAAAGAAGTTGAAACTTTGAGGCTCAGTATTTTGATTTTTTATACCGCAAGAGGTACTGAAGTTTAGACCATGCATAAAGCACACCTAAATTAACGTATATTCACAGTTTCAAGAAAATCTAGAGAAAATCGATTTTCTCTAGTACAAGGACCGGAGAACTACCTTAAGGAAGGTTGGTATTGAATTTGGCGATAATTGGTAAAGGGATTCTTTTTAAAAAAATTTTTCGACACATTTGTTCGACTGATTTGATCTGTGAAATGATATCTCTGATCGTCAATTTAAAAAAATGACTGAATCAGTTGCTTGTTTCACAGATTATATTTCCTTTTTGAACTTATAGAAAAACTTAATATACATAGATTTTGATATATATATATATATATATATATATTTCTTTATATATTTCTCACGTTAACTAACGATTGGACGAAATCTGTGTTTCCTCTATGAGGAAGCAATGTGCAAGTTTCTACTTGCACCATTTTTTTTTAATGTAGCTGAAGAACGTGATTAGGCAATGTTTGAATCATCTTTCTATTGATGATTGTGTTGGTTCACTGTTGGTAATCCTCCGTTCAAAAGTTAAAAGTTAGCAAATTGCAATTTTACATGCATAATATATGTATAATGTCTATCTAAAGTATAAGACGCGTGCGCGCGACTGAAGATTGGAGGTAATCATTGACGAAAGTCTATAAAGAAGAGGCAGTCCAACATTGTGATGATATGTTAATGTCATGTTGAGATCCTATTGCAAAAATTCTTTCTGCGTTTGTCACGTTTCTTTAAATCGTAAACCAAAGGTGCTGCATTACGTACTACGGAGAAAATGTCGATTGCCTTGTCATTGTTTTACCGACGCGACGCCGAGAATTATGGGATATTTCAAAATTGATAATGACAAATCGTGCGTCGCGGCTCGTGCACAATTTTCGCAAAAAATTCGCGAAGAGATAAACTATCCTAATGGTGGTGATTTTTCAAGTTACTCATTTATATTCATATATAAAGTTTTGTGATCAAACAAATTGCTATTAAAAAATTATATAATGAATATGGAATTTCATGGAAATTTATGGAATGTTACATAATCGGCAATAAATTTTGAGTAGTCGAAAATTAAATTTATGAAATATATATGCGGAAACTGAAATACACGTGTGTTTACAAGTGCGTACGGTAACAAAAATGTTTAATGTTCTCCAATAGTGCATTTATGACTTTACATTATTACCGTACATTCACTGCAAAATCTTATATAAATGTGTTATTTTAGCTGATGCTCTTCTTTCAAAATTCTTGCCGTTTTAAATCACGTCATTTAACACGATTTAACCCGAGTCAAAAAATAGACCCTCCGTAACGCCCGACATCGCGATCGCACACTCTCCTTGAACGGAATGAACGGAGGGTCACATAATAAGCATTTGTCTATGTTGCCGAACCTTCGTTCACTTCTCAAATGGCAGTTTTTACCCACTTAACGTCTACGGAGGTTACGCGAAGTCTGGTGACTCTCCGTTCACCCTCCCTACAATTCGCAGATTCGATGTCGCATAGCTGGATAAAACCTCGAAATACCCTCCCTAGACTCAGCACAAACCGGTTTTGCCATGTCGCATAGCTGGATAAAACCTCGAAATACCCTCCCTAGACTCTCAGCACAAACCGGTTTTGCCAAAACCTCGATAGAGCCTCCGTACACTCTATTCCCGTAAGCCTCCGTGTATCCTCTGTAGAACCTAATTGTCTATATGTTGCCGACCCATAAAGTAAAACGTTTCCCCAAAATATTAAGAGATAAATTTATTCATCATCTGAAATAATATATGATAAATGACGTATCTCCGTGCCAAAAACAGGTCGGATTCCGCTATAAAAGGATTACGTCGCAATGACAAGTTTGAACATTTAAGGTAAAATTTTCAAAATTTCACCTTATCACTGAATATATACAGACCTTTTATGTCTTATTTAAATTATAGTAATACGGTAGGCAACACGGAGGCTTACGGGAATAGAGTGTACGGAGGCTCTATCGTAGTTTTAGAAAAAAGTATTTCGAAGGTTCTACAGAGGGTACACGGAGGCTTACGGAATAGATGCCTACGTCGAATTGTAAGGAGGGTGAACGGAGAGCACACATGAAACACGTACGGAGAGTCTGCGGAGTGAGCGCGGAACATTAGGACGCCTACGGAGGGTACGTGAAGTCATCGCACAAGCCATGAATTGTAACGAGAGTAAATGGAGGTTCGATCATAGTTAGAGGAAGTTTGAGGAGTGTCCCAGGAGTGGTTTTTTCATGACAAAACCTGAAAGTAGAGTCCAAATAGGTTATAAGCAGGGTGCACAGTACGGCGGCATATCATATTTCAAAGGACTTCGAGTGAACGCAGGGTATTCGGAGAGTTAAATTTTGACTCGGGAACGTATTAACTTTTAATTTAATACGATTAAACATGTTAAATGACGTAATTTAACACATGAAGAAACATGTAAAATGAGCTTCAGTCAAGTGTGTTATTTTTAGATGTTTATGA
Organism: Temnothorax nylanderi; assembly: GCF_030848795.1. NCBI lineage: Eukaryota > Metazoa > Arthropoda > Insecta > Hymenoptera > Formicidae > Temnothorax > Temnothorax nylanderi. Next base: position 130,643 of record NW_027249214.1, read on the forward strand.
GTGTAAAAATGACACACTTGGATTTGCAGTGTTAATGCAAAGAATATTAGACTTTACTATAGTTTTAAAGATTTTAATTAAGATTTGATTGATTTAACTGCCATGATTGGCTGCCATCAATATCTTAAATCTCCATTTCTTATATTGTTTTATGCATATTGCAATTTGTTCAATAATAAACGTTATAACGTTGTAAGATTTGATTGCCTTACTTTAATGATATTGGGAACAGTTAGATATTGTCTCCACGTGCCTTGGCCTCCGCCAGCCGCAGTAACTCCTCTATTTTCTATGACAATCTGGAACAGACTGTCTGCAAAGATTCCAGCTCCAGCCGTAAGAGAATCGCCCATCGCGGCAATGACATCGATATCACCCAGTCTTAGTTTATGCACCGACTTTGGCACTTTTGACGATCGACCACCACCTGAAATTTATTGTTAGTCGTGTAGCACTTCTCAAGTACACGATGTTTCGCATTTTTATTATCTTTTTTATAACAATTTAATTAATTGTACAACTTTCAATCGACTATTCTTCAATGAAAACGTCGACATATGCGTTCTTTTTAGCGATTGAGATAAAATCACACTCTTCAGTTACATAAACCTTGTTTTGTAATAAAATTTTAATTCGTTATACATATAAGATTCTTGTTATTAATATATGTGATATTGAAAAACAAAAATTGCAATCAAATAATTATGTGCAGCGATTTTGCTAAAAGAAAAATTCAAGTTAGCCAAACATGAGACGTATATAGACATCAAAAATATTGAACTAGAAATAAAATGCTTTACTTTAAGAAAAACCATTGACATGTAAAGAAGCTTCACAATTTTTAATGACTGTATTTTTAATAATTTAAGATGTATAGTACTAATTATACGTTACAATTTACAGAGAAATTAATACCTACATATGGTCATACGTACGGCCATAAATTTTGTTCTTAAGAAAAATGTATTTAGTTTGTAATTAAAATACAAAGCAGTATGAAATGTATACTCGTTTTATTGAATTAATTAATTACAATAAAAGAATAATCATAACTATTAAAAATATTTATCTTTTACTTTTACAAATGTTTTCAAATAATCGGGCTTTAAACGCTCACAGTATGCAGAACCTTGACGTTGTTATCTTTACCAGAATAGTCCTATTTTTTTAATGATAATAAAATTATCGTTATCGTTTTAATGTTCTTGTGTAGCTTTTTTACTATATAGTATACCTGCTCAACGACAATATAACGACAACTGTCGTTAAGAGATCAGCCTTCAATGCCTTGATATAAGATTTAAAACAAGTTTTTTCATCTAAAAATAGTGTTGATACTCATTGTTTTGCTGCAAGAGTTTAAGCTAGATCGTTTGAAGAAATTTGTAAAAGCATCCAATGGACATTAGAGTCCGATCAAAAACTCGGTTTTTTAAAAATGTTTTTAAATGCATATAATAGTATATTTATAAATATAGGAAAAAAGAGAATAGAATAAAAAAGATAATATGTTCGTTTGAGAAATTAAAGTATACCTTCACTTCAATTTCTTTCAGAATTATAACAACGAGGAAAAAAATATATTATTTTTTAATAGAAGTCTCTTTGGACGGAAATCCGCTTGAAATTAAACGAGAACGTTGCTATCAGTAACTACATTCGTTAATCGTGGCTGGTGAGAAAATCAACCTCTCTTATTTCGTTAATCTAACGAAGGTAACTCTCCTCGGATCGTTGAAAACGTTCGACAGAATGTGTACGTTCAATTTTCATAATTGATCAAATATCAAACAAGAGGAAACGGCGATACGAGGGGAAAAAAGGGAGGATGAGTAGCGTCGAACTCAATTTGCTCGATATGCCGTTTCACCGAAAGGTACACCCTTTTTATTCGGAGTCCCTCGTCCTTTCAGCAACTATCTCGGCATTCCTCGCGCGTTCGCGCGTTCGCGCTTTCACCCTCGTTCCTACGCATCTCGGAACGTCGTTTTCAATTAGACGATGCATCGTGACGGCGACGTCGACATCGTTTGGGGGCCGCGAACGGCCATAGGGCGAAGAAGGGCTCTTCGGGCCACTCCGCTTCTCCCGATGGAGTCATTCGTTCATTCGTGGAATCGGAAACGCGGGGAGGAAACCGCGCCCGTGAAAACAACCGCGTCCCCGCGGATTTGCGAAAGTCAGACAGCGTGGAAACGGGACAGGGTCGGACTTTGTCACCACTCGGATCCGTATATATTTCATATTTAATGTACAGTATAGTCTCTGATTGTTAGATTTTTAATTTTAAATTAAATTGAAAGTTATATTTTTATTTATAGATACGGATAAAACTCAAAATTGATTGCATTAAGAGCTATAATAAATAAAAAGCAATTGTGCATTAAAATGTTTAGCTTTTTTGAGCATTTTTTAAGAAAACCCCTCAGCAAATAATTATAAGTTTTTTGATAGCTTTTATTTTGCACAAAATGGCGAGAAGTAACAACAGAATTTATCGATAGTTAAGTTAAAGGCAAATGTTCTAATGAATTTAAATCATGACTGACAATGAGAATAAGTAAAAGACCCATCACTTTTTTATTTACATGCATTATTTAATTTGCGCTATCTTGCCTTGCAAAATTCTTAAACTTAAATTTCTTACAATTAATAATTAATTTAAGTATTTTAATACAAAGATTAATCGATTAATGGGTACAAATAATTTTATGGAATATATTTATGATAATTTAAAAATAGTTGCACATATACGTATATTGTTTGCAAAAAGGATATTTTAACATCTTTATTTAATATGCTAAAGGAAGTAGATTCGGCCCTGTGCCTGTGAAAGGATTGCGTTGTCCTCGAATAATTCTCATTAGAGCTTTTCCTCATTCGTCCTCTCATTTCTTCGCGATCCTCTGCCGGAGAACAAAGGAGCGGATTCTCATCGTTTCCCCTCAGACCTGTTGTAATTATTCGATTTCGACATTTGTTTGCCTCGAGTGTCTTGTTAATTCCAGTGACTGATGTCCGAATCTCTCTGTTGCAGGGATCAACAGCGAGGAACATGGGATCCTTCGTGGCATTCTGATTCGGTGAGTCTTTATTTCCATCTTTGCCACGCTAGGAAATTCGTTATCAGCGATCATATCAAAGCAATTACATAATTATGTCATATTAGGGGATTACTCTCAAGTTTGAATAGCGAATAACAAGATTTGTGATAATAAATATATATAAATCTACTTCCGAGAAATTCGAAGAACATAAAGGAAGTTCGCTTGATGTAATATATGACAAGCTTTTATGGATGGACAAACAAAGAAGGATGATTAAAACTCTATTACAAGCTCGAAAATCAGTATCTTCGTTAAGGGTTGTCAATCAATATAAAGGTCGATTCCGAGTGTGTCATCAGCGAATAGATTATTATTATCGAAACTACGGACAATGTTCGGCGATGCGACGTTATCATTTTGCAAGTAATTAATTGCCGACTGACAGGGATTATTATAGAAGTGAAAGATCTCGCGGTGACGCTTCGGACGTGCTCGTCGACCCTGTAATTAAAGTCTTGCGCTTGCATCCCCACTAATGAACAACGGTACATGCATCTTGACGTTATTGATCGTTATTGATGCGAACGCAGACTTCCGGCAAAGAAGTTAAAATCGATCGTTATTTTTAAGTCGACATTTTGCTCAAATTTCTTTAATCTTACAACTTTTATTTCTTCCTTAATTTTCAATGTTTAATTGTTATAAGTAATAATTTTGTGAATATCAAATATAAGTATTTTACGTTAAATTTTCTACGGATTTTAACTTTTATTTATTTCTGATTTGTTTATTTTATAATTTTTATTAAAAAACACGAGAGAATATAGAACACAAGCTCACATATTAATATGGTTAAAAATTAATTAACATTCTGTTTTTTTCGCAACATAATATTTTCCGCGTTATTTCCGAATGTTAAAATATCTGTTTCAATGCTCAATAGTTACGATTGTGAAACTTTTATAACGGATTAATTTTATACGTTGGATTAATTAATTAACGAAACCGTGTTCCGCGAGATCGAAGCATCTCAGTTCGTTCCTTAATTAATAGAACTAATCAAGCGCTCGCGGATAAAAAGCGAAAAGCGACTCAGAGTTCCGTGAAACAACGTGTTCCCCTTTTAATTGGATTATCTATTTCTCTTTTATGTCACACTTTTCGCTTTTTTTAGACTGTGTTGAGTGGAGCTTAGCCTTTGTCACACGTGGTCGTTCCTAATTAGGTAACACAATAGCGTTGATCGAATCAGCGACTGCGACATTTATTTTACATCGATATCGCAATGTCGATAAGGAATTCTATTACAACTTTTTCGAATGGTTTTTTTCTAATTAATTATTAAGAGATCCGTAGATAGTGTCGGAAGATTGTTCGGAATCAAATTAGAATAACTATATAACATTCTGAATAACTGGAACATAATTCTCTAATAGTTAGATTAAGACTTACTGATGATTATGATTAATGTAATAAATAATTTTACTATTAGGAAATAGCTTTCAGAAAATTTGATTACTGCATAATATCATAATTACTTTTATTGATCCTTGATTTTGACATGGAATTTTCCAATAATGGTATTATAATAATTTAAATTATAATTTTAATAATTTAATAAGCTCAAAATTTTATCATTACGGTTATATTATATTATATTATTAAAAAATTAGATGACTAAAAGTATTTTGCTTAAATAATATCGCAATGTCACAATCATCTCTATTATTGATTCTACATTTTTACTTGAAAACTTTTGGATCACTAATTGTTAGAATCTTTTGAAATTGTATCTATACATGTTGTATATTTATCAACTTTTATTGACCTCTTTAAATTCCAATTAATTATTCAAATCCATTTGCATTTCTACAAATCGCGTAGATAAGCTTTCTAATCGTCCAAAAATGCGGCGCGACACGGACGGGCTATTAGCCTGTGCTTCTTCGGGAGCGAGAAGAGCGGTTCTCGCGCAAGCGCAACCCTGTAATGGGAATGGTTATGGATTTTCGGGCATCGCGACCTTCGCGTGTCGACCCACGCTCCTCCTTGTGCTCTGCATATTGTCAACTGACGTTGCTCGTATCGCCGGAGCCGCCACCTCGCGAAGAATCCGGCGCGCGCTTCCGCTCGGATAAACGATCTCTCTTAGCTGTCGTACGACACGTCCAGCCACCCGCGTGGGCTACTCTCATATTTCACCATTGATTGGACATATATAATTTTATCCATTCAAACCATTTTTGTGGGTACGTCTCATACATCTCGTATGTTGGATACGTCACTTACGATTCACGAGTTTAAATCTAATTTCCTCACTTTTTCTGATGTAAGTGTTAAGTTTAATTACCAATAGTCTTGTGAGTTATAAAATGATTGAGAAGAAAGAATTTTATAATTATATAAGTTTTATATATGGAGAGGTAAAAACCACAGTGGTGTAAGTCAAATTTGTAAAAATATTTTCTCGTGTGCATAGATGCAATTTATATATTGTAAAGATTGCATCTATGCACACGAGGAAATATTTTTAAAAATTTGACTTACACCACTGTGGTTTTTACCCCTCCATAATATGGAGTCCATATATACAAATGCTATATAGTTCAGATAATTTCAGGCGGATTTAATGCGGAATTTTAAATTAAAATTTGATAAAATTATATATTTGTTCAAATAATCTTTGTATACAAAATTAGAAAGAAATGTTTTCTTAATAGAAATATCAAAAGTGGTTATCAATTTTGATATTTTTGTTAAGAAAACATTTCTTTCTAATTTTTTATATCAAGATTAAGCGACATTTAAATTTATTACATTTTACACTATTTTACGAGAAGCATATTTAGTATAACGTATTTAAATGCATATTTATTTTTTTGCATTAAAAGAAAAAAATCTCTTACTTTAAATAATGACCGATGTTTACTATGCTGCTATGCAAATAACAGACTTGTTTTTATTGTAGGAAGATACTGTACTTAATACTTTATTAACTTAAATAACCAACTCACAGCAGCTCTGCTAATTCTGCAAACGTGAATTTATTCAAAAAAGCGCTGATGAATAGGCTTGGTGGAGGCAAAAATGCGAAATATGAAAGGAAGCATTCATCCTGGGGGTGGTGTTTCACAGAAACGACTCTCCTCGCGCGCGTAAGCTATTGAAATAGTCGAATAGTCTCTTTTTACACAACCACATGCTCTGCTTGGTTTATGTAGTATATGTATGTCCACCTCGAACAGCACGCGACGAGTGATGTTAGGAAACATGTTTACTTGCGATTTACACCGTCCCAGTCATTTCGCTTGCTCGCTCGCCCTTTGCTCCGTTTTGCGATTCAATGTTTGATCTGTTTTCATCAACATGCTATCCCCCTTTACGCCGAATGTTTCGCGCGTTCGTTGCTGCCGTCGTGTTATCGATATCTCATTACCCGTCTTGAGGAGAGACAAAGTGCCTAACGCGATAATGTAGATAAATGACGGAATTGCTGCCGGAAAATTGAGTTGGAAAGTATTAAGTAACTGCTAAAGATACAGGGAAATCTAAGCACAACATTGTTGGCTGTTTCAGAAAGTTTTAAGAAGAACGGTGAGCCTGTTTTTGCTTATTATCCTTTTAGTGGTTTCATAACTTGGTGACTATCTTGTTTTATTTGTTAAATAAGAAGATAAGTAAGGAAAGATGGAGATCGCTTGTTGATTTGGTTAACATGCTTATTAGACCATTAGTTGAGTTTTTTATGACGGCACATAAATATTCGAAGTTCCACCTTCAATGAGTACACTGCACAATTTACAGCGGAATATAAAAGAGCTGTTTTATTATGTTATCTTACGTTCAACAAATACGGTGGTTGGCGCGTTAAGTCCACATGTTATTTAGCTCTTCTTTTTTCACTGGCGAAGCTCGGAAGTCGACAGCTTCCCCTTTGCAAACAACCGCAGAATCGCGTGTCGCGGCTATAGTTAGTCACGCGATAGAAGGTGGATGTTAAAGCCGAGCGTTCTTTCTTGTTCAGGACGATGCACTTTCGGGAGGCCTCTAGAGGCAATCGAGATTTGCAAAGTAACGATCTAAAAGTTACTCCTGCATCTCTCGGTAGTTAATAAAACGTGAAGTTCATGTTTTTTTGAATTTCATTATTTCATTATTTAATTTATCGCGTAATTAGCAAAATATTTAAAGTGTAAAAAGTTGAAATATCAGGAGAATTTTGCTTTTCTTAAAGCTTTGCCGATATTTTTTTTCCAAAATATGTTATTAAAATATTTTACGTCGACATTCGATATTGTGAGAAAAGCTTATTTTAATTAAATTTCCGTAAAAAAAAAATACCATATCGAATTTCTCAAGGAATCTACACTCCAGGGAGACGTATTGAGCACACTTCTCCCAGTGTACACTGCTCAATTCTTATCTTACCGGAAGTTGCACGGACACGTGCCAAGCGTGGGTTTCTGCTTACAGTTTCACGACTATGATTGACATCGCGGTTAGGCGGTTTCCTGGAGGATTTGATGGGACTTTATAAACGCTTCGGGCACTTCTCGAACAGCTATCGTCCGTAAATACCCTCCGGGGTCGCATCTCTCGGAGCCTCACGCTCTAAGTCTTGTAATGACCCCTCTTGTGCGATGACGATGACGACGAGTCCGCTCTCTTTCCCTCTCCCACCCCCCTCACACACACACACACACACACACACACACACACACACACACACACACACACACACACACACACACACACACACACACACACACACACACACACACACACACACACACACAAACACACACACACAGGAGTTCCCATCAAGCAGAGGGTCTCGCTTGGTTTGCGAGCTGGGCGAGATCGAACATGATACGAATCAATAGCGAGAAAGAGAGAGAGACGATCGACGTCGTCGTCGTCGTCGCCGCTACTCCCGAGGTTGCGGAAGTTTGTTAGTGATGTGTGACGTAGACAGGGTGAATATGGATGAACGCGAAGATGGAGGGATTCACGAGGGGATGGTGAATGCGAGAGAATATAGGACATAGGTCTGGTGAGAAAAATGCTTGCGAAAAGTATAATACTTGTCCATTGAGAATTCTGTTGCACTTGCCCGCGTCCGTTTTCATTCATGATGCGGAGTCGTTTTAAAATTAAAGGGTCTTGAATCGACTCGCTGCCCCTATTGACAAATGAAATAGAATCGCATTCGCACGGTCCAGCGCACGGCAGTTAAAGGCTTCGATGAACTCCTCTAATTGAACAGAACAGTTTGTGTAAGTGATCAAAAACAATGTATTTATATATAACAATGCACATTCCATATTTCGTGGGAGCATATAACCGTGAAGGAGTGAAGGCCCTTGCACAATGCCAGACAACAGAGGCAATAGAAACAGAGAATAGAAATCATAAATCACGTATAAATGCAGAATAAACAGTGGCACAGGCAATAGACACAGAGTTTCCGTCACGTTGAAAATTCTGTGCCTATTGCCTGTTGCCAACCAATCATAGCATTCGAATTTTTTAGGTTGTAATTAACGAATTTTTGATTATTTCCCGTTCTTATTGCCTGTTGCCTGGCATTGTGCAAGGGGCTTTAAACAACTCCGCGTTTTATTCCGCTACCTATCATCCCCGTAATCTTCCCTCGTGCTGGAACATAGAGACGCATCGTGGCGAGATGCTAGTACGGCGGGCTATCTTGTCGGAAATTTTTCTCAGGAGCACGGAACCAGTCGAGCGTGCGGATCGAAGGTGTCTGCAGGTATTCATAGAGTGCATTCGTCGAGTGGCGGATGCGGTAAGGGGACGCGAGGCTGGGAGGGTACCGGGCGGAATAATCTCGTGCGCGTTTTCCTTGCGGCTCGCATCAGCCTTTCAATTTTCTGCGAGTGTAATACACATCCGGCTTGCGCTTTACCTATGCCTGAGCCGAGTTTCATTTCGATCGCACAATCGCGATTCATCGAGCTTAGCGTAAAGGAAACTGGAGTATAGAGTGTGCTTTTTAATTGTCGCAACCATTCTTTACTATCTGTGAGGAGAAGAAACGTATAGTTTGATATTTTTGGTTATTTGAATGCATATATATGGAACGTTAATTCATTAAAATAAAAATTTATTTATTTAGAATGTGTCATAATACGTGATATATTTTATAATATAATTGAGAAGAGTAAAATACTTGTTTATTACAATTAAATATTAATACTTACCAGTTTTTATGAAAGTATGCATACGTTGAACGATAATTTATTAAAATTTATTTAGAATTTATTTATTAAAATGACAACTTAATTGAAATATATTTACACTCTAAAATAATTATTTATTAAAATTTTAATCGATGTGATTGAAGAGATTTAATATTTTTTGATATCTTTACATACAATACGACAATATAACAATCTACGAAATTGACAGAAGTTATTTTTCTAATTTTTGTAAAATTCTTGCTATGTGAATAGACAAAATTCTCACTATCACAATTGGAAATAAGATAGAAATCAGAAGAGTTTAATTAAAATAAACTAAAAATAAGAAATATTAGCTGCATATTTTCAGGTATATCAAAATTTTTATTAAACAAAAACATTGCAAAAAATAATCCGCGATTATAATAAAACGATATATATCTGCTAAGTAGAAACGGAATGCGAGAAACAGACTCATGTCTGACCATGAACACGTCTCTATCACTGTTGCGTTCAGTCGACTCGCGCGATTGTCTTTCTCCGCTTTCAAGAGCGAGTTTTACGATTTAGTGCAACGAACGTATAAACATCCGACCACATCCGACGGTGACATAAGCATGATCGAGTCGGATACTCGAATACGCGTGTTCGCCGATATTTATGAGTATACCGTGGGAAGAAAACGCTCTGTTGCGATTACGACGACGACGCTGCAACCGGTGTATATCCCGTTAATGGACGTTTGTGTGTGCATGCGTGTAAAAGCTACACACGCGGAGGATGATCCGGCGGTCGAGAGCCGCGGGCTGCGGTACTCTGCGGCAATACGCGTCGCCATCTTGGTTTATCGATCTCGTTGCCTACCCTTCGCCCTCGTCCTCTTCAGTCAGCCCCGACCCTCCACCGTTGTTCGTTCACCCTCTCTTCCCCCCGTGCAATCCTCTTTCTTTTCCGCTCTTCTTTCTCTTCATGTCCGCTCGACCTCGCACGCGCGCTTTCTCTTCCGCTTTTGTTCCGCCCGGCTTTTTGTCCTCGCGTAAGCTCGCGTGCGCGCGGATGAGCATCGTTAACGTCTTCTGCTGCGCCATATTCGTCAAATTCTTGGTCGTAAATTGAGAATTCTGTGTGCGTCCGGTATCCAACAACGGAAATACCATTCGGGAGAGAAAAATAATGGTCGTTGTTTTTTATATTGAAAATGTTGTACGAGATCGTTCAGAGCTTGCTTGAAGAAATTGCATTTGTGTGATGTAACTTTTTAAATTTTAATATTACATCCGTCTCTTGAATATTTAACGATAAAAATGTAAGAAATTAAAGTTAAATTGAAGTTAAATTTCGTAACTCACATTCTTAAAACTCAATTCGCTAAAAGCCTTTATAGTTTTCAGTCACTTGCGACTTAAAAACCATTTGCGTTTCTACTTCAGAACAATGATCATTCTTCTCACTTTTGGACATATACTTCGGAGGAATTGTACTTTCGAGTTAGAGTTCGTATAAGCTGAACATAAATGTCGTTTGCTTCAATCTACTTTTCTCGAAATATCAATAGCGATTAAAGTTTTAAGGAAAGAATTAAAACTAAATGACAAGAATAAAAGCTTATTCTTGATCTTACTTTGCAATTAAATTATTTTTATTTTTATTTGCAAATTAATTATAAAGAAATTTAATACTGAAAAAAAATTCAATATTTATAGGTATTCTAATGAAATCTTTGATACTGTGCTTTCTAATTTTGAATTTCTAAATACTCGATTTCTAATAATTTTCTTTTTTTTTCGACAATTAGTCGTATCCAATTTTAAACATCCATTTTGCTTATTTCTTTCTCTATCAGTATTCCGTACCAAAAACTTTCATAAAGTGAGGACAACCGCGTTCGGACCCCTTCGCGCACAGGCTCGTCTTTCCAACGTTGTTTGCGATTCAAGTCATGCACATTGCGCGCGCTTCATTAATTAATAAACACCCCCTCGTCGGCGCAGAGCGCACCCCGGAAGAGCCGCTCGGCCGACAACACCCTCTCGCGTGCACTCGTTTGCAGTTAATTGTCGCGGCGGTGCACCGCAAGATGAACGCGAAACTTAATAATAAAATCTCGCTGATCCTGGTTCACGGATCCTTGTTAAGAAAACGCGGCATGAACAAGCGACTAATCAGGCAAATTCGTGGCTTTCACGGCGTAAAAAACAAATAAGATCGAGATATATTCTCGAAGAGAAAGAGAGAGAGCCTGAGCGCACTGCAGCCTTTTGCGATTAAGAAGCTAGAAAAGACCGCGCGAAAAGGAACTTCGTAATTTAATCTTATTGTTAGTAACTTTAGCGTGTGATACAGAGTCTGAAATAAATGAACAATTTGATTACCTTCTTTTTAACTTTATATTCGGTGTAACATGTTAGGACAAATATTCTTAACAAAGTTAAGGAGCTTATACTACTGCACGGACAATATTTCACGATTTACTCGTAACACGATTATCGCAGCGATAAAAATTACGAGGTAAACTCTTTCTGTCACGGACAGATTTCTCTCAGAGGTAAAATGGATGAGGAGGATTCCATAAGATAGTGTAGGGCCCTGTCTCGAGGGCTGCTCGCGCGACTGCAGAGGGGACTATAATAACAATGACTAGTGACTGTTATTCGTAATACGATAACGACCCGTGCGTTTCGAGGTGTCCGCGCAATTACGCGAGCATCTACGAGCGCGAAGCTCGATACAAATTGCCTAGGGCGAATCATACCTGCGTAGCTTCCGCAATCGTGAGCGATGGGTGTACCTAATTGGCGGATTAGACTGATGCATAGGGAACGTCAAGTACGTTACGTCTTACGAGCTGCCCTTCGGCAGAGATGTCGACTCAAGGGAAAATAATATACGCATAATTGGAAACGTAATTGTGTATTTCTTAGGATCTTATAATATTTTTTCTTTGTAGATAATTATATCATACACAATATAATATAATCATATATATATTATATTTTTTTTATTTATTTCACGTCGCCTGAGAAAGACGTTCAAACTATTGTTAATCGGTTATTGCGATAAATATTACCACATGCCTCAGTGCAGTCGAATTGGTACGACACTTTTCACGGAATGAGGAAGGTTCCAGGTTCGAACCTTGGCTGAGGTAATATTTTTCGTAATAAATTTTTTACAGTTTTTTAGATGCTTAGCGTTAAATCGAAAGTTAAATCAAATTGATTTAATTAGAGGGGAGGGAGAGGGTTTTACTCCAACGATAGCTGTGTTGTAAGTCTACTGACAAGTTAGTTTATTAAGGTTGGAAAAAATATATGTGTAATACACAGAAAATATTAGCTAAAATCCAAGCTCGGACCGTAAATGGCTTATTTAATATTGATTGATTATATAATTTTTATTATATTTTGATATACATTATATTATTAATAATTTTATAAATTGCTTAAAAATCGATCACTTTCGTTTTTTTCTGCTTCTCTCCTCGTGAGAAGATGACCCAGACATACCGGCTTAGCAGGTCGCTGATTTAAACGCTGATTTAGATTCCCGGGAAAATCGGAAGAGGACACATGTCTGAAGAGAATTTCACGCTCGGTAAACGTGGCATAAATCGAGAGCTCGGCTGAGAGGCCCGGGCTTCGCCCAGGCTTCGTGTAACTCGGTAAGCTTCTTATTGTCGACATCCGACGATTCGATCCGATGCTCGGGTCTGGTTCTGGTCTGGTCTGGCTTGGCCTGCGTTGAACCAGCCAAAATGCATAAAGATACTTACGACACTTCCATATTTAGTATTGGTATTTTCCATTTAGTTATAGAAGTTTCCAAGTGCCGCTGTGCAACATTAAGAACCAAGTATGAGGGGGAAAAAATGTTATATTGCAAAAACAGAGAAAGTTGTGTGGAAAAAGTTTTAATAAGAACTGCGATACTTTAAATTTGTAAAAAATTATACATTTTCATATTATTTCAAATTTATTTTTTGTTTTTATATACTTTCTCAATTGACTTCGCTCGACTTGAATTTACTGTACCCCTGTACAGAAAAAGTATGTTTAAAAGATTATATTCTTCGGTTTTTTAATATAGATAAATGAATTTGCATACGTCACGCCGATTGTGTTATTTTAAATTGCAGAAAAGTATTGTGCAAATTATTTTTTCTAATAATGTATTATAAAATTATACAATAACTATAATAGTCAAGTTTTATAATAACAATGTATTAAATTTTCCACACTCTCTTCTCGAAAGCTACGCTTTTTTCATAAAGTTCCTTCGGCATTCTCCTCAATAGATATATCGTTGTGCCTGAAGGGTTTCATGTCAAGTATCATCCGTAATCGCGATGTACGACAGGATCGCTTTTGCCGGGTGTCTGCCGTTCAGTTTCGGGAGTGCGCGTCTTTGCCGAGCGAGAAACTCGCTTATCGTAGTCTAGACTGGTCAAATTGGTAGGCCCCCGAGGACTACCAAGGGGGAGAACACTAAGGCGTAGTCCGACAGACTGGCAATGGGAGAGAAGACCCTGCGGAAGGAATCCGTCGTGGCATCCGCCACATCTCACGGTTAACGCGCGTCGACGCGAAAGGGATCGTTAGCCACGGTATGCTAGACAATAATAAACAGTAGCTTGCCACCGCCCCGCCGTCATGGCTGAATGTTAGTATCGTCATGATAACTGATGGCTGGTGGCCCGTGTAATCACAACTCTCGCTCTTTGCACCGAAAAACGAGCGACAATCGCAGTTGGCCGAGCGCAATAATAAAATCCTGCTATCGTGTTCAGAATAATTGGAGAGATTGGGATAACGTCGAGGATGTGTGTGCGTATGTGTATTATAACTGACTTTTGCAGTTTGAGACAATTTTTATAAATGAGAGAGAGTCGATGTTGCCTTCTGTTTTTATTTTAATCCTGTAATTGAATACTGTTTAACGAATTAAACGATTTTTTCATGTATAACAATGAAAGGGGGATAATTAAAATTTAATTCAGTTAAATTTTATTACTAAGAAAACGTAAAAATTTAATGTAATTTAAATTTTGAAGACTGGGAACAAATATAATACAAATTACTGGTAGATTACAATTTAACTTATTTTCAAGAGTGACGAAATATAATTCAGAAATGATATGTGCTATTTCGTATATTCTTTCGTTTCATTCGCGATTTTCAGCATTTCGGAAGGTATGTAGAGGGATTATCATAAGTCGTGCGTGTATTAGTAATTTAGGATGGCCTAATTTCCTGCGTCTCACAATGTTTCCCTGGTGTTTCCCGTGATAAGTAATTTAATTAGGAAACGGGCGAAACTGATCAACGTGATAGTCACTTCTCGTATAATCGAGATCGCACTAATTTGGGATGTCTTGCATCTGTCCGGCCGCAGCTTGTCGGTTCCCCACTGATCGGATTACCTGCGAGACTACCGTCGGTTATATGGAACAAATGTATAGAATGTTTCTGACGAACCGCATTTCCTCTTAGCAATGACCGCTATGTGATTGATTACTTCTGAGAAATGCTGGTAAAAAGATATGCGTTTAATAACCATTCAGTTTAAACCGATGTAATTATAAATTAATTAAATTTATTAACGGAAATAAAGGCTTAAATGAATTAATTAAAATTAAATTACTGTGCTATTAATTCGATAATCGCGTGATTGATGATGATGATCCGTAAAATGATGAATTCTTGTGCAATTAACTGTAATTTTGTCTCATTTAAAGTATATTGCAACTAGATATGTCTTGTAATTTATCATTGAAAATAAGTGGTAAAATTACTTCGAAACTATATCGTTAATTCTTCTCTATCAAGATTTACTTTGTGTAATTCTTTTCAAATGCTATACAACTTTGATTTTGCGTAAAGTATATTGATGATTGTAATATAAAGGTTGTCGCGAAATGTATATTTTGATATCTAATACTGTGGCACAGATTGCTATGGCAAATCATGAATGTTTCATTCGCGCCAAGAAGGTAACATAAACGTCATAACTGTCAAGTGTAATTTTCACCTTGACGGGCGTTTAATCTGCTAATTTGGCAGATGAAGGACAATTCGTTAAAGACACCAGGTTCAGAAGGGTTTCGATGTACATTAAATATCAAAGTTGAGATCTTTACATAAATTCTATTCTTAGCACAAAATATCTGATCGATCAGATCTCTTACATTTTATTAAGCAACGACCTAATCCAATCTCGTTGGAAAGTTTTTCTACAAGAATGAGTTTATTATGAAAGAGGAAGAGCTCAATTTTATATCATGTTAAGCCCGTATTCGTATCCGAGCTTAGAAAAAGGAACCAATCTTGAGATACGATTTGATAGGATTTGAGAGCCAATTTGATATTTGTTATATTTATATCTATTCTTATAATAACTGAGCTAGTTTTACTCTAGTTTTTTATTTTTTATCGTTATTTATTGGTAGCTTGAGAGATCCAATAAGTATCTTATCGCAGACGTAATATTGTGGAGCGTTCCATAAAGTTCGTACAATACTTTAATAGCGTCAGATTTTACAGAAGTAATATTTTCTCCGCTCACAAACAGCTATATTCTCAGTTGATTTCTAATCAAAATGTGAATTTACGTTGTAAGATACAAAACTTTATCCTAAATATTCCAACTGATATATTATCTGATATTTTTGAGATTTATGAAACGATTTTATAATATTATACAGACCTAGGTCTGTCATTTGATGCAAAGCAATTAAGACCAATGTTTTCCACCAACAAAATTTCCTGTGCTATAGAAATAGATCTCGCGTAGAAGATTTCATATCGTGAAAACTATACTAGTTCAACAATACGTTCAAAATCCGGAAGAATTTTGAAATGGTTGCTTATCTCGCACAGGAACTTCCGTAAAGACAACTGTGATACATTTAGGAAGGATTTCTCTAGCGATTCTGGCTGGACTAGCCATTCGAAGTCTATTGTCCTTATAATCTCGTTCGTATGCTCACGTTTGTCACTTGTGCCATGTCACTGTTCCGCCCACGGCATTTCTCGCTGGTCATCGGATTCTCTCTCTTTCTCTCCAGATTCACTTTGCGCTGAACGTACAATATATTTGTGTAGAAAGAGAGAATATGCATATATATATATATATATATTCTCTCTTTATATGTATAATATATACATATATATATATGCGACTTGACGTCATACATCCCTGACGCACGCTCAGTGAAGCGCGAAGTGTCGCCGGCGCTACGTATGAAGAATTAAAGCGGATGTTGCACGCGATAGGCAATCGATGAAGATATTCTTGGTTCTCGTGACTTTATGATTTGACATTCGGACATGTAGGGAGGAAAATAGCAAACGGTAAAAGAAGGTAAAAGAAAAAAGAAGAAATTATTGCAATGTCTGCGCAATTTTGAACCTTTATGGGTTATATAGAGAGTCTAGAACTGAAAATAATAATTATATCGGGAATATAAATTCTAAATTATTTATCAATGTAACAATTCTTGTTTCTTCTTATATCTTCTTTCCATGAATAGTGGATAGTATTAATATCAATTACGTTTGATGATTGTTATTATCATCAGCGTGAATTTTGTCTTTCAGCGTTTTGTAAGATTCCAGAAAGATTCGAATTCTTTTTAAGATTAGTAATCGAGCTTGTGTCTCATTGTCAGAACATCCTTGTAAAATTGATGCTTTCTTTTCGACGTGGAATATCGATTTTATGAATCATATCGTGGATTCTAATCTCGCCGTATTTCCGTTTGTCTGTATTTACCCGTGGGACACCACCACGAACGAGCATGGAATAACCAGGTGGGTGGAGCGGAGAAGCGTTTCCTTTCGTTAAAGTAGAAAATCTCGCGTGGTCCAACGTGGATCGTGAGAACGACTCGTGGGCGTTCCTCGTGGGCCTACCCGTACGCGTGTCTCGTTAATTCACCCGTCTAATGACACGGAACCTCCGTACCGTCCGTATTATTAGACGTAATCCGTTAATAGCGCGGAACGCCGGCAGTGATCGCTAGCGCCTTCAAAAAGTCACTTTACGGCGACGAGCGTGGAGATAAATATATTTTGCAATAGATAAATATAATAGAGAAATGCGCACATTTTATATTATGCCATGAATTTTAAAACTTCACATATTAACATTTTTATATGTAAATTGTATTTAAAATATTTTTAATTACATAAATATTACAAATAATTGTATAATTTTCTGAAATTTTTCACGTAACGTTTTATTTAATTGATTTTTATAGATAAAAACTTTAATAATACAAATTTATTAATTAAATCGAAATCACTTTGAATAAATTAAATAAATTCAGGATCAGTGAATTAATTAATTTTATTAATTGATAAATTAAGATAAAAGCTAAATGTACATTTTTTTAACCAAAACATGAATACAAATGTAAAGCGATGCCGATTGAAATTTATTCATATGGTACTAATATCGCTAAATCGAGAGGACATTAAAAATTCGCGAAGCATTATTGGCGAAGCAAAGTACTAGTATTACAAAGTACTAGGGCTTGGCAAGTGATATATTGAGTGGCGGAGTTTCCAATCGGCATTAATCCCGTAAATTCTACGGCCAGGGACTACAAGTCCCGGCCGTACAATGCGTAATTGGTTCCTCGCGCAGCTGGGATTCTCAGCGAGCGAGTGGCCTGTTTCATGGTTAGGTACGGACGATGACCGCGGATACGCAGAGGAAACATGCCGCGCCGCGGGAACGTCTCGATGCGAGCGTGGGATGATTACATATATTTGGCGTGTTGGCCGCATTTTACGCGGCGATCCTGCAGATACTTACAGATCCGCAAATTGGGAGAGAGAAGATACCAAAATTGAGAACTTTGAGAGATAAACTCGTCTATAAATTTTCATTTACTTTGCAGAGCAACGCAAAGCGAGGATAATGCTCAAGTTTGTTTTGTTTACGTCATTAATTTTTCCATAAATAGCAATCGCAGACTTTAACAAGACATAACTACGTTATTTTTGTTAACTCTATAAAGAATTAAATTGTCATGATGAAAGGATAATTTCTAGGATCTTTCCTTCGTCCGAGAGATTTCGTTCTCTTTTCGAGAAATATTCAAAGCAATCAGAGGGTGACAACTTTTCGGAAGTTTATCCGGCGATTGCTCCGTTCTGCTGATGCGATCTCGTTCGAGGGCATTCATAATGCCTAACTCAATTACGTGTAATTGTGCACGGGGTCACCCCACCATCGCTATCGCCATTACCGTTCTCGGCAAACGCGGTATAGCTATACTTCGGCTGGTTGTTGGAAAGGGTGGAAGCGCGACTCAAAGTGGTTATTTTAGGAGTTGGAAGGTAGCCGTCCGATGGGATGTCCGCGCTTCTCTCTCTCTCTCTCTCTCTCTCTCTCCCCCCTCCCTTCCCCTTCTCGCCACTCCCTCTCTTGACGACCCGCTTCCATTCTTCGTGCTGAAACTCCCGCCACTCTATGTCACGGATGTCACCAGGTTGACACACGTGGAATCGTAAAGTAGCGTTCATCGAGTAAATAGATCGGATATTTTTCGGTCATCGGGCTAATGTTACTGTGTAAGTTCGAAACAGAATAACGGTGTATCGAATCGCGCAAAACATTTATTAAATTGTGCTTTAAAATTTTATGATGTGCTTTGGAGATTCAAGACACAGACAAGATTCTAATTTCTTTATCGAAATATTATCTTAATAACAGAGTGTATATTACAAATCTTGTCTTTTAAAATGAAATTTATTAAACAAACACTATTTCTGTTCCGAAATTGAAATTCCGTTATACATAAGATGAATATAATATATACAATGATAGGACAATGAAAGATCTGACAGATCTAACAGATCGGAAAGCGAGCGAACGCTTAAGTGAATCTTGTCGCGATTCGTGTTTATTTGAAGTCTGCAAGAATTATATGTGCCCAAGCGAGGACAGTGACGACGCTTTACGTTTCCAGATTCGCTACGGTGCCATAAAGTCGTACCTGCGATACGTCTAGGAGGAGTACACACACATAGGTATAAATGTGGAGAAAAATACAAATACTGGTCGATGTGTAACCCGTAGAAAGTGTCGGCGATACAATCGTAAATCGCCGATTTGACATTTTATGTTTGCACATACGCTCTGTATTTTCGCAATTTTCCACAAATGCTTATAGCCTTTGCGCTTTGACAACCATTGAGAATCTTTGTTTGACAACAATTTTTTATTTTTTTAAAGGGGTTTAATTTCTTTTTTACTGCTTTTGAGCAACTAATGAATCGACTGTATTTATAATATAAATTAGATATAATTGACAAGAAAATTTATTCTATTAAGTTTGATCACTGTTTGATTTTGAAATTTGATTACTGTTGTCATATATAGATCCTAGTTCATGAAAATTAAAGTATTAATATTAAAGGGTTTGACGAAAACTTTCTAAAAATTAAATTTATTAAATTTCTAGTGAGCGATCGTGAGAAACGCAATCTATTTTCTTTCGTTCGAATTTCAGTATATTCAAGCGAATAGGTCTTGATAGTTATTTACTTTTATGTTTCCTCGGTAAACCAGCTACCGTAATTCTGTATAAGCATCATCGCTTTTCCATCGAGGAAATTTCATAAAGATCGCATCCGTTCGCGCACGCGAAGGAATTTCCGTGAAGGATGATAACCGAAATTGCATTTCTGATTCGTCGAGGATACTTTCATGATGCAGGGAAACTTCAAGCACGACCACGGTTTAGCTGCAGAGAGGGACGAACATCTAGAAGATTAAATCCTACCCTTCTCTCTCTCTCTCTCTCTCTCTCTCTCTCTCTCTCTCTCTCTTTCTCTCTCTCTCCTCCCCCCTCCCCCCTCTCCTTTCCTCCGTCTCTCTCTTTTTCGTCTGGCAAATTGATGTTTACGTGTTGGAAAAGCGCGAGTTCATCGTCGGCGAGCTCAAATACGACAACGGTGGGCCTTTTAAAGCGATCTCTGCGAAACGCATCACGTCTGCTGCGCTTAATTAACTTTAATTAATCCACACCGCCCGGTGATTTCGCATCTCCCCGAGATTAAGAACAGCAAGATTAACATACCGGCGGCTTAGCAATCCGGCATGTGTTTCTCATGCACGTGTAGGTATGTGTAAAACTTATGCTTGGAGAACTGACTTTTTAGAAAACATGTTTGGACAAGTAAAAATCGTCAGAATGCATATTAAAATTTGATTGACGTATATTCGCAATATTCTTTATATATTATCAAGATAATCGATTCGCAATATACTTTAAATATCGCTAATTAACGTATCTCTGATCAAATAATTATATTAATATAAACTTTAATTAAGGGTAAGAATAAAATAACATAATTTTAACACAAAAAGATATTCCTGGTCATTTTCCTGCTGAGGAAAAATACACGATTTACATTTATAATTAACCTTGTATCTGTCTTCTCTATATTCCTGATATTGTACTGTATAAAAGTAGCTCCATAGTACATAATCTTCAGCAATTCTATATATTTGCAACCGCAAACGATCTAATTATGGCGTAGTCAGTAAATAGCTGGATCGTCGTTAAATTCGCAACCTCGCGTCACGTGCGTCTACGCATGACACAAGCATGTGTGTGCATACGTGTTTGTATTCGTAACAGATATCGTAAGCCGATTATGAGGATATATCATCGCTGTATAGCCGGTCGGGTCGATTTTCTGGTTCGATACTTCTTCCTCTCGGCTGAGCCGGTCGTCTTACGAGCTCGTCCGCGTCGATCCTGGTTCTTCATTTGCCGCTTCGTTGGAGATTCGCTTCTTTACCTACCTATAGAAAAATACGGTCGCGTGGAAATTACTAACAAGTGATAGTTGTCGATCGATAAATACAGCGAGCAGATTTAAGTTTAACGTGGTCCAAAGGTGTAACGCGATCGATGCCTTCATATCTCCTCTTTCTCACAGAATAGTAAATTAAAAATATTTAAGCGATCGACACTTAAATTCAAGTTCCTGCTAAACCGAATTAAATAAACCTAATTCGATGTTTCGATCTTTCAACAATACATTAAAAATTGAATATTTTAATATCTAACTTAATAGAAGTTAGGAAATTAATAGACGAGTGTAAATTGCACGTGCAACTCGTTGCGGCAATCGATTGCACGGATGTAGAACATGCTCCAATTTGCGCGAGAATTGCACGTGTAAGCCAGAGTCTCGGGGCAACTCGCACAGTCCAGTCGAGATGAGAAACACGATTGTTAACATTCCAGTACTGTTCTTTACTGTCAATAATTATATTTAAAATCTTAAATTTTTTACGAGAATCTCATTTAGTAGTAAACTAATTTCTTCATAAATCTCAAATATGTTTTAATGCATAATTTGCGTCGTTATTGAAAAAGAAATAAGAAATATTAAAAAATCGGTAAAAGAAACTTACTGGATTAGGCGAAATCGCATGTGGTTCAGTAAAGCGGTGCATTGCAGGTATATTTGTTTCAGTTGCACATGCGAGAAAACGGCGGAAAAATCAAACGCTAGACTTTCAAACACACCGACGAAGAAAACGACGAAAGAAACGAGCGAAAGGGAAACGTATTCAAATCGTTATTTTTATCTCGTCGCGATCGAAGAGGGGTTTTGTGTATTTCTTTTTCGGAATAAGCAAATTTCGCGCATATCTAGTGATCGTGCGAGAACTTTGCAATATGAGAGACGCACCTGCGCTGCATCGCGTATTATAGACTGTGTTCTCAACAGCGCCGGAATATTTCGATCACGGATCTTAGAGAGAAATTGGAATTGATTAGGGAAATTTTTAAATCAAAATTTAGATCACATACATTTCATACGTCAGTGTTTTTTTTATTTATTTACGTGAATTACAAGTGGAATAACCAACGTAGATATAAAAGGGATAGGGTCTTTCTCCCAAAGGCTCAGAAACGTCGGGAAGTTTTTTATTTTAATAGTTTGTTAGGTTTTATTTTATCATTCTATTGTGCCAAACATAGGCTTTCTCCGAGAATGGTTTTTGAAGGGTGCGGTTTATGACTGATACTTTGCAAGTCTATTAGGAGATTCTAGAAAAGATATTTTCCATTCTCTTTCCCTTATATTGTATAGAGGCAGTTGTCTGCATATTGCAGAAGGTCAGATGATACGTAAAACTTCAAACAAAAAATTCTAGCTCTGTATTCTCGGGTAAAATGGTCGTACATAATGCATTATACAAATATAGATAAGAAATTCTAATCTTGTTACTTACGTTATTTGATATATTGTGCTTGAGTATTTTATTCAAAAAGTTAAATCGAGATAAGGCGACTATATGCTTATTATAATATAATCGAATAATTAAATTTTGCATACGCGCGTTTATTATTGGGCTAAAAGAATGCAAAACGAATTTTAAACGAATAACTTTCTCTTTTATTTGAAAAAGTTTGCATTCCATTACATTTAGGTACTTATTAAGTTATTCCCAAGTTTTTTTTAAGTATACATTCTTTTTTCCTCTTGTGTTATGTAAAAGCGATTATCTACACAAATCAGACAAAATCTTGCCCTTGGATTATTCAATTTTTGCTTCCTCATAGAGGAAGTTTTGTTTTTATATTGTATTTTATAAATATGTTTTAGATATTTTATTGAAAAGATTTTAAATTGAGAGACAAAGTGAACATATCCTTGGTATAAAAAATTTAACAATTAAGCATTAATAAAGTAAATATCAATAAAGTAATACCATCATTAATTTCTAAAATTTGTTAATTTTCAATATGTTATATGATAATCAGAATTATCTAATACTTGTTTTCGCGTTCGAAGGGTCTATTACACATGTGGTCTGGCACTCCTTTATTGCTATACGTGAAAACATATGTGCTCCGCCGCGATGGGAGGGAAACCATTATGTGCGCCTACTTTCTCGCAGTTTTCCGGCAAACTTGATAAAGTGGCGTTGAAAGGTTCGAAAGTCAATTTTTATTCTTCGCCGAGGCATACGCAAATATTTGCATAAAATATTTACGAGATCAGCCGATACATCATCCAGCAAACGTGCCATGCGCGCGCGCATGTGTCGACGAGATAAATAAATAAAAGCGTCGACGTGCGTCGCGTCGCGTTACACATATCGACGTCTCCGTGATATTTTTATCAACCTGTAATTCGGCAGGAATGCGATCGCCCGTGAATCGCATCGGACGCCGTGCAATGCGTGATAACGCGACGCACGTTTATTTTTAGCAGACGTATTGTCATTTCCCATTGTCGTGCCGCCGCC
This sequence comes from Temnothorax nylanderi, assembly GCF_030848795.1. Taxonomy (NCBI): domain Eukaryota; kingdom Metazoa; phylum Arthropoda; class Insecta; order Hymenoptera; family Formicidae; genus Temnothorax; species Temnothorax nylanderi. The sequence goes on from NW_027249214.1 coordinate 154,176, forward strand.
GACGACGAGGAATAACGAGGCTTGCGAACAACGGGAGCATCGGGCATTCATTCGTTATTGATTCCTTATCGCGCTTAGGATAACATATGTACCGAGTTCGCCGGGACTAAAGAAAACAGAGGGGAAGGATGGGAAGAGAGACTTTGTGAATAAAACTGAGATGTAAATGTAACGGAATGCAAACTTACTTTTTTAACTAATTGTTTTAACGTTTAAAATTATTGCAAAAAAACGAGGTTATACAAACCATTCTATACATGTTACGATAATTCTAACAATTTATTGCAACGATTATTACAATTTCACCGTTGTTATACGCGTATACGTTAGGGCAAGCAATTATCTAGAAAGCGTCTTGCGCAACCAGATCGCGCGAAAGAAAAGGTGAAGCGAAATGCGCGTAACGAAATCCAGGCCTAAAGCCGACGCGGAAGTGGAAATCATAGAAAACGGAGTTAACGCGCTCCGAAGGATATCGCGGCGTGTTCCCGAGGTTGCTTTCCTCGTCGAAGGGACAGCTGGTGGTGGAGATGCTAGCGGAGAGGTGGTGGTGGTGAGGGTGGTGGTGGGGGTAGCTATCGCAGGCAAGAAGAGGGGAAACCGGCCGCGCGCGCGCGCGTCGACCTCCAACGCTCCGACTACCCCGTTCCGACCGTTCCGTCTTTCGTTCAGTCTTTCGCGGCCCTTCACGTGCGTCGTGTCGCTTCTCTCCGTTCGTTATCAGTGTCGGTTCTTACGTCAGTTTCCCGGCCGCTCGCCCGTCCGCCTACCCGCGCCTCACCCCTTCGTCCAGCCGCCGATTTTCCGCCCGGCTACCGTGCACTCTCGTTCTCCATTCCGGCAGAGCGGAGGGAGCGTTTCGTACCGCGGTCGCGCGAATTACGTGCACACACGTGCGCGGGGTGTGTATGTGTCACACGCGGAGGTAGAAAGTGCAGCGAATCGCGTGCTGTCTGGACCACGTGGTGGCACGACCGGTGCGTGTCGCCGAGAATTTCCCGCGCGCTCTCCGGCGCGACGGTTTTACGTTTGCGACGCTCCGTTCTGGTAGCGGAGCTCTCGGTGCGAGACAATACGTATGGTGCGTAATTGCGCAAAAATTTTATACACAGTGTTGTTACATTGGGTGACCTAGCACTCGAGTCTTCTGGCGGTATATCCAAAGAGATCTTTGTATGTCAGTCAACAGCGTGTCGCGTAAAAGAATTACACGTAGTTGAACAACTTTTTGAGAATATTCAAACAAATCCGAACGTCGCGAACTCGTGTCGAAAATCACACGGCGTGCTAGTTGTCGATCAAAGTGCGTACTTCTGTTAAAGTGATCGCGCAGTGATTGTACCCGGTGAAGATAAGATTCGCGGAACGCGGCGTGAATGATAAAAAGTGAGTGTGTGCGCGCGCGCGCGTGAATTTAAGTAAATAAGAAATAGGTGTGATCACGAGAGAAAGGAACACGTTTCTTCTTGTGAACGGATTCCCGCAGTTCGTGCTCTCTGTGCTTTTCTCGCACGGATTCTCTTCCTCCCCGCGTCTGTCTCTGTGTCCCTCTCTCTGTTTCTCTTCTTCGGCCGCGAGGCCCGACGAGTGCAAGCCCTCTACTACTGCGCCACGGAACGCGCTCGCCGCTCGCGTCGTACCTGCCTGTTTCGCTCGTCTCGCTCGCCTCGTTCTACAACCCCTGTCGACTCGTGCCGCCATCCGCTACCACCACCCCCGCGAGAGGCCGTCGCGGGATCGATATTTACGAGGTAAGATGGCTCGTCGCTTCTCTACGCGACTTTCGGCCGCGCCGGTATGAGCGTCATCATGTTCAGACTCCGAATCTCCCATCTCTCGAACTGATCTCTAGTGATGACGTTGTTCTTCTTCGCGCAAAATTGTTCCGATAGAATTAGAGGGTGTAAATATCGTTTCCAAAATGTTTCCCTTCATCTCTGTGTGTTTTCCTCGATTGATCTTTTGATCTAGAAAGGAATATAAAATCAAATTTATGAATTTTTCCTCTTTGGGAAATATCGTCCTAGAATTTTATTTGGCATTGGCGATTGTTTTTTCGCGCGAGATTACGATTATGTAACTGTCGATGAATTATGTATAAGTGTGCATTTTGCGCAGTTTGGAATCCCACGTGAATGTCATCGTTAAATCGAATTACGTTGTTTGCGATGAATTCGTGCGGAAATTGTGACAAATATTTGTACGTTTTCGCTCACGCGCAACGCATTTTAAACAATATAATGCGAGGCGTTTAAGCTTTTTATTACAGTTTTTCCTTTTTTTTAATAAATAACATAATTTGTTTTATATTCTATTTGTGGGTTCTGCGGATTTTTTTTTTTTTTTAGTAATTTTAGTAACGCGATTCTTTACAGGTTTATTTAATTTTATTTTTCAGCGTGGAGAACTAAATGTACAGCGAAAACAAGTCCACTACATAAACGACGTTAAGCGTCTCAAAGCTCGCATAACAATCCTCTGTGTATTTTTTCTAATAATAGACATTCGCAATAATCGATCGCAGTGACCGGAATTCTTTCGGTTTGCTTCAACCACTTTCAGTCTTGAAACAAGTTTTTTTTTATTATCTATATATGGCACAAAAATGCGTTTTCTGTCAGTGGATATCGCAAAGGATAAAAATACTTTATATTGGTAACTTTAAAACGCGTATACCACTTTAAGAAATTTTATTTATTCGGAAATATAGTGTACAACTGTACGAAGCAACAACCGGACTACGTTTCAACGAGTAATATATAAATTTATATAAAGGTAAAGGCTCGCAGAATTAAAAATCAATTAACAACGAAGGGGCATCGAGCCGTAACTAGGTGTTAATGTTAATGTATTCAATATAATTTAAATAACAGACGTTTCGGTCGCATATAGGACCATCATCAGTGTCGTACAATTAACGCAATCGGAAACATTAAAAATTAAAACCTAAACTAAGCGCAAACGTTCGTTGGATTCGGGGTACGTCATGATAAAAATTCGTTTCGTTCGTCGTGAGAAAAAACCTAAATACATTATTAGAATACATTAACATTAACACCTAGTTACGGCTCGATGCCCCTTCGTTGTTAATTGATATATAAATTTAATTTTAATAATTAACATTTGAAATCAGCGCAAATAACAAGTGTACGCAATAAATAATTCTGTGCATGCGAGAGCGCGCTTAATTAGCAAATATGCAAAAATAAAGTTTAATATCACTTTTGCTGGAGTTCTCGATATATCAGTGTATATAGGGAATTTCAACATTGTCAATTAAAGTATATTTGCCACTGGATGTATTATCATTTTCTCTTTGCCTGTGCATTACTTTGCAGGATAAAATTTAATCCCTTGCGATGAGTCGATGCGTCGAGCAATGGCACGCGCAAAAACTTATTTAGTTACAAAGTGAAAATACGGATGCATAAATAAAGGATGTTACGTAATTCCGTCGTGTTTGCGAGCGAGGCCGGCTCTCGAGAGAGTATGCTCGCGCGGTAAATATATATACCTACTAATGCAAAAGCGTACGGATGCGAACGAGCCCGCGCGTGGTAACCGCGCTCTTTTGGCAGCGGTTTACGCGGAGTTTACGTATTTAATCGTAAAGACGCATAAACAGTTCTGGAATCTGACCAGAAACCGCCGGACGCGTATCGAGCCAATGAATCCCTTTGCGAATTCAGGATAATGGGAGCGCGAATTGCGAGATGAAATTGCCCGTTTTACCCCGGTGAAAGGGGAAATTCGCGATGAATATTCAAGTAGATATCTGTACACACTGCACAATATTGCGGCATTAGTAATCTCTAATAGCATTGCATCAGCAGTACAGTTTTAATTGAGGAATTAATTGTAACGAATGAATTTACATATACTTCTTCAGAAAACCGAGATAATGAATGTTAATGTTGGAGAATTAAAATGTATATCAAAATATCAATAGAACTTGAATCAATAAGTACTTGAAAAAATTAGTTCTAAATTAAGATTTAGAAAAAAGGAACCTAAATCACAATAATATTATTAGTAATCTTTTTGCAGTATTTTTCTATACAGGTTTTGCACGAGAATTATTTTTAAATTAAAATTTTTTAAAAATTAAGAGGAAAATTTCTGATCGATGAATATTATCTTTGATTAGTAAATTTGCTAATTAGGTATACCATTTAAATATCGATCCGAGGTGGATTCAAGACGACCAATTATTGGAACTAACGTTTTCATTAGGTTTATGGGGATAACATAACTATAACTTAATGTTACGCGCCACTCCCATTCGGTATCTAATCGACGCGAGTTATTAGCTATTCTCGGGTCAGTAACGAGCAGTCATTTCACGAGGCGTAATACAGGTAATTACTCGACCAGCGAGTGCACCAGCTTGGATCGTTAGTCGCATTCCCGACATACCGACGTTACGTGTGTAACATATGCGCGTGACAATATAACGCATAGGTAAGTCTCTTGCGAGAAACGCCGATAGATCTGTCCCGGTCCATCAAGATTTAACTCACTGATACTCCGTTTAATCTCGATCTTGTTTAAATCCTTTCTATTATTTTCAAATGTCAAGCCACTTGCGGCGAAAGCTTATTTACTTCCGGTGTGAAACGAGATTTGTATTTATAATTGTTTCTTGGAACAAGGATACCTTACCCTCGCTTATATATATACGCATTCCGAAATGAGGAATCTTGACTCGAGGGGGTAACGGAGCTATGAATATGGCTTTAACCTCGGAATCGTTTTTGCTTTCATACGAAAGTAATCACTGTTCTTCTCAGTTAGGCCCGCTTTGAGAGAAAATGCCCGCGACTTTCGAGACACTTTCGTGCATGCGCGAAAAAGGCGATCGTTAATGTGTTTGCTTTGAAAGCAGGTTCAAACGGGCTTTCCCTTTCTTTACTCCACTTGCGTAACATACTATAGGAAGCCCTCTCGGACTCGTTCGCGAGCTAAAGAGTGCGGTGTGGAAACGAAAGCTACTTCTAAAGCAGCAATTCTCAAACATCCCTCGACCGTTTTCGACTGGATTATTTTTACCGCAAATCACTGAAGTTTAAATTGCAGAGGACTTAAACCGCCGGCACCGCACCGTTTAAGGAACACTATCGTAAAAGAGATTTTAAATTTCGGAAAAGAGAAGAATATATTATACATTGTAATTAAAAAGAAATAACTACAGATTAAAACAAATGTCAGTTGCGAAATTTTTAATGGGAATTCCTCGAGATATTTTTGCCAGTCATGTTCATACACATATATGTTTAATCAAAATTGATCGTACTTATAATGGTGCGTTTGAAACACACTTTATTCCCCAGTTGCGTATTGACTTCTCCCCTCGACTATGTACACTCGAAAAGTTTGTCAACGCCGTGTCAGCCCTTCGCTCCGACGAAATTTCACGTGATCGAAATGTCAGCGGCGCTCTTGGCGCCATTGGGGATGACCGAGGGTGTCCGGGAATGGCCGGGATTCGCCTGTCCGGAATTTTTTGGTCGAACAGGAAGAACGCCGCGGGCGCTAAAATCTCGATACAGAACGCCATCCTGTCTATTAAACTGCCGCTCTTGTCATTGGAAATCATGTTCGGATTTATAGTAAGCAAATCCCAATTATATAATCGCTAATTTGTTACTTCTGCTTATTAATAGGAAATTAATATTAAAGCAGGGCCTATTTGCTATTATATGCTTTACATAAATACATATTTACGTATAGAGGGTTGTAAAAAGAGAAAAATTATCAAAATATACTACTTTTTAATTGCTTTTAGATACTATAAAAGAGTATCGAATATATTTGATGATTATGTGAACACACTGACATGAAATATTATAACTGAATAAGACAAATTATATATTAAAAACAAAAAATAAGTTCAACGAGCTCTACATTACTCTCATATCTTTTATCTTTTATACTAGGAACCATACTTTCAGTCACCTGCTTCTTGTATCTATGTTATGTTCGCGGTCGCTGCATCCTCCCTGTGTCCGTAGCAATTACGAATGCCTTCACGAAATTTCACGTATACCGCACAATCTTCGCGAGCAAAAGCGAGCGCTTTCTTCGTGGCAGCCGAACAATTTCGCAACTGCCTAACCGCCGCGTTCTGCGAGAGTGCTTATTCTCGGCCACCACTCGAGGTGGTATTTCTCGCGCTCGTCCGCCGTTAGATCTGTCCGCAGTTAATAATGGCACGACTGTTTGATTTAACGGCGTCATTAGGGACCGTGTTTCTCTCTCTCGCTCACGCTTCTCTCCCTCTCACTTTCTGTGTATCGTCGAGCTACTTTCTTCAGTGGGCCCTAAGGACCGCGACGCCATCGTCCACGGCTATTAGCTTTCGTCGCTCTCCTCGAAGTAATTGGCCGTATTAAATTTAATAATCCGTCGGCCGCCTAGGCGAGCCTAACCGTTTCCTATTTCGCGCTCTGGTAATCGGTTAGGCGGATATTCCAAGTATAAGCGAGAATAATTCACGGCGAGCGTGAAGTCTCCCGGTCTCCCCACATCTCTCGGGTGAAGACGAGACGCGAGAAATCAGGGAGGATTAGGGAGCAAATTTTGGAGAAGTTCAAGAGGTAATATGCGAATTCGTTTTAGAGATCTCTGTATGCTCGTCATCTCTATATGCTCTGCGTATCCTGGTTTAAATGATGTAAATGGATGGCAAATTCGCCATATGTGAATTTTTAACGCCGAAATGTAATTTTAATTTAACATATGCGAGGTATTTCAGATTTTGTTGGAAAAAGTAGGATGAAAATGATATCTAAAAATATGATATTATTTTGTAAAGAGAAATGCACTTGCTTGAGAATAATCCTTATACAAAATTTCAGGATTACTTTTCCAAAAATAAAGTATATCCTGTTTTGCACTGTATATTATAGAGCGACATTTGTCATGTGAATTTTTAGAATTATAATTTTTAAAAATTTACTTTTGACGGAATTATAATGTCTGTCAAATATGTATGAAATTTTGGAGTCAAAAAAGATGTTAATATTAACAGAGGTGATACTCCACACGGAAAAAAAGGATTTGCTACTATACGGACAACTAACATTTTTTGCTGCGAGAGCTAATTAATTTTGCAATAATAGCAAAACCTTTTGCTGCAATACCAAAGTTCAGCAAAACTGTTTGCTATTGCAACAAAATGTTTTGCTATTATTGCAAAATTAATTAGCTCTTGCAGCAAAAAATGTTAGTTGTCCCATATTTAACAAATAGATTTGCTGTTGCAGCAAAACCTTTTTTTTCCGTGCATAAAAACTGTTTGCGAATAATATATAGGATTCCAGGTTTATATCTAAAAAAAAAAAAAAAAAGTGCGTGCTTGCGTCGCACGACATGAATAAACATCACAATGCATCAAATATTTGCAAGTTTGTAAATTTTTGAAAACCTGCAAATGTGCCATACGCGAGGTACACAATTCCAATTGTAATGCCAATGTCGCATGCGATAGGACATTGACGAGACTACCAATCGCGGTGTTTTGTGTGCATGCAAAAAGATGGTCGGCTGTTTCGGGGATCTGGGATCGAATCTACCGGAAATCCGTGGATACTAAAAAGCCGCGCTTGTAACAACGAGGATATTCGCGATTCATATCGGGGCCATCGGGGGCGTAATCGGTCGCCGTATCTGACGTTGATTAATGCGACGGCGCGCTCATACGGAATTGTTAAATCGCGCACATCGCGTCCCGCGTTGCTCCCGCAATAGCTCGCGCCTAATTGCGCGTGATTTCGCCGCGCCGCGGACGCGGACACGCGCGGTTACAGCCGGTCACGTAACACGCTCGAGAATTATGCGCGTACGTCCGGACGTACAGTCAACACGTTTGCCTTCGTCCCACCGAGTATTACTCTACGTCACTTTAAGTTTCACGGGAGATCCTAAGGCTCAGTTGCATCCCGACGTTGATTAACGCCGATCAGTTAATATTTAATGATTAACCCTTCGCTCGTTACCAGAATTAATAAGATCCAGTCAAAAACCTTTTTTCTAGTGGACATAGAGAAAGTATCCAAGATAATGGAAGCTGTAAGGATTTACCACAAAATATATATCACGAAAAAATTCTAAGCGATCTTTTTAGAGAAGTATTGAAATGTATATTGAAATATTTTTAATGATCTCTTTCAAATTGTGATTTAGTGATGATTTTACTTATCTTTTAAGTTTGCTGTTATTGATGGGCTGTTAATTATCTTCGGCTGATAGTATGAGTTTTATAAAATAAATTAATAATAATTTAAAAAGTTAGAAAGGAGATATTGCCATATAAATAATGTTTATTCATTAATTATTAAGTGTGACGAAAATAGTCAGTATAAGATAGTCACATCGATGCACACACCGTAACATGAGATAGATTTATATTAGCGGCTGGGAATTCCTCCCGGTTGAAATTATGAGCGCACTCGTCGAGACGTATCGATCGGCCGTTAATTTAGTTTCGAGAGCCGCGAGATGAAAATTTTAGCTCGAGCTGGTGTAACCGATTAAAACGCCGATTTTCCGTCGCGTCTTTCGTGGAGGGGATTCGTTCTCGCGGATTCGATCTCGCGACCGATCGAACGGCGCGACGCATGCCGTATTTGCTCGCGTTACGCCGATTAGAGCATCGAGAAACGACGGTTAATTAATTTCTTCGTCTGGAGATAACGTCTCGCGTATCAGACCGTTGTAGAAATCACGGCCCGTTTGCTTAATTAAACGACGACCGTCGAGGGTAAAAATAAGATTGTTTTGGCTACCGTGAACACTTTATCTCTCGCCTTGTTTTCCAATGCAGACGTTGTTGTCGGTTTTCTGTAACGTGCAGCTTTTATTTTGATGAGTCCAATAAGTCCTTCTATATTACGTGTATTATGTATAATTATATTACAAAATGTTATCTTCTTTGACGAAGTTGCATTTGATTTTCTCCTAACAGGAATATGAAGATAAGTTTTCTTTTTAGATTAAAAAAAATTTGATGGCACTCTTGAAATTATTTACCACATCATTAAAATTGATTTGCTGACGCGCACTATTCCATATCAATTCCTTCATATTCCTACTTCTATCCCATTAAAGTGGTTATTACGTAATGCTGTAATGTAATATGATATCTGACGCATGCGTATCACGAATTTCCGACGTAAATCTCTGGCAAACGCGAAGTAATCTATATTAATCTTAGGTTACGCTTTGCAGAGATCTGCTGTTTTCTGTATTACCGCAACGTAACTTAGAATGGCAATTAAATCGTACATCAGTCGCGTGACGTAAAATGACGACAAATCCGGAATAATCCCGAGCGTTAAGTCAACATCTCTAAAGTCGGCACGTGTGACGAGAAAATTATGCGCGTGGGAAGGGTCGTTTCGGCCATCCCTTTGCGCGTAAGGGAGTTAATCATATATCGGCATGACACTACCCTTGCGCGACATTAGTTTCGCGATGGAAGCGGATTACGTGAGTTCTCTCTTTATCTCGATGGCGGCCAACGTCCGAGCTGCATATCTTCTCGGGCGGACGAAGGGCGAGGCTGCGTTTAATTTGGATTAATTCTCGAGATCACGCGGACGCGCTTTATAAAGAGAACGTTTTCCCAGTGTGACAGAGGTTAACGAGGTAATTTAATTAGACTTAACGGGCCCCATTATGCGAGAACCGTGCGTTAGGTGATTGTTCAGTCGGTGGCAACTACCGGCATCGATAAATCGGAGGTAATAAATGTCTTAAATTACAGATGCTAGAAGATGCTCGAGTTCTTCTGTTTCTATATGAAAAAAGTGACAAGTAATTAATGTTTTGAAGAGAAGTTTAGAGTTACATTTAAATGTAAATGTAACAATGACTATAAAGTATTTCAAATACGAAATGACTATACATTTTATTATTTCTTTTCTTTTTATTTAATATGAAAAGTTGATGAATACTGAACTATACTCTCTAAATCTGAATCAGTGATTCAGATTTAGAGAGTAAATGTCTTGAAAGAAACGCATATTCTTTACAGTTTTAAAAAATATTTAAACCTCCATTTTTCTGTAGCAATAATGATTTTTCATTTTTCTTCTGGTATTTCTTTTTTGTCGAATGGAAAGATTCGACATAAACCGAAATAAATCCTATATATATATATATATGTATATATCTCTTTATGTTTTCATAAAAGCAAATATATCTTCTAAAAATTAGTTAATATATAAATATATAGCAGGAGTCCTGAGTAATTTAGATGGTCAGGGTCCCCGAAGTCATAAAGGCACGGCTGAACTGCAGCCTGTGGTTCTCGACGTGGGATCACGTGCAACGGGGACATAAACGACCCGGGGGTCGGTCTCGCATACCGTTGCCCCATATTATTACATTAATTTTCCTCATTCTCCGCAAACACTCGGCAGATCGGTATTAAGATATCCCCGTAGCCGAGCATATACCCGCGTTCGGGAACGTGTGTTCCGCGTTGGCCTGTGTTGTATGGCCATTATATAGTACCGATCTAGCTAGATACGCGCCGAGCTTTTACGGCCTTCTTATATAGGGTTTTACAATCGGCCCAATACTGCGCCAGTACTGGTTGTTGCAGTTCGGGTACTGGCGTAGTACTGGCAACACTACTGGCGCGGTACTGGCGCCAGTACCGGATGATAACTTGGGCCCAATACTGGCAGACAGTACTGGCCCAGCCGTTGTCTACTGGTACTGCCCCAGTACAGGATTTATGATCGGCTTAGTACTGCGCCAGTACTGGTTGCCAGGTGCCAGATTTCTGATACAATGCTACGTGCCAGTATCGAGCCAGTATCGAGCCGACACTGATTTCCGATATTCACCCGACATAAAAAAAAATATTTATTTTGAAATTTTATTACTATTTTTTAACTAAATTTGTTTCTTAAGATGCAGTCTATGATTATAAATATTTTCTCGTATTTGAAAAACACACTTACCTTGGTGGGATTCGAACTCGGGACCTCTGGATCGTGAGCCAACTGCCTTACGTGGTCGTGGTAGACTACTTCTTAATTTGATGTAAGTGTTATATACAATCTACATATGTCATAACCAGCGCAAATATATAATTTTTCAAAAATTATCTTAAGAAACAAATTCAGTTTAAAAAGAGTAATAAAATTTTGAATTAGATATATGATATAATATTTCTTAATGTCGGATGAATGTCAGAAACCAGTGCCGGCTTATTACGAAATTTTGTGTTCGTAAATATATTTATAAAGTTAAAACATTCTTATCAAATACTTACAAGGGTCCTCATTACACAAAAATAAGAAAAACCTTTCTTATGGCATCCCTAATAACTAATGATCGGCGCCTTATGTTATGTAGGGCCATCCCTAACAAATTTTTACACGGGTGGCTGATAGAACCTTGGCCGGCAATTGACTGCCGTAGCATCGGCCAAGCGTTGGTCTTCATTGTAATGCCAGATTATTCTATATAGGTAGGCAGCCAGTTATTTGCCAGTGATGGCCCAGTACTGTCTGACAGAATGTTGGGCGACGTACGGCTGCCAACCATCGGCCAAGTGTTGGTTTTTGTTGTAATGCCGGATTATTCTATATAGGTAGGCAGCCAGTTATTTGCCAGTGATGGCCCAGCACTGGCTGATAGAACCTTGGCCGACAATTGACTGCCGTAGCATTGGCCAAGCGTTGGTTTCATTGTAACATCTGTCAACTCCTATATGGGTTACGCCGCACGACTAGATAGTAATAACGATGAACGTATTTCCGTATTTTTCTCTGTCGTTTCCGATTTGTTCGGTGCGGATTGAATTGCTTTGGTGCGGAGTGTGCCATGAATACGTACGTACGTGGGAAACGTAAATTTTCATATTCATGACATTTCCGCCGCGGGCGTGTTCGCGAAATTTGATTTTGCGTCCATAGTTTCGCAGAAAGGTCCATTTTCGCATCAATAAATCATATTACGCAGTACGCACCCGCGTTTTCTACACGTTGTCTGACGATTAACTTTAGGCTGTTTTCGAAAGATCCGATGATCAGGGGGTCTCCTGATAAAAGATCTGAGTAACTTTTAATCGTGAAATATTTTCGTAATATATAATACAATATTACTTCTATCACGCGACGTATATATGCGCAAACTTTAATCGCGTAAGAATTCGAGATAAAAGTCTCTTATGTGGACGAAACGAACGTTCGTCGTTGCGTCGCTCGATACGGTCAAGTTATGTGTACCGGGTGGTCCCGTTTAATTGACTTCGAACTTCACGTCACGCGCCTGAAAACGCGATATTTGTGGAATTCGGGCAATGTCTGGCGTGGGCCTTTATCGATCTGCCCTTGCAGACTCGTAACGCGCCGATTTGCGCGCCCGGGAAAAAGTGAGAAACGCTCTCTTTCTCTCTGCCTCACCGTGTCCCTGCCTCCCGAAAGCCAAAGGGAAAAGGGCCGTCCCCGCGAAATTCGCAGGAGGGTCGTTTGATTTATGGCGGAAGTTCCTCGTCGCCGTTCTCTCCTCCGCTGAGTTTCGTGAAGCTGCTGCTCGCCCTTTTCTCGATCCCTTCTCGGTCGCACATTCTCGCGTTCCTTTTTCTTCTTCGTGCACCGGCGAAAGCTTTTCCTTCTCTCTCTCTCTCCCTCTCCTTCTCTTTCTTCACCCTTAACCCTTCGTTCGATCGCGCGCTCCTTCGGGGTGAGAAATTGCAGGCGGTCCCGCGTTTTGACACCGGCGGTCGACCGGCCTGATCGATTTCCTCCGACCGCGCCTTTCGACTCCGAAAATTGCCCCCCTTACGATCGAACACGCTAATAACGGCGATGTGTCCGCCGATGAAACACGAAGCGTCATGGTGTTAATCACAGACGTCGCGGCCGTACCGACACCCGTTACACCCTTCTGGAAAATTATACGGGGATGATTGAAGAGGGAAAATTAAATGTGATTTAAATTAATCTGAATTGTGATGCAGGGATATTTTGCAGGCTATTTTCACGTCTGTCTGTTATTCTTTTTAAAATTATTTAATTAGGAAAAAAGTGCTTCAATTTTCGCGAGATGAAAATATCATGAAGTAGGTATCGAAATACTGATAATTGTTAAATAAATTTGCGAAAGAGAGAGATTTTTCATCTGATATTTATATAACTGCCTCTTCTCTGTTATTGGGCCGGATTACTATACATATATTCTTGAATTCCATCTGAATAATAATGCGATTATATTAAACTAAAAATGAAATTTAAAATTGACAGAGATTTTGTGGCCATCGAATGGATACTAAAATTTAATATTTCTTAAATAAGACAATATACTCTTTTCAGTTGAACGTGAATAATTATCTTTAAGCAAACTACATTTTAGTAATCTCTATATAAAATAATCTGCTGTATCAATACTTGACCGTGTACATAAACTGTAAGAACGGTAATTGAAGAATATTTACCGGTTGACATGAAATTATTGTTTCGAAGCTTCTGTAATTAAGAAGAATATTTTATTTTGTTTCAGGTATGTATCTCACCACATTCTACAAATGTCCGCGATTCAACTAATTGTACTTATTGGATTAAGAGGTAATTAATTTTTACATTTTATATCATAAGGACATCTTTGCACCAAATCTGTTTTTAAATACCTATATTTCCGTGACAAGGATATCGGAATCAGAACTTTTCTTTATCTATTACAAAAGTAACGATGTGCTTTTTAATTAGTCATGGTGATCGATTAAAATCCAAGAGTTCGAATTACCACGTTAAAAAAGGAGTCCAGCAAACAGTATCAATTTTAATGGCAATTTCTTTGACGAGTTCGATCTTTCTTCGATGGAAATATGGGACAATTAATAATTCTCGTGTGCTATACGGATAGTTGAGAAATGAATTATGCTTGATTCAAATAAATAACAGAATTTATATCATGATTGAAATAATATATAACTTTGAAATATTCTAAATGCGATACATTTTCTGTACATTTGATTCCTTTAATTAACGTATCGGTTTTCACGGTGCGAACCGAGCAAGCCGTGTCCCCTATTTTCGCCTCTTCCGTTCGAGTTCGCGCCTCCCGCAGAAATTGGTTCACGTCGATCCGGAATAGGTCGTGCAGGGCGCCTCTGCGCATCATGTGCTTCCTTATTGATTCGATCGGCGTTGCGTCCCTGTACGAAAATAAATTCGTGCTAAATCGTCGTTGTCGGTATCGAGCTGCGCCGCGCGCCATCGCTTATTTTCATTGCAAAATCGATCGGTCGGTTGCTATTATCATGCGAACTTTTTTCCACGAGAATTGTTAGAGCACATGTCGTGCTGTGCCGAGAGACCGGGATGGAACCCGTCGCCTCGACAAGAGAGACGTTCCATTACGGCTAAATCGCAACGACGACTTCGACAGCTGTCACTTTATCGTTACGCGTGCGATGTCCTATTTCGGATGTCGACCCGTAACTGACTATACGAAAAATTTCCACGTATTTTCGCACTGCGTATAGGGGCCTCCCTTCGTGAAAAGAGAAACTTCAGTGAGACGTGTAACTTTGAGGGTGCTTGGTGAATTTGTATGATTTATACGTGATCGAAGAGTTCTTTCGAGGTGTGTCTCTTGAAAAAGAAACCCCTGGGAAGGATCGCGTGATATTGGTTAGGATATTGAGTAGAAGTAATATTTCTTATAAAAGTATCGAACAGCATAAATGAAACTTTACAATGTATATAAATGGTTCCAATTTTTTCTGTATATTTATTTCTATACACCTTAGTAATATGTTTTTCTTCTTCTTTTCGTTATACGATGCGCTGTTAAATTTAGGCATTTTTAATTTCCGTACTGAATGCTTCCGAGCATCGGGTACAATTCGTGAACGCGCGTGGCTGCTTTTTATTTCGAATAAAAGAAATGAATTGCCTTCTATTACACGGGAATTAAGCAGACTCCCCGACCGAATTCGGATGAGATCGCCGTTCGCCTCCCCTTTTGCTATCGGACACCGGTTGTATTTTCGCCGACTCGCTCACCCTTTCCTGTCCCTTCGGCAATGTGCAGCGTGCCAGTTGCGGTCGTAATTCTCTTCATGGCCGAGAAATAATTGCAGCCGCGTTTTATTGTGTTCGCAAGCTTTATTTCCGCAACGCGTGTTACTCTCTTTTACGACTGTTTGTATATCCGTGTCGATAGCCTTTTCTCATGTATCGAGTGCTCTGGTTAAGTCGGCCTAGAATTGAGGCGATAGTTTAGGAGAAAATATCTCGCTTTGAAAAGATGTTTCTATCTTTTTTACTTGCAAATACTTTTAAATATATATTTTTAAAATATTCTAAAAATATTCTTATGTACACAGAGAGTTTTGAATCTCATCCTTAGAATATTTATCTTAGGAATATATTTAAAGACAAATACAACTCTTATCATTGATGTAGTTAGTGTGTGTATATAAGATGGTAGATCACTATCTCTTATTATCTCGAATCCCTTTTTTTAGAACAAGTTTTTTGTGATGTGAAATTACAGGGGCAGGTTGCTTCGAGGGCCATTAATTGCCACATAGTAAATGAAACTGTTCTAAATATCGACAGCGAGGAGAGCACTCCACTTTTATTGGGGTTTAATTAACGCCGGAGGGGTCTGCGGAGGGTTGAAAACGTGGGCGAGTTTATCTCCGCGAATCTAAATTTCGGGACGAGTAACTATCGACCCTTTTCCGCAGAGCGTCTCGGGATTCACGTGAGCCCGGACGCCATTGCCCCTCGTTATTTTTATACTTATGCAGATCTCGAGATTTGTCGGAGGCCACGATTTGCAATGCAAAGCCCCCGGCGTAGTCCCCGAGGGATATTGTACGCCTGCGAACTCGTATTTAATTAAGGAAAGCCCGACGAATTTATTAGTATCTCGTAAGGACGATTTCGAATTTAGAAACTTGCTGAGATATTTAACACATTGTTATTATTTCATTATTAGGTACTAATTCTATTAGGTACTATCTTTGTCATTGATTATTCCCGTAGAAAATTAATTATTCAAATGCACTGTCTCTTCTTGCAAGGAGCGATCGTTACAAATGTGCGTGTCTATATGTGAGAATCAGCTTGGAAAATTATTAATGTTTGGCTAATTAAGTAATGACATATGTTATATTAATTTGAATTATATAGTATTATCGTACTAATTCATAAAAAAGACGAAAATGCAATTAGCTTGAGTTTAAGCCAGTCAAAGAATTAATATTAAAAAACTATAGATGTGACAATTTTTCTAAAAGTATTCGAACTTTGTAAAAAAAGAACTAATAGCAATTTAAGGCACTCTATGCAATGGAATTAATCGTGCATAATTCGAATCGAAAAGCATGCTTATAAGAGGTAATATGTTTTGAAATTCTGAAATACACCTGGTATACAGAATAGACATCAAGAGTGCATGCTCATGTCATTTAATGTTACGTTTAATTAATGGCCTAAAGGGGTCAAGGGTGACAATAGCGTTCCGCGTGTACTTTTCTGGAAAATTAATTCGGTAAATATGTGACCGGGGTCGCTACTACATCGCCTGTGTAGCCATCGCGAGAGTGATCACCTCGTAATATTGCATCTACATACCTGGTGTTCCGTACGTTGTACGTTTCCTTTTAACTAGAGATTATTTCTTAGAAATCTTGAATAACTTTTGTCCATACAAAAACTTCATATTTAATTTCTTCCATTTTAGATTAGAGCCCTACGAATTTCGTTATTATCGTTTACTAGAATTAAAAATTTTCTATTATTTACCTGCATCATTAAATTTTATATGATTCGTTTATACTTCATTTTTAAAATAATGTGTAACTCGAGAGTTATTGATATTCCGACAATAAAATAAGCGATCTCTTTTCCGGGACAAAGTACGCCATTGCAGGGACACCGTATGTGCATGAGTTGCCACTGCGGTGATTATACGGATTGCATATTGCGCATGTCGCTTACATTTCCGGGCTATGCGTCGCGACTTTCGCAGAGATACCGAAAACTTGCGTCGCACTTAATCGTTTCTGCATTTATGTATATTTTATACGAAAATGTGATAAAGGAAGAGAAGCTTTCCATGATTTTTCACGAAGTACGGCAAGTAAATAACGAGATTAACGCATTTCGAAAGAAAATTTAGTAGTATGGTACAGAGAAGATTTATGCACCCCATTTCGCGGAAAATATAACGGCCGTATATTCAAAACGTTTCGATATATCAAGAGATTCTTTCGGGTCTCCATATTTCATGCAAAAATTCAAAAACGTACATATACGTATCTCGCGCAGCAGCTAGTCAACTGAGCTATCCGTCAAAGAATTAAAGAAAAGATATCGCAAAATTGCATTTACTTCGTGAATCTAATTTTTATCCTTTTCAGTTTTAGAATTAGATTTTTGAATACTATTACAATATAGTTTACAGTCGCATTTAGTAGTGGTTTGGCAGCGCCGGAACAAAGAATTAAAATCGATTACTTTTGTGAGACAAAGTTACTACAAAGTTCGAAACGCCGCGCCGTTACGCCGGTTATCGCGATTGGAAATTCCCGAGCAATTTTCGCTCGGGCTCGATGTTGCGGCAATTAATACCGCTACCAGACTGCAAACTACGGCTACGCGAAACAACGCGAGACGTGCGCCCGACGTTTTGGGAGAGGGCCCATTAGTATGTGCCGGCAGTTTCGGTTCGGTAACCGCGCCGGTACGAGGCTTCAAATCCCGGGATTACGCGCGTGCGTTCGCTGCCTCTGTACCGGTTATATACGAGACGTTCGATAAAATAGGCGTTCGATACACGTGGCGGTATTCCCTGGCGAATCCTGAAATAATATTCGTTGAACGAAAATATCGCGGGACCGGCAGCGCCTCAGTCCTGATGATCGATTGAAGGAAGCGGTCTTGCAACCGTTTCAGAAATGTAAATGAATAATAAAATCTTCCTCCTCGATTAATCTCAGGTGAATTTTAAGTTTACTAGAATCTGGAGAAGATGGTTTCTAAGATATTTAACGTCGATGCATATGACTGCAAATTTGATAAAATTTTCATCAAGGCTTTAAAAAGAAACTGTTTTAATTTTTCTGAATATAAAATATTTTTGTTCGAGAAATATATTTGTTAGTGAACTAAGACCTAGCCGGAAATAGAGGGGTCAACAGGGCAATCGTCGCGAAACTTGTTCGTTTGAAACACACGCGAACTTTTGGGCAGTTTCATTGACATATGCGACACGTTGCATGTGAAATTCGCATTTCACTTCGAACGCGGCGAACGTATTTGCGAATGCAGTTACTGGGATTTTAACGAGATCCGATAAAATTATTCCGGCTGTTATTTGATTTATTTCAGGCTTGATTAGACATTTCCGCGAGGCGCGAATGCAATTGATTAATTTATGATAATGAATTAAATTGATTTCCTAAATGTGCTATCGTAAAGTTGGAAGACTATGCAAATAACGTCAATGCTACTTATAAACTTTTGCAGAATGTCTTGCAGAATTTCGTTCAAATTTTAATTAAATATATCTTTTATTTTTTATCTGGTTTTTATTCTTTTTGTTCTATATTTATAGAATTTATTTATAACATGCATATTTTTTTCTAAAGTAGAGCTTTTTTTATTGTTGCATTTTGCATGATGCATTTGTTATTTAAAGAGATTGGTTTTAAAATATATGAAAAGTTGGAAGGTTCAACTTCTGAAAGTATCTTGTGCTTATTTTCTTTCTCAGGATAAGATCAGCATGAAATCTCAGAATCCTTCATTCCTCGCGAAATAATCCCGCTATAATTTAGCGCACGGGCACGACGACGGATGTGTCGCGCGACTCAACTTAATTACCACGGTTAATGGTGGCAATTAAACGAACCAATTAAAAGTTTTTCCATACCCGAGTTATCGAAGCTGCGGCTCTGTGAACCCTCTTTCCCCCGTCTTCCTGATAGCCCGCGTAGTGCACTTCTGACCGATATATTTTATTCGATGTGCAACGCGTGCCAATTTTATTATCGCTTCACCTCCGCTAAAATGGTTTAAATTTTCCGATCGTTATGGATTATCCGTTATCGTTGATTCGTTGTGAGGCAACGGAGATACCTCCATCGTTAAGTTGAATATAGGATACGGCTTATGTGGGGGTCAGCTTTTTAGGCTGTTAAATTTTAAGATCTCTGTTATTTGACTTGTTAAAAGAGGTGATTTCTTTAAAATATTTTATCGTTTACTTTATTAAAAGAATACATTTTTATGATTGTTTATTATATATCAGTTAATACATATCAGTTAGTTTGAGAAACGTCAATCCATTTTTTTATTATTCAAAACGATTTTAATATTCGTTAAAGTACATACCTATACCTAAAAATGGTAAAATATTCTACAAGAATGCAAGAAATTAATAATTGGTAAAGTATTATAGGATAAAAAATTTGTAGAATTGCGAAATTGTTGAATATGAAGAAAATTAACGAATAATCAAACAAAATAAAAGAAACTTATGATGGAATATTTTTTATTATACTTAATGAAGACTTAATGAAGATGAGAGATAAGTTAGATAAGTGAGATAAGAAGATTGAGATACTTTTATCTTTGCAAAGTATTAAACTCTATTTTCAAGCTCTCTCGCAGAAATTTTCCGCGCAGTCTTCCGCGACACATTGCGCCACCATTCTCCCTGAAAGATCTCTAAACTCTTGCTAAAGGTATGGGTTTAAAAATGCATTTGTCGTCGTCGTCGGCGAGAGTACAGTTCTATCTGCCTAGGAGAGTAACACCCCGCGATATCTAGGTCAAGCGAGACATTTTTCCGACGCTCATACCGACTTTCCACACCTTGAAATTCCACAGCTTGGCTAACTTTAATAAGTACTTAAGATTAAATATTCCGCTTGTATAAGTATGTCCCGATTAAAATTCTGTTTGTATAAAGCAGCTGGGAATTAACTTTTCTTAAGGGGAATAAAATTAAAGGTATATCAAGACCCTTATTAAATATTAATCATATCTCTTACCCTAAATTTTTGTGACGGAGGAAAAGTCAGGCCTGTATTTGTTAAAAATACGCCGTTTTACAGATAAATTTTACGAAGTAATAGGAAAGAGAAAAACATTGTGAGTATTGTTGTATTATGCGTTATATTTTTGTTTTCTACAGTGACTTACATGATTTATGAATACACAGCAGATATCTTATAGAAGATACACAAGCGCGAAGAAGAATTAGCAGCGTTTTGTCAATTTTTTTTGTTAATATTTTATGCGATAAGAGATATTATACAGAGTCACGCTGCTGAGATTCTTTTGGTGAAAACTCAGATTTATACAGATTTATACATTTAGGCGAAATAGCAGAATACACTGTGATATTATAATTGCGGTATTTTCACTGAATTATATGGTAAATGCATCGTATGCGCAAAGAGACATTCTTGACAACGCTTTATCAATGATCTTTTTTCACATTTTATAAAATGAAGTGCAATGTAATATATGTATTGCATATCATATCTCGCGTTGTGCGAATGGTTCTCTTTGTACAAATCCAGATGGTGGACGGTCCGTTTCATTCATGTTCATGTAAATACGTAGATTATTTGATAAGAGATACTACAGAGATACGTGTGCATATATGTGATGGTGTAATAAGTGTCCCTCAAATAAATCATATAAATGTATGAGTATTTTCCTTAGAGAGTAAATAACATAGTCCACAGATACAACTGTAAGAGAGGTATATTACCGGCAACGAAAGTGAAGGTACCTCACTCGAATAAGGCCTGATTCTTAATATGGTTCGCTTCCTGTTTATTCGCGTTCCTCTTAGAATCTCTATCATGCATACGAATGACTATTTGCGTCATGCCCATATTTTTTCCGCGTGCCTGTATGACTCTTGAATAAGTTGCAAAGAATAATTTACAAAGAACCGGCGCGACTCGAGTAAAGTACCTTCGTAAAACGAAATCCCTTTCCGCGAAAATCGAATCCAAACAAATAGATAACCCGTTTCACTTGTGAACGAACCGAACACTTTTCTTGACGGAAACAGATTTTATTTGACGTATCGGATATTCCGATTGAGATATACTTCTGTCGATGAAACTATCTTACGTGATCGCGTCGCAAGTGTGTTCTCCTCGTGCGGCCGGTCGAGTCGGCGGTTGTCGTCGTTGAAATTAGAGAGGCTGGTCGGTAGTTTGGCGTGTTCCCTCGGGCTCGTGCGGTCGCGTAATCTAGGCCAAGTAATAGGGCGCGCTGTAGGCGGCGGCGTAATAGGGGTAGCCCGAATAGGCCGTGTACGCATAGGGGTAGCTGTATGCGGAGTACGACAGGGCCGGCGCGGTGTATGCACTGTAAGCGAGCGGCGCTGTGTAAGCCGCGCTCAGCAGCAGCCCTCGCTTGTTCCTGCCCGCTTCCGGCGAGGTGGACTCGGCCCGCGCCGCCGCGGCCGGTTCGATGGACTCCACTCCGGTGGGTTTCGCCTCCGTGAGGGCGACGGCCACCAGGGCGAACAGAGCGATAGCCTGTGGACGTCAAAGAGAAGTATAAAGGCGTGTCACTGCGTTAAAAAGCGTCCGATGCGCTCTTTAAAGAACACGTGAAATTGAAAGACTCAGGACTATTAAACGTTCAGTTTTTTAAATTGATGCTTGAGGCCAGCGTAAAATAAAGAAAATGCCTTCTGTTTTTATTATCGATGGTGAGAATGTGATTACGAGGGCTTTTTAATCTTGACTCGATATTTCTTTCCATGCTAGAATTGAACAAGTATCGCGAAATGTTACTGTCCGAAAGTCAGTCAAAAATTTTTTGACTATCTATTGATGTTCTTATTAAACAGCTGTTATATTAGCTCAGTCTCGATATTACGAAGAGAAATGCAATTATTTTACTCACAGCGAAGTACTTCATGTCTGCTGGCTGTTGAGAGAGGATCGGGAAAGCCTCGGAGAGCTCGAAGATCGAAGATCGATTGATGCTCGTGCTCTCGGGGTGGCGTACTTTTATACGCGCTCAGGCGTACGTGCACCGACTCGCGATTACCGTTTTCGACTGGCGTAATCGCGCATAGCAATTATTGTTCTGGTGACATTGTACGTCAGACGGAGGGAGACGGAGAGCGCACCATCGCGAATGTAGATGCGAGTGTCGAAGTTGAGCAACCCGTCCTTGGCCGCCGTCCAAACGAAGACGTAAGAATTTTTCGATGCTCCGCCGCCGATCGTCGCATTTAGGAATTCCTGCGATACTTCTGTACTGTCT
This sequence comes from Temnothorax nylanderi, assembly GCF_030848795.1. Taxonomy (NCBI): domain Eukaryota; kingdom Metazoa; phylum Arthropoda; class Insecta; order Hymenoptera; family Formicidae; genus Temnothorax; species Temnothorax nylanderi. The sequence goes on from NW_027249214.1 coordinate 176,459, forward strand.
CGAGCTAGAATAACAGTGAGTTGTTGACGTTTCGGTAGAAACAAAATATAAATAATGCATCCCGGAGACAAATGAGATTCTCAAAAACTGAACTGACCAGTTCCATGAAATAAAAAGGATAGAGAGATCATTGATAAAGTTATAAGTTTATCATGTGCCTTGTGAATACCAAAATCAAGCAATTTACAAAAAACAGAATTAATCTTTGGCTTCTGTGATGCTCAAATGCGATTCGCCCAAACTTTGGAAATATTCCCTCGTGTCCGTCTTTAATTGAAGATATTTTCGATTCTAAATAAAATATGCTCAATTAAATAGTCATTAATATTGAAGTAAGGAAATGCGAAGTTTTCATTTGATAACGGTTGCAAATTTTCGCGGACAATAATGTCAGTATAAAACTGTCGATATACTGCTAATTTATATTCCGTACAATCGCGGCCGTCACGACAATTTTCACGATACGGCTACGATTTAGCTATTCTAGCCTTGTACCCGATTGGACCCCGTTCGCGGCCGCGGATCCCAAACGGTCCCCGCGCCATTGAGCAGGGCCGAGTGGAGTACGTCTCTCCCGCAGGGTCGCTAATGGTGCCTGAAAATTGCAAGTCCAATAGAATCCAATTTGCCAGTCAGGATTTCTCGACTCGGGTCGTACGAGCTAATCGCGTTAACCCGCGATCGTTTATCGGAAGCGGAATTCTGTTACAATGTTCCGCAACTCGCGGAGACGATAACTCGATATGATAGATTCGTTCGAAATGGATTAATCTAAAGCGGATCTTTTTCAGCAAAAATTTAACGCACAGTTTAATTTACCAATTTGAAAATAAATCGTGCTTATCCGTTGATGTTCACGCAAACTTTGTTGTGAGATTTCAAATTCAATTTCCAGGATATTGAGTCAAAAATGTGTGAAAAGAAAATAGCATTTGGTAGTCATTTATTAAGTATTCAGAGGAGGTTATTTCCGAGTTCCTCAAAGAATTTGTCATTAAAATATATCCCGGTTGGTGCGCGGTCACGTAAGAATTCCGTGGAATTCTTGGCATGATTTACCGTCCGAAATTGTTTCGTACGACGACAATGCGAGAGACGAAAAGCACACGCGATACATGCCTCTCCCGACACAGTAGCTGCAGTAACTTGGCACAAGAATAACGATCCGTCGTTAATCATATTTTATTCAGGTCCACTTATCGCGCTGGAAACACGGTGTTACGCTCTTTTCAGTGCTGGAGATCAATTTTTCATGAGGGTCTGTCGCTGCAGCCGGTTGCATTGTGTTTTGCGCGAAACAACGTGGCGTCGCGGCGCCGAAATTGTGCATCATCTTCGATGATCTCCTTCCGACGCTTCTAACATCTCGGCGATGTCGCCTCGTTGTATCGTAGCACAGCAACATTAAAATAGTGTTCTAGAATCCATAAAAATATAATTTGCGAAGATATATTATTTCTTGTGAAATTCGAAATCTAATTTTGTTTGAACAATTGTCACTATTAATCTTTTTGCTAAGAAATAATAGAGTCCATATTTTTAATAAGACAAGAATATTAAGATATCCTGCAAATTATATAATACTACACAGATATCTGTATTGAATATTACATTTAATATTGGAGGTGATAAATTGTTTAATACAGAAAGCTTCGATTTCCGATCAAAAATATCAAATTAGATATATTCAAACAATAGTTAGCTTACAAGATACGATATAAAATGGCTGTAACGTAGGATAGCGTTTTAGCACAAGCCATTACTTCTGTTATCTCGCTCATTTTGAGAAAGCTGACGCTTGCAGACGAACAGACGAATAAAGAAGATTTTCGATGAAAATCCGCAGAAAAGTCGCGGGATGGAGGACGGCGTGAGAAGGTGTGAGCGTCTCGCATTATCCGTCCAAAGTTCCAGTTATTTTCCGCTCTCGACGATGAAAGAAAGCCGCAAGAGGAGAAGAGTGCGGACTTGTTGGCTCGCAGAGGCAAGGCTCGAGTAATATCGCGGCATCGCAAAGCGGCGACGTCGGTCGGGGGCAGTTTGTCAGGGTGGATGTCGGAGGGGTGTCGGAGGAGTGTTTTTCATATAAACGCTGATTGCTAGCCGCATTTTTATCCGCGTCGCGTCGGTATTAGCATACCGAGTCGCCTCGTCGACTTGGATGCTAAGGAGAGTAATCTTCGTAGGAATATTCGCCAACGATAACGATGAGATTATCGCGACTTTATTTATATTTACTGCTTGCAGCTTTATTTTTGCTACTCCTTATTTTCCCATGGGATAAAGATACAAGAGAATGAGAATACAATACTTGTGAAATGAAATTGAGTAGCGAATATAAGAGTTATTTAATCCTAAAAGATTTTATTATTAAAATAAAATCTGCAGTATCTGATTTTAATCCTTTTTTTTTTCAAATAAAATAGGTTATCAGAAAAGTTCTACAGGAACCTAGAAACTCAAAGTGTTTTAAATTTATAAAAAAAGTGCATCAGTTATTTTTTATTTTCTAAAACTTTCATAGAAATAACGACTAGATTTAAAATCTTTTGTTTAATTAGTAGAAAATTTATAGGTAGATATTAATAATAAATTAAAGCTATATCTAAAGAATTAATTAATAATATTTTTTGCATTATTTTTCTTACATATAAATTCTATAAAAACGATAATGCGATAAAGACGATAGTTATTTATGCATACACGTGAAACGACGATCTCGGCTAATGAGGAAAATCCGTCGATTGCGGCAGTTATTTCGTTTCTTTCCCATAGGACTCTGATTGGCTATTCGACATGCTCGCTTCGTAAACCGAAAATAAAAAGGACTCTAAAACGAGCGTAAACCTTCGCCATTTCGTCTGTCGGGGGGCGAGTAAAGAATCTCTCGCCGTTCGCGTTTTTTCCCGACACGAAGGAGATTTCTGCATCTGAAGTATCGATTTAAACCGTATTCAGTGCATTTTAGAGATGGAGAAATAATACCGTAATGTTACATTCTGAAATAGACAAACAGGAAAATGTTCATTATAGAATCAATCATTTTGGAAAAAAGTTATGTTTAAAAAATGTGAAAAATGTAATTTTATTTAGTTATCAGGGACATAGTAGTCAGGGCAATAAAAGAACGAAATGATAATACGTGTAATGCCGGCAAATGTTTCTTTATTTTCTAAAAGAGAATATGAGCTCATGCACAATGAGAGGAATAAAGGAACAAGGAATTAAACATATAGAGAGAATTGTCAGAGAATCAAGACCGTCTTGAAAAAAGATGCGACTATGACATTCTCTCTATGTTTAATTCCTTGTTCCTTATTCCTCTCATTGTGCGTGAGCCCTATTGAATTTCTTTTTTTTTTCTGAGATGACAATGATTAAGAATTTAATCTGTTGAATCAGGCAAAAAATTGTCTCGAAAGTAATATTTATTTATTTCTAATATTTCGTTTGCAGGATGAATGCCATAAAACGCAAAAAGAATGGCGCTTAAATTTTTTTCCTTCTCTTCCGATTTCTCATGATGAAGAAGCTCTCGTAATTGTCTAGGCAACATTCGTCATTTTCCGACTTTATCGTTTTTTCCGTACTCCTCTCCAGTCGCTTTTCTCCATTTGAAATTCCGGTAGCGACTCGGCCCCATAAGTAGCTCGGTGTCCCTGATGCCGTGTCGTCGCAACCCGTATACGTAATACCGCTGCTATACGCGCTGTTTGCTGTCCACGATGTCATACTCGTTACAACACAGCTCGTGTAAACTTCTGATGCAGATGCGTATGTATTTCGTTGGACGAATGTACACGCTGTTCCGGACAGGATGCCATAATCGGATGATATTATAGAGTATTTTTAGACCATATATATACATAGAAAGAGAGAAGGAAATTATTAATAAACGTATTCAATCTAAGCGAAAAATTAAAACATATCATATTAATAGTACTAACATAGCAAATGTATAATGATAAGAATCTGATATTACTATCTAATCTATTATAATGTATTAATATCTCTTCCTGTTTTCGTCAATTTTTTTTAAGAATATACGGTCTTCAAATAGCATGTCCTACGACATTGTTTCGTAGTTCTTTTAAGATCTCTTATTCTCATTGTGAATTTCCGCTATATCCATTCCTTTCTGTTTTTCACATTGCGCGTTTGTCTTATCCTCGGATCTTTTCGCTTCTTTCTGCTTTATCCTTTTGCCTCTTTGCGTTTGTCTCTTTCTTCCTCTTATTCTCTTTTTCTATTTCAACTAGTAGCAGTCGACGCACGTCGATTCTCCATGAGAGGTTGCTTCCCTTTGTCATTGTCGTTTTTGCGAAGTCGTCGGTATGCTACGTTTTTTGTACTTTCAGGCGAGCGGAAAATGCAAGAATAGTCTGAAAGGGACCTATTTTGATACCTATTATCTTATACTATGCCTCATATTCCTTTTCACGTGCGAGAAAAAAATAACGAAGTTATTTTTTTAGTAGTAGCTTTTTAGAAATAATCAAGTGATTAAATTGGTTTTTTGTTATAATTTTTCATATAAATATATATTCTTTTATAATTTTTTTAATTAAAACAATTTTTTAATTTTTTTTATGAACGCTCTAAACTCTATCTGCATGAATTTTTTTCATTGGAGAAGTTTTATAGGAAATTTGAATCGACTGCTCTAGTTTAGATGATCGAATTTAAAAGTTTCCGATGCTCAAGAATTGTCGGGGATGAGGAGCATCAATGAATAATCCTCACAGCCGAGATGAAACGATTCATTCGATCGATCCCGGCCGGTCGGTCGGTCGGGTTAAGGTTTTTTTAAAATAAATTTTGAAAGTCAACTTATTGTGAACGACGACGACGGCGGCGACCGATATTTGATTTCCGTGCATATTTGCGTTGCCGGAATCCGCAATAGCTTTCCCGATCAAATGGGAAGTCGAATGGCGTTGATCCCGTTGGTTAGTTGATCGATTGCTGCTTCGGTATCGGACTCCGAATCACAATTTGAATCGGATCGCCGCGAATCGATTTTCATTCGGGGGACAATTTTAAATTCATTATAGATAAGCACCGAACGGAGTATCTTGGAATAGAAGCATCGATATTTCATTGTCTCAAGTAAATGGTAGAGTAAAGGACAATTGACTATCGGATATTAGATAAAATGTCTCTTTTATCGATGAATTTTTCTCCCGTCAATTCGGAGTCAATTTTCCCTTAATGAAAAGTAAGCTTTAAAAATAGATAATATTCTACATTTAAACTACTTCCGTTAATTATAAACAAAGGTTTAGATCTTTTTAATAAGAATTTCGTTATTACTGTCTACTAAATCTATTTGATTGATTAATTAATTTTAATTGTAAATTGGATTTACAAGACAATCATTTGTAGTTTGAAATGACAACAAGAAACTAAATTTTTAGAAATTAAATTTTAACAAACTAAATTTTAACTCTATGGGTAGGGTTAAGTAAAAGATAGTACATATTAACATCTTGTATTTTAGTTCATTTTAAGTTATCTTTGTCAGCAATAATTCAATTTAAGCCTTGATAAGCCAATGTTCTAAATTTTTCATTATATAATTAATTAGGAAATAAACAATAAGCTTGCATTTTCAAGAAATATTATATCTTTGATCAAAAGATCTATGAAATAAATACCTTTAATCTGGAAACGCTTTGTGGAAAACAATTAGAAGTATCGTTTTAGGCTAACAAACGGAATAGCTCCGGCCAGGAAAAGAATAAAGGAGAGTATCGGATTGCTTAATGCGGCAGGGTAAAGGATAGAGGAGACTGAAAATTGCACGGCGTTAAGTGAAAGTCGTAATAACGCCGGCTTAAGGTTTCGCGAGTAGAAGCGAAACCCTATCTCTTCGTTTCCCAGAGGATAGAGGAGGAGAGGTCCTGTCTGCCGACGTGCGTGCGGAGGACAGAGGTCGGGTGAGCGTAGGACGGGATCGATAACGCCGGAAACTGCGTGCCTCGAGAGGGTCCTCTTTCGCGGGTGCCCTCTCTCGCGTTTCCACCTTCGTCCTCTTCCATACCTCTCGAAGCCCTCGGGAGAAAGAGGGAGACTTTGTTTCACGATGACGGAGTGGATTTCCGTTCGTCGGATGGCCGCTCGAAAATAATTGCGCGAACCTCCGGATTCCATGAGAGAACAATGTGTCGCAACACCTCGTCCTCCACCTCCGCTTGCCTTCTCTTCTTTCCATGTTACCTCCATCCACGTTTCCTACCTTCATTCGCTCTTGCCGTCGGTCGGAGACCGAATATTATTCTGAAAGGGGGTGGCGAACGACGCGGAATGAGATAAGCATTCGTAAGAGAGATTCTGTTGCGGCAGATAAATCATCCGGTCAACATACTTGATAAGCCGTGCTAAAAGCGTTGACTGTCGTGACGCGAGCGCATTGCGATTTGTTATTGATATTAATTTCAGATTTTCAAGACTTCCGTTAACTGTACAAAGGTTTAGGTCTTTTTAATATGGTTATAATAAGAATCTTGTTATTATTGTCTACTTAAAATTTTAATAATGCGTTAAAGTATATCTTATAATTGCTTAAAATAATTATTAGTAATGGTAATACTTGTGTTATAAGATATTAATAATTTTAGTGCTTAAGTTTTAAGTAGATTATTAAGACAACAAAAATATATAAAAGAAAAAATTAATAATTTGTACAAGCACGACTATTTAATTTCTTCATAAAAATGAAAAGGATTAGTTACATAATCTCATTTAGCTATTACGAATAATAGATTCGTATTTGCGGGCTAAAGATTTCCTCAAAGAAATTCCTCAAATCTGATGGAATCATCGAACAATTATAGAAGACGGGGGTGGCGCACTGACGTTATCGGACACATCGCAAAACACACTCGTCTTCTTCGAAAGTGGCATCAGGATTTTCGGCGGACCGCGAAATATGTCGGCATCGATTCAACATGTCCAAAAATAATTTCCTCGGCGGATGGGAGACGCGCGATTCGTCGGCGGAAGCGCGACTTCTCAGATGTTATATACCTCGGTAACGACGTCGCGTCGCGTCACCAATCGCATAGCGAGAGTGAAAGAGAAGGATCGCGACAGTGAGAGACGGAGAACATTTATTTCTTATAAAACGTTGTTCCCCTCCGACTCGCGTTGAGAGCCGCGAAGAAAGCTCTTTTGAAATCCAAGAGCGTCGACGTCCCCCGGGGATGATACGGTTTTCTCGCAGAAGGATCTCCCCCTGGATTTCTGTACGCGTTCGCACGACCGAAACGCATCATAAGAAATTTTTCGCGATTTCGTTGACGTTGCGAGCGAGGAACCGGAGTGGCAGTGGTACGAAATGCGTAATGGCAAAATTAATATATAAATAATGGTGACTCCAAATATTCTTGGAACTTGACAATGTATAATATTCAGCTTAAAAGAGCAGTTACTATATTATTCTTTTCTAGTTTGAAAAATAGTGTATTCTATGGAATATTATTGCTCGTTTTTAAAAAGAAAATTTAAAAAAAAGATGAAAGGAAGAGAAACGACACCATGCAGTATTTCTTTTTCAAAAGAAGAGACGATTTTAGATCATGTTTTGGATCTTATATTTCTTTGCGCACACACATACACACACATTTATGAGGTTTAACAAATATAGATTTTCTCTATATAGGATCTCGATGTTCTCTAAATATACGATATCCCGAGATATCGGACAGTCGATCACAATCATTTTCGCCAGATTCTGTCGTGGAGATAGACGCACAATGTTTCCGGTCGGTGGGATATAATACCATTTGTCGAACTCCAGCGCGGCCAATAGCCGCGAACTGGAAAATGTTTCAAAATTTATGAGCTCGGACCGAAAAGGGGCGAAATGTGCACAGGCTGGTCGGCAAGAGCAGGCAGTATAATACCAGCATCACGAGAAATGGCATCGGTACGTACATATACCGAGAATAGTTCGCTCGGACGAATTATTCGATTATCCTCGAGCTGAATAACGATCACTGGAAAATAAAACGTCTAAACAACTTAGATATTTATTAAGTTAACCATCTATGTACGATACATATGATAAGAGTTTGAAAAGATATTTTGCTTTCTTCTTCGCTGAATCAAATTATTGCTCGATAGAATAAGAGTAACAAAAATAGCAATTTTAAAGATATTATTCTGTCATACTTAAAAAAATTGATAAAATGTCAAATCAGAATTTTGTAATATTAAAAGTTAAAATATTAATCAATATTTACTTGTGAATAGCGATATTTTAAAGTATAGCATTTTAAATTATAAAGTATTAAAAGGTTATACATATATCAAAGGTAGGATTCAATTTTAACATGAATAAAATTTATAGTTAAATTTTATTCATATAGCACATATTACTTTGGCTTTCATTTTTTTATTCAAAAATCTCTTTAATCTCTTTTGAAGATATTTTGAGGCATTTTTAGTATACTGTGGATAAACGGCACTTGTCAGGTCAATGATCGGGCACGAGAGCAAAGCTATACGCAGATTTTTGAACGCAGCATTAAACATACATACGTGTACGCTGAAGTTGGTGGATCGGGTAAAAGTTAGCAAGAGTCGGCGGATCAAACGTGGATGCGCTTTTGCGACGTCAGTCTGAAGCACCTGTTACACCGTGTTGGGAAAGTTAGTCATCGTAAACTTCTCTCGATCGCGCGATACAGTTGGCGTTTTCATAAAGCGTCAATAACTTTCGTAGTTTTGCGCTTATACCGTTCGCTCTCGCTGCGAGTGGAACTTGAAGAATCCCATAAGTTACAAGTCAATCGCGGGGAGATCGAGTTTTTCGGTTGCACAGCGGGAAGCTGTCAATAATATATTCTATGGCTGTCTTGAAAATAAAATCGTTCCATATCTTCTTTGACTAACTTAAAATAGGCTTTTCTTCAGTAAACAGTCGAGATATCGTAAATTTTTGTCTTTAACATTAAATGTAGGGGAGACCGGGGCTGGTTGTGACATTTTTTCTATAAAGTGTCTCAACTCTTTGATTATGTTGTTCTTATAAATGAATCTAGGCTTGCTAGATTCAGTAACTAATCGGGATTTAAATTTAATAATAATTTTATCTAACCGCTCATTAGAAATTATATAAATTAAAAAATTTTGAAAAAAGAGACATGTAACTTTTTACCCCACACCAGGGGCTGGTTGTTACACCACACGGGGAAAATTGTTACAACAAAAAAACAAATGTAATCTCAAACTTTTTATTAAGAATAATCATGGTTTGTCTTCTTAATTCGAACAAAAATGAAATATTATTGTTTGTAACGAATTACAAAAAAAGTTTTACTTAGTCCAAGTAATAATATGGTCACAACCTGCCCCGAGGAAATGTCACTTTTAGCCCCAACACCAAAACTAACCTCTTAAGATTAAATATTAAAACACAAATATTTGTAAAGCTTATAAAAGTAAGGTTTATTGTAAACAGAAGGAATTAGAGAGTATATACCACAACATACACATTTTCGGTTAGCTACCGTTGGCACTGTAACAACATACCCCTGTAACAACCAGCCCCAGTCTCCCCTACTTATAATTATGTAACTATTAAGTTGAATCAAATCTCTTTGTAGTAAATTAATAAATAAAGCTCGTTTGAAATCGGTTAAAAATAAAATTTTGTGATGCAATTACATTTACTGAAGAATCGAAGACAGCATTACTGAGAAAATAAAACAAACATAAAAGATTATTTATGAAAGTGAATGATTTTTTTCTTGTTTTATTCACGCTGAGGAGAGATGTCAAGGGCATATCGATGCCATTGGTCTCGAAAGTGTAGTCGCTACCGGAAGTCGCGCCTTTGGCCGTGGGCAGGGTCACAGGCTCGAAAGCAAAAGTGACGAGCCCCGCTTACTCGGCAGTTTCAATTAAGCATCGAAGCTTTTGCCGGCGAAGCACGCAATCTCGCCTTTTCTTCTCGGCTGTCTTTCTTTTTTAGGTAGCTTATCCGTGAAATTTAGGGAGAGGGGAAGTTTAAGGAGTGGGGAAAATTTTGCCGAGCTCTTGCTAATTAGGATCGATTAGCTACAGTTTATCGCGATCAGCAACGACAACGATCGAGTTTAGTTTTGTTAGTTTGACATAGATAAATTTAGAATATCAGTTCATCGCAGGATAAACACATCGTATCAAATAGCTTTATTGTGCATTAATTAATCGAGTTGATTCGTTTAAAGATACAACTCAGGTAAATATGAAACGAGTGATTAAAATAGTATGAAAATAAGATGAGTAATGACAGAAAGACATATATTGTTATACATTATTATACATTATGTGCATTATAAATATTCGCAATGTTGTAGTTAGCAAATTTTGAAAAATGTTTAACAATTCCATTACGTATCATTGCATCAATCTTAATGAGCTTTAATCAGTTCTTTCATTTGACACCAATTCTTGACTGTTGAAGTTAAGCATCAATAATTTAAAAATGATTTAAACCGAAGATTACGACGCCGACGCTGCGAGGTGAGCGCTAAGAAAGTTGAGCGTTGTTTGAAATTGCGAAAGTTTCATGGCGTTTACATTCTTCAAGTACGTATTTTTCACACTGATTGTGAGAATACATTGCCAACTTTTTCCGGAAAAAAGCGAAATCATAAAATATTAATGAGCCGTACAATTGTGTTTTTATCGAAATAATTTCTATCGACTTATTTTTTATTATGTCTTATTAAAACTGATTGATTTATTACTACATTTTTTTTTACAAAAATTATATTGTGGTCGTTTTATTTATTTTAAAGTCTTCAATCTTATAGCATTGAATAATGAGTATTTTTGTTATATTAACAAATGTGAAATCTTGTTGAAGATATAATATCAAAATGAAACATTGCTCAACCTCTTCTGAAAATTAAATTAGCCTATCTTTTTAACACTGATTTTCAAAAAGCAAAAGACTACTCTCTTTGACTACTCTCTGGCGCCGATGCGCGACGTTACGATGACATTTAGAGTGCCGAGCGAGTTTCCGCTCTCTACCTTGCTTCTTCCACGTTTGCTTGGACGGATGGCTCTTCATTGAACGTCGTTGTCTTCGTCGTCGACGTTGTCGACGTCAACGTAGACGTCGGCGCGGCCGTCAAAGGTCGCCACGGTATAAATACCTCTGGCGCCGCCGTCGTCCCGATTTCTCCCCCTTTTGACTCCTCGCCCTCTCGACTCGCTTACACCCAGCCTAAATCTTCCCCCTTTCGTTTACAACTTTCCTGCTCTCCGCTGCGCCGCTCTCGAAATTTGCGGAGACGTATCTTTAACTGTATCAGGTTTTGGAGCGAAGTTAAACGTAAAAATAAAATATACGAGAGGTAAGAAAGAGAATATGAGTTTCCTCGGAGAACCGTGCAGAGATTCGTATGTTTGAGGGCAAAGTTGAGAGCACGGCTCTTACACATTATTGAAGTTCAGCCAGGCAAGCTCGAAGCGACGCAACGAGAACTCGTCGAGACTCCCTGGCGGGACGGCTAGACGTTGATAGATCGCTTGCCGTTGTCGCGGAGCGAGTCGCATCCGGTCTTCATACGCGGCGGATAAAGCCAAGTTCGATATCAAACTAGATACGATGTACAAGGTGAAGCGACGGAAAAGTACGCCTCTATAAAAAATTTTTGAACTCACGGGTTCTCGAACCGCGATTGTAAATGTGACATGTAGCGTACGTGTTATGCAAATCACGAAAGTTCCCATCGACTACGAATTCCTTGAAAAATTTGGTGTAACGCCTTTCCAGCATAAACTTGATTCGGCGCCATTTTTTTCAGCATTTTCAGCTTTAAATATATCTCGATAGTGAAATCTTTAAATTAAAATTGCATTCATAGAATTCTTGAATATTGAAATATCAATTAATATATAATCTTATATAATCAAGACTTAAGATGATTTAAATATTGTAATCACTGACATTTTTAAATGATTAATAGTTCATTGAGATGTTAATACCATTTTGCATTGAAATACGTTTATAATCCTCTTTAGAGTTCGGCTTCCATTATCTCTAGCTCCACGAAAGTGCGTGACTTTCGAGACACCCCGAGGCTACCCGATAATACTGTTAATGCATATCGTTCTGCATATTAACTCGCGTTATCAGACAACGGGATAACCAGCGAAAGCTCGCAAAGTCGATCGTTCAACAAGAAGTCCCTATCGTTTTTCCCGAGGTTTTCCCCCGATCGAAGAAGATCGCCGATTTGTGATAAAAAAATGACGGTATCTATATTGCGTGCTTATATCGATGCGACGAGCTTCTCATCGGTCTGATCGGTATAATTAAGTAACTGTATCATTGTGCCGACACCGTCACTTTATCTTATCTCCACCTCACATTCAACTTGGAATTTCGATTCGTAATCAGGCACGTATCAGGCACACACGGCCGAGTATCTTGATGCTGCTTACGATTTAACGTTCTTGGAACACGTGAGATTTATCGCGGTTATCGCTCGATTATTGACGCACCAGGAAGGAAATACAGGTCTGTGTAAATAGGTCTATGTCTCGTTGCTCGTACACTTGGCGCAAAAAAACACTATCGTGTCTCTTGATATCTACGATCAAAGCGTCGAAGATCCTATGGAAATTTGTAATTACGATTTATTGAGATACCACTGGAAAGTAATAAACTATCAGTAATAGTTCTATACTATCAGTAATAGTTCTATACTATTAGTATAGTAGCGTACAAAGTTATGGAAAAGCTGATTAAAATTTACGAAAAATATTTTTTTTTGAATTTATTATTTCCGTATTAATCAACATAAAAAAAATGATAAATCAACATTGGCCTAATAAAGAGCTTTAAATGATTATTTATATCTCAAATTTTATTTACTTTTAAGAGTTTTTCAATCTTATTTAGATTTATATACATCGTGCGAATACACAGCCAAGAGGTTAATAATAACAATATTATATATCTAAAGCTTCTTGACGAACTGTAGACACGGGAGAAAATAAAGGCCGCACCTGCTGCCGGAAAAAGACTCTTGGGAAAACGACATGCCGGTTAAAGGCTCCGAGAGCCGTTTTCCGTCCCGTGTTGCAGACTCCAGCCCGGTAATCCGCTGGTCGAACGAAGTTAAATTGGCGAGTGCCAAATTCAGATTAGGACGGGAAAGTTTTTCTTTTCTCTTATACCTCAGGACGCATCCTATTTCCTCGGAAAAGCGAATCGCGACGGGTGAAAGAGATCGGCCGAGACGCCGCGTGTCGATAATGCGAGAAGTTCGGTGTCCCGATCCTTTCCTCGCGAAAAGGATATTATCCTGTTTTTCGTACACGAAGCGAGGGAAAAGTAACTATTTCGTTTTTCCGCCTTGGTGCGACTTTTACGCGATTTTCGAAGTGCTGTAACGTCTTACTCACCGAAGACACATTAAAGAATTTGAGACGATATATCCGATAAAAAAAACTCGGTATTTGCGGAAATGCAACCAGTCGTAAGATTTTCTTGACCGAAAAGGTCAGGCGTATTGTAGGGATAATATTGTTATGCAATGAGAATGAGATGAGATTATTACACAAAAAATTCGTAATAATGTTTGTTGGATGTGGAATTCGCGATATTTATCATTAGAAGTTCTTTTTATTAAAATTGTGAAATTCCTAAGGAGATTTTTCCAGGAAGATTATTTGTGTGATACTCTGAAGGATGCAGTCGACCATTTCTTTACTCCAAAGAAGAAAGACTCAGAATACAATGCTGTATACATATAGTTGGAATGTCGACAGAGAAATATGAGACTTGTCGATAGTGATTGTAGATACGGATAGGATCTGCAAAACAAAACCTTAAAAAACTTTATAAAATTCTGAATTCTGTCAGTATCAATAGAATCTATACAAACTCCATTTTATTTCTTACATTTTACCTATACCGACACCACTCGATCCATTATCTGCAAATGTTGCATCCGACTGTCATTAAGATGTCCGAATCTAAATTTTTCAAGAACACGGATGTTACGCTATTAAAAACGATAAGTGATAAGTTGTGAAACAGTTGAATGAAACTTTTGTGGCTTGTAGGAAAAACCGATTAGAGGTTAGCAACTACAAAAATAAGTACGTGTATCGCGAAATCGCAAGATGAATCGAGCTCATTCGTAAATTTCATGACGCTGCGTTCTCGCCGTTAATTTCTGTTCGTTATCGCTGCGAAAAGGCGAGAGAGAAAGAGAACGCAAGACTTGTCCTCGCGAGAGAACGTGGCCACCCAACGACCACGTGGCCGGTCGGATATTTATGTTACGACGCGAGGCATGTAGTAACCGCACGTGTTGACGAGTTTGCGCTTTTCGCTGGCCTTAATGTGTCGGGTTTTACTACATCGGCGGCGGCTCTATCGTGCACGCTCGCGACGATGGCATCGCGCGGTGCATACGCTAATGACCGGTATTGCGCCACCGAATGGCGCCGGTTAGCATCGCCGCACTTCGATTTCCAAATGCGTACGAGATGATTTATGAACAGCCACCGACATTTGCATCTTATCGCAGTAAAACCGGCAAAACCTCCTCGTGAATGCAAAGCGGTGTATTTGCCAACTCTTTGGGGATTTGCGAAAAAGTGGAAAAAGCTCTCAAGTGAAGTACCTTTTTGTCATAACTATAAGAATTTTATACAATGGGCTTATCACTGATATCACGGGCGTATAAATATGGTTTATAAACTTTTTATTGGAATCTCTTAACTTTACGTACGAACTATTATTCATTATTTAATTTAGAAGGTTAGATGTGTGAAAACTTTTTATCGCAATACGTTTTTATTTAGGGCTACACATGGCCACACTATAAAAGTGGTAAAAGAATAGTAAGTTTTTAGAGATACGAGACTCGGCTCAAATGAGCCGAGTCTTTTTCCAGTCGGTTTAAACAGGAATTCCGTCGAGAAGTTTTGTCGGAAAATTGCGTTTGATAGCCGTTTAAAAACTTGAGAAAAGTGCGTGAACCGTTTTCAAAGTTTCCGCGGAATATCGTCGGTTTGCAGGTTCTACGATCCTCCGAAACACGTGTTCGAGCGAAACGCAAACGTTTGAAGTCGTTTTTCAAGATAATACGAGTAAATTCAGGTAACACGAATAAATCCGGATAGGCCGAATAACTTTAGGCAACGCGGATACGTTTGTATAATACGAACAAAATTCAGTTAATACCCTCGGGGAATAACTTGCGAACTGTTTGAGAGGAATCTGTGTTCCTAATTCACCGAGTTCGTTAGGGATTCATTATGAATCGGGTCGGTCGACGGGATATAATGTGAATAGCTGTACATCAAAGTCGTGGAAAGTTCGCGGAGAATTCACGTGGGGCATGAAGTCGACGAAATATTTCCGCAGTTAGAAGCGAGGATATCTTGTTGAACCGTCTTTCCACCGTCGACTGTAGCAGTGACATATTAACTGCAACACCGAGTGAACTCAATTAATGAGGATGTCGTCAAAGGAAAGCATTCGGGATATATAGTACAGGATATACGACTAATATGCGCTACATGATTTTAGAAACGAATGGTCTGTGAAATGTTTGGACATTAATTTAAGGTGCTTCAAACTTATCACGCGCATGTATGAATGTTACTTATGTATGAATCTTTTCTGTTATATACATGCATGTATACATATAATTTATGTTCTTTAATATGAGCGCAGTAGATTATAAGTAGATAATAAAACCCAATTCTTTATTTAATTTTATTTCGATTTAAACATTTTAATCTGGATTATTCGGAAAGATATGCTCTTTTAAACATGGCTGTTTTACTAGCTGAAAAGTGACTTTCCTGCTCTCGACCTTTCTAATACCTAGTTATAAAACGAAGTATAAAATAGATTGTACACATAATTGAAGAGCTTATCTCGAAACCATTTCCAGCCTGTATTTTTAAGGAAGTATAAATTACTTTCTTGCGATCTTATTATAAGCTTTCCAAAGACCTATAACGCTTAATCTCTATTTAAAAAAAAAACCGGATTTAAGACGCTTCAGGAACAAGCTCTACCAATTATATCCTCGGGAACGGCCAAAGATGATTTATTTCTCAACCGCGCGGGATTTCTTTTTCCCCGACACTTTTCGCGTTTGTAAAACTTGTCACGTATAACTTTGGAGCGGTTTAAATCAGTGGCAAGGAAACTTGCGCATTTAAGGATTAAGAGCGGTGGAATACCGTAATATTGCGACTAGAAGAGTGTACGCTCTAAAAACTTCTCTAATTTCGTTTTGTTTGTTCCAGGGATTTCTGACCCACGCCGCGGCCGTCTTCTTCCCTTTCGGGTAAGTCTCCAAACGTTTCCTGAGTCAATCCTCATTCGAAGTTACTTCCTCGTGGAGGATTACTCCCGGAGAAGGCTCCGAGGAATCCCTTAGGGGTCTTTTTTCGTAAAACTGCGAACGCTCGTAACGCAGGTAGATACGTCTGTAACGAGCGTACGGATATTACCGGCCAGGAAACATCTTAACGCGATTTTCTAATACTCCAAAAAGTTAAAAGTTTCACGTATCAAGCAATAAATAGTAGATAGTTTCGTCCATCAAAATATTATTAGTGCTCATCTGTTATTGATCAGAATAAGAATTAAGATTTTCGCGAAACGCGAGTCTGGTACTATGCGTTAACGAACGTGGGGAAGATCTGCGACCGTGAATTTCGCTTTGTGTCTTCCTCCATGCCCGTACACGCCTAAATTGGCGGTGAGTTTCGAAATTAATAACCGCGAACCTACATCTGTCAGAACGTGATGAACGACGCGTACGTGCGTGGGTGCATACGCAATGCCTTATCGATCGCGCGCGGTCGAGATGCTCCTTGACGAGTCCTCTCGGAGGATGAATACCGGCTTCGTGGGTGAAAGGACCGATCGATTCGCTTGCATCCAGTCTGAAGTGACAGGCCAATCATCCGGTACAATATCACAGGATTCGCGAGTGTTCGCGATCGATACTGCGGACAATTAATTTAAATACATTTGCATCCAACAATGCTTGAGTGGGTAGGTAGGTAACATCAAAATTCTGCTACATATTTACATAAAATGTAATTTTATGCTTTTTCGGCGATACATCCTGGAAAATATTACAATTTTTAATTCAATAAATACATCCAATTGTCGAATAAAACGAATTTGCATGTTTAGAAATGATTTCAGAAAATATTTTAACAAAATCGCTCTCTATGCAAAAAACGAAACAAGAAAAAAATAATTTTAAAATATCTGAAATATTTCACGTAATAATTGAGAACTTATTAAATGATTAAACGCGACATTAACGAAAGACATGATATATATGTAGTTTATAAGGATCTTCATGTGGCATAATTTTTCATTTTATAGTTCACGATACATTAATTAATCGTCCATCGCAGAAAAACTGAAATATATCTTGTTTTTTCGTCGACTATTCAGATGAGAGGAGTGGCAGTCTGGCAGTTCGATCATGCACATACCCGTTCATTAGGCTGTTTGACTTGCGAGCTTGATTAATTGCCAAGGGCGGAGAATACACGATGGTCGTTGCCAAATTTTTTTAGACGGACGATGCATTGCACCTCCGTTTCCTCCGCTTTCTTAATCCTTCGCGAATGATCAGGCGCTTTTGAAAACCTCTAGAAGAATATTGGTCATAAACATCAATAAATTAATCATGCCATACACCTGTTTTACAATCGTTAAATACATTGATTAATCTAAAAATATAATTAAAATTTGCATAAAAGCTAAAAATAAATTATAAAAAAGATCATTTTTTATAAGTTAAGTAACATAAAATCTCAAAGGATTACATTTGAGACATGTGAATTTATTTCTCCGACGTAAATTAATTATCATGTAACTTGATTGGATTAATATAACCGGGGTGCTTTTGAATAATTACTTAGAATTGTTCAAAGTACGGTGAGAGATCGAATTACGACTTTGCGTGTCCCGCAAGCAGCGTGGCGATTATTAAAGTAGGCCATCGATATGATCGACCCAGCGAGTTTATGCTTTTTGCATTTTATGATTTGTACACATTTATCGTTCTATTCAACTCTCCACGGTTTAATATGGCACTATAGTCAAACGCGATTTTAACCCTTTAAAGATTGTAAGGAATGTGTCCTATAGAATATTTAGCGCTCTTTGGAAATTACGCGTTTTA
Organism: Temnothorax nylanderi; assembly: GCF_030848795.1. Taxonomy (NCBI): domain Eukaryota; kingdom Metazoa; phylum Arthropoda; class Insecta; order Hymenoptera; family Formicidae; genus Temnothorax; species Temnothorax nylanderi. The sequence goes on from NW_027249214.1 coordinate 194,650, forward strand.
ATCATTTAATGAATCAGTAATTGATAACAAAGTAATTATAACATGCAATTAATTATCAAATAATTGATTGTATATTATTATAAATTATTCGCGTACACTCGCGGTTTATACACGATGCGGTGACATTTGTAATATCTCATTTGATTATAGGATAGGATATAATATGCGCAAATTACTGTAACTCAGCGAAAACTTACCGTAATTAATTATCCATTGCTCAAAGAGACAAAAGACGCTATCTATGGAATTAAACCGTGAAAATGATCGTCTTGAAAGGGTTAATATGGCGTACAGGTAAATGATGGGTTTGCTTAGACCCCGGATAATTGCTAATGTTCAGGAGCTGTGCCTGCCCAGCCGGCTGACATTATCCTTCGTTAAGGCTCAGCGACTTCTCCGGAAGGGGGTAGAAAGAGCGAATGCCGCGTTGGATATAATGTCTAACGGCGAGGTGTAATTATAAGCAATAACCCTCTCGAGAATTAACAGTTTCGCAAGGCTTTAAAGCTCGAAGAAGCTATAATCGAATGTAGCTTGTTGACTCGCCGTAGGTATAATATTATTAAAGACATAGCTGTGATCTTTGAGACCTCGTAGTAATTACTTTTTTTATGATCTTTCCGGTGTATCTTCGATTAGAATCTTTTTCTTCTTTCACCTGAAAAATAAATTTATCGATAGCAGTCAATTTATATTTATCGTATTGTTCTCCTGCTATTTTTGAATCTTTGCGAACTTCGATTAGGAGTCATGTAGATCCAAAGCTTAAAAAAAAACATACATTTTATAAAAAAAAACTATCTCTTAATTACGAAAACTCATTTAATGATTGTTTATTTAACAAATTGATGATAAAATATCACCAGACGGATAACAAATGAATCGTGATTCAGCTTTGCAATAAGTGAAATTTATAATCGGAGCATATTGGGTCTGGAGGCCGGAGATCGACATTACGACGTTCTTCTTTCGTCTATAAACCACTCCCGTCGCCGATCATTTTATAGCCGTCGGATTTTCCTCGCTCGCCATAACTGTTCGATAAATCGAATCGCGGGCCGCCGGGAATTGTTTTATCGTCTCCGCTCTCGCTTCTACCCCTCGTCCGAGGATTCTCCATTCATCCCGCGGAAATGGAGACGCGTTTTGCACGAACGAGATTAAGGAGTGGACGGGGGTAAGAGAAGGGGAGAGAAGGAGAGGAAGAACTTCTTGATATTTCCTGGCGAGCGATCGCGATGAATTTCACCGCCATCGTCAAAATGGGGGCTAGAATCGGGAAGAAGAAGAATGAGCGTCGGGGAAGAGAAGCGAGGGGGCGAGGAAATCACCGGGGGATCAGAATTCCGCATAGCTGCGATACATGTAGGAACGACCTCACGGTCAGGATACCGTGCAGCGGGGTCCCTCGCTACCGCAACCCTCGACGTCGATGGATGCCCGTAAATTGCTGACCTTTTTCCCAAATATCGTCCCTCTCTTCTATCCTCTGCGTACGCATTGTCGGGCAGCCGCAATTTTCTTGAGAAATCGTACTTGCCGATCTACTCCTCCGTCTCTTCCTCGAGTTTCCTCGTACTTCGATACGCGATTTATCGTTGCACGTTGTGGCGAGCCTGTCGATACTCGGGGATGGTGCATCGTACTTATTATATTGATTCTCTGAAAGTATATACGGCGATATATCTTTTTGCGTAAGAGGAGAATCGCGAAGGAATAAAAATGGAACGGCGCGCGGCGTGCTGATTGATATACATATATGCGAAACTTTCCGTGGAATATTTATATCGCTGCGACAGAGCGCCGCGAGATACATCGAGGGCCATCGTAAATTCGAAGCCGAGACAGCTTAATCGAGTTCATCACACTCGGTACTTTAGTCATTTCCATTTTATACTAATTATGGAAAAAATAATGATTAAAAAAACGAAGAAAATATACGGCAAGTTTTACGAATCGAGTTGAGGAGGAATTTTTAAAAACTCTCTTTCTGAATGATTCGTTCAACTTTTCGGTGCGGCATAGGCGTAGCGTTGTTTATAGGCGAATATTTTCCGAATGTAACACGACAAGTTATGAAAGTTCCGGCCATAAAAAGCGTTCCGCCGTTAGGCCTGCACGGTTCATCGACTTTCACGATTGATCACTCTCTTTGCTCCTCTGGACGCCACGGCAAATCAATATCCATCCATAGTTTGCCCGTTGCCGTCCTGCTTTTGCCGGCCTCTACTCTCTCTTTCCGGCTTGTACTAATGGGCACGTGGTTCAATATGCGTACGCAATCTACGTGCATGATTTTACAGCCCCGTCAGCGTAGCTCCAATCTGTCATCTGTTTGACCCTATCGATGTTAAACGCAGAAACTAACAAGAAAATCAAAACTGTACAATTATAAAATCTATAATCTATATATTTAAATCTATTGATCATATGAACATATTATTTACTATGATATTTATTATACAATATAATTTATATAGTAATTTCCATTTTGATAATATAGAATTACACAAAGGGATATTTTTATCTTCTCTAAAAAATTATTTTGTAATTTAAGAGTTCCCTGAAAAATCATATATTTTAATGAGATTTTGCGGTTCTCGGAAAGTTAATGCTTGTAAAATTTATTCGCCGACCGATATTTTCTAATGTGTGAGCTTAATTTTTTCTCTTTTTAAATGGGTTACCTCGAAACATTGAAGTATTGGCTTTTTTTTTTCATATTGCTCTCGCCTCGTTTCGCGACATAGAATTTTATATGTTGCCTCTCGCCCTGGTTTCTCTCGATGCACTTCGTTTGACTGAGTGATAATAACGCCATATTGTATAATCGATATTTCACACGGGTTTTATTGGAACGACTTCGCCCCTACCTTCCCGATAAAATCATTTAATATTGGAAAAAGCGTGAAACAAATATCGTATGAAATAAAACGCGCGTAAGAGGAAAAGAAATTGACGAAACGTGTGTTTCCTGAAGGGTAAAGAGAAAGGATGGAGAATCGCGATGGTTTCATTTCCGGTGCGGCAAGCTTCCCAAGATTTCGCCGACAAAAGCGATGATAACCAAAATGGCTGCTCTCACGTACTTGGGACCCTATTTAGAGGACAGGGGGACACAAAAGACACGTGAGACTCGACGAGCGCGAAGAACGCAATCTTGAAATTCTTAAGTGGAACAATGGTGAAGATCTTCTGGTCGTATCTAACGTGAAACATTCATTGTACATACCACAGAGTTATTGCGTTTCCTCTTAGCCTTTATCGACGATATGAATTTCTTTTTTAGAAAACTTCGAAGAAATGAGAGATAAACTTTGAATAGGATATTAATACTGATAATTTTTAGTAAATTTTTCTTCTTCTCTCAGGAAAAGTAATATCTTCCTACATCTTTTCTTCATTTGCATCCATTTTTCTTATTTTTCTCCCGACTGCTGCCAACCTTCGGTTGGCGAAGACGAGGGAGTATGCGTTTTTTAATGAGATTCGCTACCCTCGTAACAATAATTCTAAAAGACTCCAGTTATTTGTACGAAGAAGAACTACGACTATAGGATCTTGCTAGAATGATTTAACAAGATATTTCACGTGAAATGCCACTCCCGTATGTGAGAGAAAGAGAGAAGGAGAAAAAAGAAAAGGAACCATCAGACAGCGAAATAGACACGGGGAGAAAGATGCTCGTAGGTAATTTCGGCGGATCGTTCGTACACACCCATTTATCCTTTCTTCACTCATTCCGTATCCTTCCTACGGAGAATATCTATCTCGTTGTTACTTCTCCCTGCAGTTCGAGTCGTTATTTTCCCTGCCGGAACTGCGAGAATAGTCGAATAAGTCACGACGCGCAACACAAATCGAAACTCACGCAATGTAATTGGCCGCGGGATCGTTTAATTCGTCGGTATATTTTTTGCAATAATCCTATTACTTACAAAATTACATTAAACGCAGGATTACATGTCATAAATTTGAAATGAATAAATTCAGCTTAGAAAAGCTAAAAATTAATGAAAAGTCTAATTTATGTAACTACGTAAAATTAATTGAAACCAATATATGTATATAGGTATACCGAAAACGCTGACATAGATAAAATAATTTAATTAATTTTTTAATTATGAAAGAAAAGATTACAGTTTTCCCTTTTCTTCCCCTTTCTTATTTACGTGTTTTAATACGTTGTTAGTTATTTGTAGGGCTTTCTGAATCATTCAACAATATATGTTACATATAAATTTCAAAATATACTTTAAAATCTTGTGCAATTATCATTATGTCAGATTCAAATATCAAATTGTAATATTACTCTCTTCGGCGCTTAGATTAATTCTTACCGTACATTTTTACATTTAGCGCGAAATATATAGTTAGCGAATTCGACCCTCGTCTAACATCGTACCGTCTCGGTATCAGTCCCATAAAACTGGGATCAGACGGTACTTAAGCGCTAAATGGGGCAGCAAATGAGGGTGAGAATACGAGGTATTGTCTTTCGCTTTATATCTCCACCTTTCGCTTCTCCGTCATTCGTTACCTGCTCTCGAAAACGTCTTAAAATCGATCCGTCTCGATGCTTGTCGCTTTATCGTTCGTTCGAAACAAATACGCGCGAAGGAGAGAAAGAGAGAGAAGAAGGGGAGGAAAGGCAGATAGAGAGGGACAGCTGAAGGTACTCGTCCCTTAATCCGTCTTTACGTTCGCGATAAAAGTACGTAAGACAATTTTATGACAGGTCAAATTCGCACGAATAGTCCGCGCTGCGCGTTTCACTCTCTCTCACTATCACTGTCTTCACACCTTCACTTTTTACACAAGCGCTCTAAAAATTGGTCGAATCTCACCTATAACTCACCTATTACTGCACATCCTTCAAATGCATGCAATAAAATGGTTTCAGACCGAAGATTGTTAAGATAAATTCTTGCGATAATAGAAATATTTAATAATTTATTATATATAATTAATTAAGATTTTTAGTATTTCATTTACAGTACAAGGATTATATGTTATTTGCAAAAAATTTTTGTTTTTGTTGGTTTCCCATTCTGTATTCCAGTTTTATTAAAATCAGTATTCAAAACTGTAAAAATTCAAATTGCAGAGAAAATTATAAAAACTACCGAAACGATAAGAACGCTTCTTTCTGTACTCACGCCTCGCAAAGATGCAAAAACTTCTCTTCGTGTTTACTTTTTGCATCTACTTTTCGCACTCGTTTACCAGATATTAATTCCTTCGCTTTTATCGTTCTTATTTGTATTCTGGTCCTAATAAAATTATGAAAATTTTAGGATTACCGCTACTTCGCGTATTCACGTCTTACTGCCAAAATTCTCCTTTTCGCGGACTTATTTTGCGAGTCGAGGTATCCGATAGGTTTAGATGCGCGTCACTGTCGCTTTTTCTTTAATTTATCGCGCTTTATCAGTAGTTTAAAAATAGGAGAACAGTCGATGAGTAATGCAGATGAGTGACAATGTCATGATTCACTCGACTCACCTGCGGACGATATATCTAATTAGTCGCTTCCACGCAAAATTACAGTAACTTACGAGGTGTACATTACGAAACGACGATATTGTTAAGCGCATCGGTTTGCGCGTTTTAGTGGCTTTCCTCGTCCGTTTTCTCAGTACGAGACGGTAGTCTCGGAAGCGAACGTCGTCTTTGGCGGCCTTTGATGTCGGCATCCCAAAGGATCGGATCCGCTTTTAACGACCCGACAATGCGCGTCGGCGTGTAAAAGCCTCAGGTACGATAATTAAGCGTTAAGCGCAAAAGGAAAATTAGCGTTCGCTTCTTCGAGGTGGCCCGATAAAAAGGACTCGCGGTAAGGCTTCGTAAAGGCAGTAATGAGACACTTGTGTAGCTGAGAGGCGGAAGTTAAACGTTCAGCCGCGCTTCGTCGGGAATAATATTTGTTAGTACCGTTCGCCGTAATTCTATCTTCTATGGAAGAATGCAAATTGATGCGAAGCTCATCGACCGACAGCTAATTTGTAATGCAATTTGTATAAGTTAGAAAAATTCAGAAACTTCCCTCGGGAAGAGCGAGCTACGGTCTCAGATGATAAAACTTCAATATGATAATTGCGAGATTATCGCATAATCCTCGGAGAAAAGAAATTTCATCGATCCCGCGATCGCGAAAAGTGCAGCCGCGAGAGGAAAGAAAGATGCTATTGCAGTGTGAGATATGATGTAACTTAAAAATTCCGTTGCTATCTTTTAATCACGAAACAACGAGATACTTGCGTCATATGCGCGATATTGTCGTCAGCTTGAAATGCAGTTTAAAATGCAACTCTCCGATAAATTGACTCGCAGCGATCGCGGTCGATTAAATCTTGTAATTGAAAGAATGATTTTGACCGAGTGAACAAATATTATGACATACTCGGACGACGGAGAAGTATGAAACTTTTAACTGCTAAATCGCTCTCGGGAGAAAAAGATTTAGTCGATCGCGCAACTCACAACGCGGAGAATTCGAAGAAAAGTGAAACGTAGGAAGAGAGAAGTTGGGGGGGTGTATATGGGTTTCGTGTATGTATGGGTGTGCTAAGGGGGTTGCCGGCTGTGTCTTATGTAAGAACCGCGGCATCTTCCTGAATTATGGTGCAGGAAGGGTGCGCACTGTGCGCACGCGGCACGCCCAAACATACTTATTTGTAGTCTCGTTTGTATGCTCGTGCTGAGGGATCTGACGAGAGAGACTATGATTTATGGAAAGCCCCGTAATAACTTCTTAATGGACGCCTATCGTGCCCACCGGCGCTATTAGTCAGCAAAAAGTATGGCAAAACTACTTGGCAAAGATACGGCAAAACTTTATGCGATCCTTCACTCTGCACTGATTTGTTTTTAAAGTACTTTTTGTTAGAACAAATTTATTTCATCTTCATTTAGTTATTTATCTTGGCGGTTAATTTCGCGGGGCGTTATTAAAATGGAAGTCTGCGGTTTTTAACGACCTGATTTATTCACAAGAGACATTTTTATTTTTCATTTTTATTTTTCTAATTAAGTAAAATAATTGTAACATCAAAATTGATTTAACTTTGAATAAAACTTCAAACAACGAGCTTTGTTCAGCTTTAAAAATGTTTTCAAGGCATTCCCTAACGCGCGGAAACGCGAATATTTTTTTTTATTTTTGTTTCCCGTTATTTTCTCTTTTAATGCCGTATGTATTAACTACCTTTCGACGATACGCGCGGCGTAGACAGCACCGAAATGACCGACGAAAACTACATGTATTTCCAACTGCACTGGCAATTTTATTCGACGAAAATCGAGTTCCGTACCTCGTTCGAGCTGTACACGAGCTGTTCGATGTGTTCCACGATTGCGTAATCAATCCCAGCGAGACGATGCGTTTGCATGGATAGTGTTATTTAAACGCGAATTTCGTTTGCGTAACCATGCCGTGCACATTGCAGACTACAGATTCTCATACCCGCGATAACGCAGTGGCACGTGGTTAAGCGCAAGATATGATTTAATATCCAAAACTCTTGCGAGAGACTTGCCACGTGCTTGGAGCGTGCCGTTAATACGACACACTTCATATGCCATGCAAAGCTTGCGCAAGATTAATTAAAATATTATGTTGATTAAAGTAACAGCATACATTAGCGCCGAAATAAAGCTACTCTGAATGAATGTCTCGACTACACCGGGTATTCCAGAATTCACTCTTGCTTTTATAGATTCTGCTGAATTTAATATCATATTAAAACGATTTGCTAGAATTGGCATTTAAACGACTTTTTGAAGTAATTATTTATTTATATCACGGTTTTATTGATATACATTCAGTTTACTTGAATTTCGTAATCTCCAGTGTTAAAAGATCTGTAATGTAACTTTTGGTCAGATCTTCGTTAAAAAGAGGCTAGAAATTTCACCAAACTTAAAAAGGGAATGTAAGAGACTTGATGATCTTCAAGGAACTTTTCTGCATATTTCACGAAATTTGCTTTTCTCGCAGTGAGCTAATAATAGGCAACGCTCTTCAAATGAGACCTTCTGGTTGCTGGAATCAAGCTTCGCACGAGTTGGGCCTATATAAGTACATGCGAAACACGTGTCGCGACCGAAAGTTTTTAGCCGTCTGACGCGCGTATCCGAGAGCCTGAGACACCTCATTCATACAGCCGCATATGTCCCTTTCTCGGTTTTTGTCGCCCGATGTAATCACGACGAAACGGTGGGTCGACGGGGCGCAAATTTGCATACCATGCAAAAGCAGCCGTGAGCTGCTAATCAACTTTGCATTCGCGTCAGGATTAATATTCAAGCTTTGTATTTATTTTACCGAAATTCGTTATTGACGAATAATTAATAATCGCGCGTAAGCGTGTTGTTGATGGGACCGACGTGAAAGTACACAATTTGTTTGTATTGTGTACTTATTACGCGAGCTTCGAGATTAAATTTGCTGTTAATATGGGTATAATTCGGTATTCATGGCGATTAAATGTGGGTAAAATTCGTTGAATGGTGATTATGAATTGCGTACAGGATGTTTTATTGCAGTGCCGCGTCAGAATCCGTCTATGGCGAAGTAAAGCAAATAAATAGAAGGGACCGTTTATCCATTGGATAAATTGATTTTTCTAAGAAAATTTAGTTTATTTTTTTATTGTCATCTGTTTTCTTTTAAGTATGAAGTGGCCTTTCATTCTTTGCATTCCATCGTGAAACTTATATAGAACAGCCCAGCTTTAATAAACTCAGTACGAAATTGTTTAATTTTTAATTCGAAGACAAATGAAAAAGATGGTTCTTTTTTTAAAACGCTACAGTTATATTTTATATTACTTTATATTTTTGACCAATCTCTTTTTTATTCCCTAATTTATCAATCACTTTTAAAGCCTCTTTTGGATCTTTTGGAAAGAAACTGATTGCAATTTCTGGAAATTGCTCTTTTGTTATTTCAGTAAACCTCTATTATCCGGCCATGCTTTAATCAGATTCATCGAAAATATGAAAAGTGAACGTTTTAGCCCGTTTGCCCGAGGAAGTCATGCGAGATCGCTTTAGCGCGCGATTTGCCAGGTTCCGGCCGCCCTTTTCGTCGGAATAGATAATAAAAAAAGTTAAAAGAGGGAAAAGTTAATTTTTTTCATATCGAGCCGGCTTGCCTCTCTCTTTCTCTCTTCCTCTCTCGCAAAAAATCGTGCGTCGACAATGATTGGCCCACTTGCCGCCACGAGGCACGGGCTTTTCGCCGCGGGTTAATATAACGATACCCCACCGTCTCCCTTTAAGGAAAACAGTCGGTTTCACCCTCGGGTCCTTCGGGAGGGACCCGAGACCTCGCGCATGTCGGCATCGTTCTCATTAAAGAGCGCGTTCGCTGCGGGCTCGATGCTCCCGTGTGCGCATGTATACGTGTGTTTTTAGGTGTGCACAGACGATTGGTCGTGTGGGTGCATAACGAGCCGTACGGTCGCGCGGTGGCGTATTTTCTGCGACAGTATCGTCGCGGGAATTTAGCGACGGCCGGAAATGGCGTCGGACTGTCGCGAGGACCGGCCGTGGGATTTCAACTTGGAATTTAGCGAGACGTATGTCATTCTTATCGCGTTAATGTCTTTTATTCGGAAGGATGGAATTGAGGACAAAAGTACTGGGAGACGATTCATTAGTCGACGATAAAAATACTTCAAGGCAATTTAATAGTTCGGTATGATGACAATATTCAGAAACAATACTACTTGACGAATTGCTTAGTGATATTTGTAGTATCTCTTTGCCTCTGATGTATGTGTGTAAGTAATATTAGTATTTTTTAGCAATCATCACTAACAAATTTATTTATGGCAAAATACTCTGGCTCTTTAATTCCGATCTATGATTGATATCTTTCATTGTCATTGACGAGAATATATCTTATCTTATCATTATCGGATTAATTACCTAATCTGAGTATCCATTGTGTGTCGTCATGGGATTGCTTTTATCTTCTAGATTGACTCTCTGCACGAGAGAAAAAGAGAAACATACAACGTTTTTATTATACTTCACTATACAAGCCATTTAAATTTGCATTGCGAGCGCCAAACCCAAGCGTATAGTATTTCAATTTCAACGAAGCGAAAAATATTGGTATTTCCATGTCGTTTCACACGCAAGACACTTAGCAACTTGCCACTGACGAAAGCGCCTTATATTTTACCGCTTTCGAGACTTAAATCTCTCTAGCCCGTTTAATCTCTTTAGGACGGCTACCACTCTTCCGCGAATTATCTGTCTGCGTACTTCCAAAATAGAGGTCCATATTTCATTTCATTACAAATCACCGGAATTAGAATCATGACAGTGGCGGGGATGATACTTTTCGCACGAGTAATGAACGGCCGGAGCCAATCCGGACCGCCACGCGGATGAATTAATTCGACTCTCGTATATACGTTTGTCAGTATCGCTGACGAGGTCGACCCGACCATTTACTTTGCCTCATAAAGCGCACTTTCCGCTCTACGTTGTTGTGGCGACGATTGCATGACCGTTTGGGAACAGAAAGACGAAGACGCGAACACATCCAGACAAGAGTTCAATTTACGTCGTGACAACGCTATTGTCTGGCATCCCTCGCACTCAAAATGACACACATACATCAAGCGCGCGGTTAAGGATACAACGTTAACACTTTCAAAAGGATTGCAGGTTTATAGAGAAATAGTTGTGTACATTTTCCTTAAACGCAGCTTGCTCAAGATACTTAGAAAAATTATAGAAAAAAACGAATAATCTTTGGTATTTCGATATTAATCGATATTTGTGATATCAATCACGCATCCTTTTTTAATAATATTTTTATAATTTTATATCGCTCTGTAGTGTATTAAATAATGTACTCACGCGTATTCCGCTTTAATAAAAAAAATGGAGAATTTTTCGAATATCCTCACACTCGCAAAAATTGATAAAGTACAGTTTGTCACGATATCAAAAGTGTATAATTAAAAAAAAATATGAGAATTTAGATATCTATATTTTATCACGTTTGCTGCCACAGATAAAGATTTATCGGAAGTTTGATTTTTCGAATATCCTCACACTCGCAAAAATTGATAAAGTACAGTTTGTCACGATATCAAAAGTGTATAATTTAAAAAAAATATGAGAATTTAGATATCTATATTTTATCACGTTTGCTGCCACAGATAAAGATTTATCGGAAGTTTGATTCATAATCCTTTCAAGATAATTTCTTTGGCGGATTAAACATTTATAAGGAAACATACACACACACGCATCTAATTTAACAAGAAATAATCTTTTATCAGCAGTAATGTTATAGCGTACATTAAAAGTAAGTAAGACGAGCTGTGTGCCCGTAAACGTTAATCCGGGCAATTTGCATAAAACCAGATTTGCAATTAAGAGAACCGCCGAAGGGACGGTTAAACCCACCTCGAAAATTCCTCGAAACGAACACGTTTGTGTTACGTAACGGTGGCAGCGTTGAGAGTTTCCTTAAGCGGATTGTCCGTGACATGTGTATAACGTACAGTCGTAACGTTACAGCGACTGTACTGTCTGCCCATTATTTCACGGAAAAACGTGGTATGTAACAGAAGTATAGTGTCGCATTTTGTCCGCCGAAAACGTCTTCTACTACTTTCTTGTCTGATTTAATCTGGTTTTATTTTCTACGGTTATTTTAATACTTCAATGAAGAATCAATGATTTTTATCTCACAGTAGATGTTTTGTCCTTACAGAAATTATAATTATATCTATTTATTGATATTTATATAAAATAATAATAAATATAATCAATTTTGTAATATTAATATTAGTGATAACAATAAAAAAATTATCAGTTTAAACTGAAAGATAATTTTTTAGTATATATATTTCATTCTGCAAGCGTATAAATTTCTCTTTCATTTTTAATATAAATATCTTAAAAACTATGTAATAAACATACGCAAAGTAAAATATTTTCTTTCAAGCAATTATGAGATAAAAATTTATTTTAACGACAAATTTTATTTCGCTGGAATAATAAGATATTGTAAAGAAACGTGAGAGAATAAAGAGATCATAATGGCGAGAAGAAAATAACCAGATGTGACTAATGGACGTCTATATACGGTTTGTAAGGCGTTAGGCAGCCAGTCTCTTATTACAGCAAATCTGGGGTACGAGAGGGTTCACCGCCACTATGTTTGATTGAGTTGCATAAATAACGGATCCCCGCGGTCGCCAGGGAAACTTTGGATAGTTTGGGGACGCGGTCGGTACGGTAATAATTTTATGCAGACGGCATAACCGCGAAGGGATACCCGACGTCGCGATTGCCAATGTCATCCCTCGAACCCGGCCGGCCGGAAAACTCGAAATCTGTGTCCGACCCGGGGGTTGCCGTTCCTCTGGGACAACGGATGATCCCAGAATTTTCTCTTTCGCGAGAAGTCGGAGGAGCTATTAGAGCGTTTCGATAAGTCGTTGAGGGGAGAGAATCTCTATTGTCCCGTGACTTGCGCGCGAGATAGTCGAGCGCGGGTCGCCCCCCGTAAATATCTCACGAGTTCGAGGACGAAGTTTCCTCCGGGCTTGTCGAGCGTTGGATAGATCCGTCGACGTGGATTTCTCGCGTCCCGAAAGTTCTTATCGGCCGTTTTATCAGAGCGAGAGAACCGCTGAAGAACACGGCGGGCTGGTTTTGCACGCACATATTTTGCGTGTCGCGCATACATATACATATATGTACAGCGTGCTTTATATGTATCCGTATGAGAGAACGAGAAACGAGATGGAACGAGATGGCAGCAATCGATTTATAGCCCGAGGTGCAACGCGTCTTGTTCGCATGTACCTTTGGAGGTGTATGCACTATGTCGAACGATTTGAACTATATACGCAAAGCCTGCAGACTCGATTCATCTATTTGTCTCGTCTGCCTGTTTCCATAAATTATTCGCGTCGTTGCCCTCGGGATACCGCTCTCTTACGCGGCTCTATTTCGCGGATGGTGCAAATTAAACCTTGGCACAATGCACAAATTAGATCTTTGCGCGACGCACAATAAAACTGAGGAACGCACGTAATTTAACCCAGCCAACTTGCTTTAAGCTCATAAAGTCTTAATAGATAGATATAGTTATATATATATAGAATAGTCTTAATAGATAGATATTTTCAAAATTCAAGATGAATTTGTAATCACATATCATTAATATTAATTATATCAGATTAATATTGATAATAATCCTTACGTATAATAACTTAATAATCTTTACGTAATAATTTTTATTAATAATACTGATTATTATGTATTCGTTCGATATTGTTAATACATCGTTATACTTACTGAAATTTTTATTTTTCTTTTCTTCTACATTACCTATTAGATAGGCAATTTATTTGCTTCGCGATAAAAAAAGTATTTTGTTACAGTGTGAAGACTTTGTAAAAGATTAAAAGAAGTCGCGCCGGATGTCGACCGGAATGCCAAGTCGTTGAAAGTCAGCACTCGCGGATTAAATTAGAATAATGAGTTATACGTCGCATCTACATAATTACCGTATTGTTGAGAGACGAATCCATGCGACGCGCTTCCGAGAGGGCCTAAAATTACGATCACACGTGTTTCGATCTCATGATAATCTCATCGTTGTCGTAAGTCTCGTTAGTTTCACATCTGCGCCCGACCAATTCTCGTAAAGTTGTTTTCTGCAATTACGACTTTTATTTGTAAAGTGACTAGATTTTCCTAGATTATTTATATTTCATGCATTATTTTAAAATTGTTCAAGCTTCTACATATATAATGGATTCCAAATAATAGAAAATTAAGCTCGTTATATGCAATGCAATATAAGGAAGTTGATAGCCAACAATACGTTGTTCGTATTGTAATAAATTTTATATTGTAATAAATTCTAAATTTAAAACTTAAAACGCCTTTTTTTAAATCAATGACTTTAAATTAATAATTCTAACATTATTTATAATCTTGGAGACACTACTATAAAGAAAACACGACAGTTTCCTTTCCTCATTAATTTCTCGCTGAATCAATGTCTGACGACGCCACAACGAATCTCAGTCGTCGTCGGCGTCGTCGTCGTCGTCGTTGTCGAAGGAACACGTCTGTCCGGACGTCGCTCGTCGCTCGCAATGAACGGCGACGATATCCCGTCATATTTATCGCGCGTTATCCGTATACATGCACGCACAACGTTAATACCTCGATAATTCATTCTAAATCCGGCGGACGTTCTCCGTCCCGCCGGCGTTACGGGGGTTCCGAGAAACACGAACCGGCTCTATAGCGGCGCTCTATCGTCTCTTTGAAGTCTCGTGGTGGCGGCGGCGGCGGCAGCGGCGGCGGCGCGGACCTTTTACCGCGACGACGAGAGGAACGTCGCGCCGGCGCTCGCCGTTTCCTCGTGTCTCCATCCCTCGTTCTACTCTACGTCGGTCGTCCGAGTATTCGTCGTCTCTCTATCCGTTCGCCAGTCCGCGTCGCGGCTCGATGCAACTGCGGTTATGCACGAACGAGCGCGACGCGCGTTACCGCGCGCGCCCACGCACTTCGTGGCACGCGTCGCGCGTTTGCGAGAATTGAGTCGGTAGCCACGGCCTCTTTGGCACTTTGGATGTATTGCCAGTATCGCCATTATCGAATTTGCCGTAGATAATTGCGATCGTGTTGGAAAATGGCAGAAAACGTCCACCTTTCAAAATTATGCTACGATAATAATTGAATGCAAGCGTAATTGAGTTTGATATTTTCGGAGAGTCGAGTCGGTATCTTTAATATAAGTTATATGTCACACATCTCCCATATTGTTATTAAATTAAGATGAATCTTCAAGCGTATTGGAAAGGAGGGGAATATTAACATATCTATCTTTGGTCGAAATTATGTTATTAAATCTATAAATCTGAAATTGCTGAAATCAGAGAGATGTGATCCATTTCCTCTTGAAATCAGAGAGATGTTATTCAATTCGTTTTGCGTTAAATATAGCCATCCTGAACTCGTCAAATTGTGTCGAAAACCGGAGGAATAATAGTTTAAATCTGATTGGAAAAAATGTTGCACAAACAAACTCGATTTGACATCGATCTGCGATACAATCGAGTTAATATCTATCACTTTTCTTATTTTTAGTAGATAATATATCGTATTACTCGTCAAATTGACATCGATAATTTTAATAAATACGATCGCGCTTGCATTTAGAAAATGACAAAATGGATAATAAAGATATTTAGTTTCGACCAAAACTTTTAACTATACTACAATTTGAAATGAAATTAATTACAATACTAATTTATTAAAATTGTCGAAGTTGACAGTTTCTACATGGAATCTTTACATTTTCGGTCATATGTTTCGGTAGTTATTTTCACAGGGATTTTGAAGCAAAAATCTGGAATTAAATTCGTGGCTAGGTCACGCATTCCGGAATTAAATTGCGCGAATCGCGCGGGCGGCGGCTGCCGCGCTTTGTGCGCTCGTAGCTGAAATTCTGATCCTCGCAAAAGTGCATTTTCTCTCTCAATCTGCGAGGGGAGTGGCGGGCACAGGTTGATTTATCGTCGCAGGCGTCGCCGGTAAATCATCGCGCGCGCGCCTAAATGCGAGCGGTAATCCGATGTCGATGGAGAAGAGAGGCCAGATATGAATATTGTTTGCTTACTACACAAAGTTGCGCGAGCGAGATTGATGCGAAGGACTAGAAGTTGCCCACAAGGATGACGGATGCGCGCTGCTATTTGGTTAGCAAATCCACACAGATCCGAGTTCTATATACTGCATACTCGCATGCATTTGAACGTCATACATTTATATATGCATATATTTCTTTGAGTGATAGTACAATAAACATTTGAAGAAAAATGATGAAGCAATATACAACTTAATTTAAGGGTAATAAGAAAAATAGGAATAAGAGCTAGCTCATATACGTGTTTAATATAGATAGAGTAGGATAGCGAAAGCTAAAGTACATTTTTTAAATTTATATTTCTTAATTAAAAAGGAAAGAGGACCAGAAATTGCATTAAGAAGAAAATTAGAAAATTATTATACTTTGAAAATAGCTGATATCGATTATATATAATACAATTATTTCAAAAATCAGTATTTTTAATTCCTTCATATACGTATACATTGTAGATTTAATTTATATTGAAAACAGAGCGTTACGATGACAACCAGGCTTACGGCTTTGACAATGCAAAAACCGTTCGCAAGTAGCTTAATGGCTTAATGGCTACTTCTGCTGAAGACAAAGTACTTGCTAAGGCCTACGAAGTTTATGAACCCGGACGTCTTAATTAAAATGCCACGGGCGCCTTGCAAATCTCTCGCACACTGTTGCATCTGTCCTCCTCGAGCGTCTCATCGCGCGGGTTTAAACCGCGACTACGCAGCAATCGCGACAAGACTGGCGGGTGGATTACGTCGCGTAATGCCGTTACATCCCCGCATCTTACTCGTGCCGTAACACCGTGCATAATTCGAAAGTGTCTCTCACGTGGCTGCACCCGCGGCTGGCTGTTGCGGCGCAACGCGCGATTTATGTGGCGAATCCGCGACTCCGCAGCCTGGCGCGCATCAGCCCGATGCGGATAATTCCCGTTTCCTGTCGATGCATCAACCAGAATTAATCCCCCGGTCTTTCGCCTCGATGTTGTCTTCGTCTTCTTCTCGTTTCGCCTTTGTACTCAAAGGAAAACTTCAAACCGTAACATAATCTCGATTGATTTAAAGTTTTAATGATGTCGACGCGAGAAAGCTTCCTCCATGTTTATCTGTACTTAGCAATAGAAACGTGAAAATTATATTTCTCACACTCATTTATAGTAAATATTTTAAACTGAATAATTTATAATTTTAGAATAGCTTTTTAAATAGTTAATGAATTGAGAGAATTGAAGTTATTCTGTCGAAATGTAATTATCTCGTTTTTAATTTTTATTTCAGGCAATGCATTAATGCACAGAAAAACTTCAATTTTTTCAATTTATTAACTATATTTAAAAAGCTCCTAAAATACTCTCTTCTAAAATATTCAGCTTTCTTATCAGTTGCTACAACGGTCGCGTTTAAATTTACAACAAAGCGTGAACGATTTGTAAAATTGCGATGAATGACAACGAAAAATAAATTTATTTATTGTTTTGATAGATTTTATGTATCTATGATTTTTAAATATTTTTACGATGACTTTTATATTGATAGTATTTTACATTGATGTTTTCTGTTGAATTTTCAATGTTCTCGGAGGATTTATTGTCCTTTGCTTCACGCCGGTAACCGTCCTGAAGAATCGGACGGTGGAAATTCGAGAAAGATATAGCTGCGAGATGTGCCAAGTAAAAAGCGCCGAAGGCGTGCGATATATCTTGGAAATAAAGTAGTTATGCAAACTTCTGCGATATAGTGTAGTGCTTGGATGTGCAGGAGCGCGCCCATAAATCATGCGGGGAAATCTCAGGAACGTATGCCTTCACGAATTTTATATTAGCGTTCTGGTGAAAATTTAAACTCGCCTTTAGCAACAGAGGTGCGTTTAGTGTATCAAAAAATTAAACAGTTTTCTCAAATAATTCATACAAATATATTAAGTAAGAAATATACTGTTTAAATGTGATATTTAAATATACGAAAATGAAATAATGATTTTTGAATTATTTTATAGATAGATATTTGATCTATAAAATTCTGAGAAATGTGCCGCGGCATGCCGCTTTAAAAGATTGAAAATATGAACCTGGTAACTGTAGAATTATAAAATTGAAAAATGAAAACATTTAGTTAGCAATCGTTTCATCTAATACGGGCATTAGTATTCAACTGCTAATCCGAGTACTAACATGTCCTCTTCGTAAATAGCCTTTATCGTCCTTTCGTAATTGTTGTTGCGAAGCGAAACGGCTTCCTATTTTATCCCGGCCGTTTAATGCGGCAGCCGGTTTTAGGACGCAACTCGTAACTTGATATTAGATGGAAGTTTGGGGTACTCATCGGGCCCGTTTAGACTGGCCAGCTAATGAGAGCCCCAGTTACTTCGACGGTGGTCCAGCCATAAAACTTTGCCGGCCGAGAGTCTGCAGTGTTTGCATCTCGGTCGCTATAATGCAAGAATCATTGCTGTCGTATATAGCAAATGCTGTGCACATATAAAATATGTTCCAAAACAACAACAATATATCGTTTAAATTAAAAAATTTATATTTAATATTTCATATTTAATGACATCGATTCCTTATTTTAAAAATATTAAGATCTGAATAATATAAAAATTACGGCTGAAAAACCGGTGATTAATTTTTAAGAGTATCTATAAATAAAAAATTTATTTTAACGAATAGAATGTTATTTTAAGATTTTTGTTTGAAAGACAATGTGATTTAAATGATTTAAGATTCGGAGAGTAATTGAATTTTACATTTAATTACAAATTATATTTATCTAAAAATAGGAAAACTAACTTTAACTTTGAATGTAAAGCCGCAATCTTAATGAATCGCGCTGTAAATCAGGCTTCAATTCATCCATCCGATGGGCAGCAATCTCGACATCGTCGTGCTGCGAGTCCAAATATTTCATTCGATATCTGATTTTGTGAAATACAATATTTAGCGAAGCCTGCCAACACAAATATTGTCCATCGGGGACGATATGTCAATTTCGAGATAATGTGTAGGCGGCTATGCATGGTGACGGATCCCGAGTCGCTAGGTGATCCCGGGAGAGATTCTGTCGTCTCCTCTCAGGACTCCTTTGGGAGCGATTGTAACCTGTCGTTCCAGGTGTTGGTCCTTTCCGCGGATTCACTCTAGCTATCAAAAACTCTGACAGTGATACATCGAATCGCGGAGGGTCTCGTTCCCGTTATTCCTCGCTTCTGACTTTTTCTCGGTGTAGGCTTTTGAAATATGGTTTTCATGGCGCAGGCATAATGTATGTCCACACATCTATAAATTATCTCTTTTAGGAATCCAGGCTTGATTCTTGATCTGATATTTTTGCAGAATAGTAAACAAAGAATGAGAGAGATGTGAATAAAGAAAATTCAAGAAACAAGTGTCGTGTGTTGTAAATAACGAAGAGCTGGACATCTACGCCTCTCAGTTTCTTTAAAGTTTTTAACAACTTCCCTTGAGTTTCGGATATTTCAGTCAATTATTTTTATAAATATGCATTTTTATATTATTTTATTTTACAATTTATAATTATAAAAAAATGATCGAAGTACAATGCGAGGCAAAGTCCAGTCTTATCTTATATCTATTCTAATTTGTTCAAGGGAGTGGAGGGAGCATTATCGTATGTTAGTATAAATAAAATTTGTTGTAACCTAAAGACTTTATTAATGTTCAACTTCATGAATTTTTTAGTTTTCTAGAAAGTGGATGTTTCTAAGCACAGGTGTCAGGAATGTATGCTCCACCCACGTCGCTGATCATAAACTTGCTCACGAATGCTTGACATTCCTCGACGCAATCTATATTATTAAGCGCCATTAACTCGCAGCGGTTCGTTAAGGTCACTCGATCGGGGCGTGAGGTATTCCACACGCGCATTCCTGGCGAAATGCGTCAGCTCGAATGAGACGTTCGTTTCGTGACCGCGTGACACTTTATTACTTTTTTCTGTTTTGCTGGAATTGTGGCGCAAACATATTCAGTCCGTAATACCAAACGGCCGATAGCAGTCGGTGGATGGTCAATTTTCCGTTGTTCAAGTGCAATATAGGTATCGCACTTCGTTTGTTACGCGCACTAAATCCCAATGGGAACAATAACTGTGTCCTGTCGGAAGCAGTGTCGCTTTTACGCCACGTCGCTTTGACCTAATTGCACTTTTAGATGGCACAAAAGCGTTGTTATGGTCAATTTGTTTCTTTTTTTGTTGTATTTTTAGTTGTACAGTGGGATGATTATAATTGAACCTTTGTTGTAATATTATCGTATTAATAACAATCAAGATTAAAGGAGTCTTTCTCTAATTTTTTAACGATAATTATAAATTTAGAATAAAATAATGTACACAATGTAATTTAAAACTACATTTATACAAATATAAATCGAGCGTAAATAATATGCATTCGTAATATATATAATTTAAATACCGTACGTTTACAATTATAAATTACGTCGCGCATGTAGCATCTATAAAAAATAATTTATAATACGTTTATATTCACGGGCAGATAATAATGTAATTAAAATAAATGAGATAACGTGATCTGTAATTATTAGTAAAATTTAATACCTATGAGAAAATACATAATTTATATCTCTGAAAGTCAGAACTAAATTTAGCAGTAAACGCTGGAACTTGAATACGGATCACGACGATTGCCGGCGGCCGTCGAGAGTTAGCCAGGTGGCGAATTAGTGAGGAAGCCCGTATAATCGAGTTGACTTTTAAGCACACCGGCAGAAGTTTGGCTACTCCGGAGCGTGTGGCTGGCAAGGGACGCGAAATTCTGTCGCATCCGTTGGCATATGTTGGCCCGCAGTTGCTGCGACGGTCTAATGTGTTCGGGGTCTCTTTGCAGGAAGTGCAGCTCATATAGTACGAAGACTCTAGTTCCTTCATACAATTTCGATTAATTAACGCCCTCGATTGCCACTAGCTCGCAAAATTTCGGATCAATTGGACGATTGGTGGAAATAGCGCAGCCTTTGATCAATTAAACATTTAATTATAATGTGATCGGCGCGCAGTAATAAGTTGGAATATATATGTATATGTATTATATAATAATATCATATACACGGAAATTAATATTGAGCTGCCTAAGATCTAAGCTTAGACCGAAAACGGCTTGCATCTTATTCGATTGTGTATCATAGCGGTCTTGTTTTCTCTTATTATTTAATTATAATGCTTATAATTATCATAATTATTAATCGACAATAATTTATTGTTTCACGCTATTAATAATAATTAGAGGAATTTTCATATCACTCATATGAGGTGTTGTTTAATTGGCATATTAATTATTTGAATATCTGCAATGTTAATCTTTTGTTTCATCTAATTTATCTGTAAATATTTTTGAAAGCTCTCATTTAAAAATAAGAATTATAGATATATATTATAGTAAAATGATTTTAAATATAGTCACGAGGTTACCACAATCAATTTGATATTGTTGCCGAAATATGGAATATGTTATTTGGCATCGACGTGGAATTAAATGCAACTCGCGTAACGTGGCTGATCGCGGCGCGACTTTTCCACTGAAGGTTTCCCATCCGGCAATCCATTATCATGAATCTTGCGAGCTTATCGGCCGTTCGATATCTCTTTTCGAGCAATCCTTCGTTCCCTTTCACCGTTCTAATCGTGGATTTGCCGCGCGCGGTCACGAATGGTTCCGATATGCAAATCTAATCTAAATGGCGAAGAAGAACCGACTTTTGTGAGATTTTTCTCCGTTATCTGCTTGCGTCGTCGAGTTATGATGTCCGCTTAATAAATTAACAAGTCGGCAAAAGAACGACGCCGACGCAAAATCTGATGAACTTTCAAATAATGAATAAATTTATTTGATAAAAGAAAAAATATACAAATTATACATGCATTAAATAGATTATCAAAGCTTGAATAATTAGCAAATTATAATAAGGAAAAATAAAAATGATGAATAAATTTGATAATAAATGAAAGCTTCTGGTACGAAACAAACGTGAAATATCGCGAGACACAGGAAACAGCACGATACGCTAAAATAAGTCTGCAATTGCGTAATGTAGCCTGAGTCGAGTATAAAGCTCGGGTATCAAGTTTCGATTACAAGTTGGGGGGATGATGGAGGGTTGCAACGGTGATGTTTACAGCTCTGGTCGCAAGCTAGAGGGCGACAAACAAAAATAACTCGAAGCATCTTGCGACAGTTCCCTTATCTCGCGACTGTGCCGGAAAAATTTGCATTTAAAATTAAAGGGGACGATGCGTCTACGGAGTTTGCTCGAAAACTACCTGCGCGCTTTCTCTCTTTTACAGTGGATTCTTTAAAGTTATCTCAACAACTCTATTCTATCTCTCGCGACAGATCATTTCGTCTGTCTTATCGCGTTATTTTTTCACGGCGACTACTTTTTCATGGTGAAAAAGGAACTTTTGTTCCTATGAAAGCGTCTCTGTAATAATGGCACTGCTGAGAACACGCGTCACATGATTAGTGCAGCAACTTAACGTCTGTTTACAATTCCACCTTCACTTCTTTATCTTTTTTGTTATTAAATCATATTTTTGCGATTATAAAATAATTTTATTATAAAATCAGAAAAGATTGTAAAGGTATAACGACAGATAATGATAGCAATGATTAAAGATAGATGGACTTCAGGTGTAATATAGACTACAATTCTTGATAATGATAGAAAAAGCAATGATCATTTCAGAATTTCAGTCTGATATTCATAAAAGTTATAACGGCGTCAGAATTTATTTTTCGAATATGCTACTTTTTTATGTTTGAAATATTAACGTAAACGTTAACATCGGAATTTCTATGCTTCGTAAACTCGATAAGGAAACAACCGATGAAAAACAGCTGACACGCAGCAGCACATCTGCAAATCTTCCCACGTCACTCATTCTTTTCCTTCTTTCTTTCCTTCTATTATTTTTATCGACCATTCCGCGATATCTCTCATCGAATTTCACGGTGTGCCCTGTCCGTACTCTATCTGCACCTACTACTGTATCCTACTAGATATTCGCGTGCATTTAACGAGCTGCGAGCATAATTTACGCTTTTCGAGATATCCCACGAAACGTACGAGGGAAGGCACCTTCGTTCTCGTCGCAAGCTATTCGTTATCCCTTTCAGGGCTCACTGACTTTCCGAAGTGTGCCTGTGAAATTTTATCTTAATGCTCTATGGGTCGCATCCGAACATAAAGTTCGACCTTTTGTACGGAACTTTGCAAAAGAGCAGGTAGAACGCGTAAACATATTTACGCGTTCTACTTTATTGAATTACTTAATTAAATTTAAGAAGCTGACTCTGACTTTTTTAAATAGTATTTTAATCTTATAATATTTTTAAACTCCGATTTTTTTACTCTGTTATTGAAGATGATAAATTTGCGTAACAATTTGATCGTTTTATTTTTTAAGTGCATGATCTACATAATATAAATTCATGTCATAAATAAATTATCATAATCCATTAAGAAATCTAACTCTTTTCATTTAAGTTTGATTTATTACTGCTTGACTTTTAATTTCTTTTTTTATTAGATTTTGGAGTAGAGAAAGAGAATAAGGAATTTCATTTTTCAATTGTTATTATGGCCATTTGGGATAACGTATGAAATACGGGAAAGAATATCCACGTGATAAGAATGTGCGGGAATGCTCCTAGTTGCAGGCTGGCTTAAGTGGATCGGGTCACGTGCGACGATCGATTTTTCCGAAAACTCTCGGATCAGCTGACGCCGTGAGTGTTTTCGTGGAAGCAGAAAGTGTCTCGCGTGCGAGACGGGAAAGCGTGCGTGTGTCACGAGCATGCTTGTCGGACTTGGGACTTTCTTTGAAAGTCGTCTGGCGAAAAATCGATGCCGGATAAGCATCGTGACACGTCGCGTGGCCGCCGACCGTTTGACATACGCGGGGTGTTTGCCTTTGCGAAGGAGCGATATCGTAAATCGGACCGAGGAAAATAGTGATTATTACGATATCAGAAACATTTTTTAAACCGATATCAGCTCAAAAGCTTGCATTTCAGAGATAGAAATAGATAGCAAAAGCTTGGATAATTTTAAATGTAGATTTGACTGCAAAGAAACTTTAATTGGAGACTCACATTATAAAATGCTGAAAAATAAAATAGTACTCCGGGAGAATGGCATGTTGTAAGCTTTTCATACAATTTGACACTAAAAGAGAAGAATATTTCGTTGAAATATTTTTTATCTCTTTTATTTTAAATTAAAGTGATGATATAGTTACAATTTGTGAAAGTTTATTATTTACAGAATGAGATATGCTGTGCAGAGGACTGAAGATTTCTCGCATGAATTTGCGAGATCCTGCCTCCTATTAAGGGATTAAGACAATCGGAGGATATACATACTTACGTCGACATTTCATTCTTCGCGTTGTTAAACAATGTTATTAAGATAAATTAAGTTTCCGTAGCGAGAAAGTTTCGGGCCGTCAACGAGTGTCGTGCACGAGAAATTCTGCTGGATTAGAGAAATTCCGCCTCCGCATATATACCTACCGTGATTTTACAGTCTGCAGTTATTAACCTGTCAGGGAGCAGCGAAACATCGCCAACCACGCCATTCGCGTTGTACAATACCCCTCGCTGCTTTCATCCAATTAGTTCAAGGAAATTTCGCGCGGTGGAAGGCTCCGGTGATTTTTACCTTTTTTCTGGTATTTATAATAAAAGGTCTACGGTTAATGTCTTAACACAGTCTCTTTGCGACGTTACTCTTCATTTTCACAATTTTAGTTTCGCCCATGTAATGCACAGATTTTTATTTTCTCAAATAACAACATCCAAATATGTAAGCTATGTAATATTAAGAAATGAAAGATAGTATAATATAATTTTATTACGATTAATGATACTTTCTTCTGAATAATGGATTTAATGTCACGATATTAAACATTCTTTCGTACTTGATTGCGAATGGATTTCTCTGTAACACATAGGCAAAAAAGGTTTGATGGAATAACTGAAAGCTCAGCTGAGGGGGTTGGGGGGTATGTCGGCGTAATCAGAAATTCTCCTTTGCTCCCTCACAATTTCCGTGAGGGTGGAAGTTTAATGTAGAATCGATGAATCGTTGAATTAATGGAAAGAATCTCATTTCAATACCTACTTTTATACGAGGCGCGAAGTCTCCGCAAGGACTCATTTTTAAAATCTTCCTCAATGTTCAACTGGAAACCGGATTGGGAGGCGCCGATGAAATATTACTTCGTTATACGCGAACTTCATTATACCGTCGTAATCCTTTTGATTGTATTTTCCGCTAGATATCTTACTCTAGATTTTAATAGCAGCCTTCTTGTCAATCTTGAAATTGATCTTTTTTAATTTATTATTAAGGAAATTATAAATTTCAATTACGCATACAAAAGTTTTTGTATATACCGAACTTTTCAGTGATTAACATTTGAAGAAGTGGTAATTAATTAAATTGTTAATATATTTCAGTTTAATTCAACAAATTTATTTTATATTATATTTTATTTCAAATTTTTACTTATCTTAAGTATTAATTAATATCGTGTGTATAATTCAATGCTTATTTTATCATTAATTTACGAATTTGTTAAATACATGAGTATCTACGAATTAAAAAATTACTATCTTTTAAAAATTTTTAATATCTATTATGTAAATGCAAAATATGAAGAATGTCGAGTGCTTCCAGCACAACAATGTTCTGCCATTAAAGCAAATCGTCCACCGTGGATGACAAATGAATCCATTCTGTTTTTTGCCACCTTGATCACCTTGTATATTACCAATGCAGCTGCGTAAGCGACGGTTCCAATATGACGTTGTAAAAAAAGAAAACATTCATACGCCTCGGTGCGCTCAGCTTTTCGCGTGTTATGCGCGAAGGGCGGTGGCGACGGCGGTCTATTCCGCGCGTATTTTACGCCGTCGCAATAAATCAATGCGCTCGTCCCCGTCCAGGAAGGGAGACGGATACGGCTAGTAGATGAGCCAGGTGATATTTATGCAACCGGTCGCATAATCCCCCCCTCCTCCTCTCTCTCTCTCTCTCTCTTTCTCTGTCTCTCTCTCTCTCACATGTTCCCTCTCGGCTTAACGCATTGCATGCACAAATACGTTGCGATGCAATCCTGCGCCGCGATTATTGTCTCCGGCGTCGCGTCGCGAGGATACCCAATGCAAGCATGGATCTTTGGATATCCATTTGAGTCTCCTCTTCCAGTCCCACGCACGTATGGATGTTGTAAGTAATTATGAAGAATATGGCGACTATATTAGAAAAGGAGACTTATCAACAATCAAATAAAAATATTTATTTAATTCCGTAATATATGTATTCGCAACAGTAAAAACGTCTAGTAATAACGACGTCTGATTTAATAATATGTATATGATTATTAATTTAGCTACTTTTTAACGTTAAGTTTTTTTTGTTAAATTTTAATTCTCAATGAGCGAAGCGTTGCGCTAAAATTTGACGTTTAGAACCAGCAAACGTGACGTATTACATTTGTCCGCCAGTTTAAGTTCTCGACTTGACAAGAGCTGGTCAAAGCGTCGTATTCTTAGACGTCGTATAATCAGCACGTAACGATTACGTGCATCATCGCGACGCTGCCGCAGCTCGTTTCCACGCATCGAATCGCGTCCGATGATTCGTGACGGCTCCGCAGATTCTTGGCTCGCCGCTGCGAAGCGGAGGAGAGCAAGTAGAAACGCACGCGGTATGATTTCGGGACATTTCCATTAACGAGACACCTCTAAAACGTATTACGCCCTCCTATTTTATGCCCCTGACATTGGCAATCTTAAATCTACAAAAAATAATAAAATATCGGCTAGGGACAAATTTTAATATTTCACTTTATAATAACGTCAACTAAAATGTCGTTAGATATAATTGAAGATATAATCAAAGGATAATAATTTCGATAGTTCTTAAAACGGAAGTCGCACGAATATTACGCGTTTTTGGAAGAAGTAAAAAATTTATAAGCAAATGTTTGATATTTGAAAAATTTGTATGTAAATGTGGGACAATGATCTCCCAGTTGTTCTGGCCTATAATTACGAGCTCTTATAAACAATGTATTATATTATTGTGATGATTCATCGGTTGATTAATAATCAAATAAATGCCGTTCTAAGATATATACATGTATAAAATTCCACATTTTAATATTTTATCTCTTTCAACTAATTTATATGTTCCATGCATTTTTTAAATATTTCTATATCGCTTTACTCTTTATTCTCCATTATGCTATTATTATTTTATTGCTTATTTTACTTATTGCATAAATCTTTTACACTTTATTCTCCCCTTTTGATGCTCTTTGCTCTAGAATACTAACAGATCGCTGCGATTACTTCCGAGAATCGGGTTGACCAGACTCGGTGACCAGAGTCAGTCTCTATCCCTGCGTCCATTTCTAGCTATCACCGTCCGGGGCTATAGCTGTTCACCGGTTCCGTCTCGCCATCCCGGCCAGCGCGCAACTCGGTAACCGTACCGAAGCGCATTGATTTATCGCCGTGACGTAAAAGAAGAACGCGAATATCCGCCGGTATGAGACGTGCCCGGATAATGCGCGGCGCGGCGGCGGCTTCCCCTTTCCCTTACATTTCGTAGCTCATCAAGTCCGTCGCACCCCACGGCGAACGCGAAACAGCCGCGAGGAGACGCCAGTTCGTTATTATCTCTCATTTCTCGCGTCGTTTTCATAAGGCGGGGCCGTAAAAATGAATATCTTACTGACTGCAGCGTCTGGCTTTCCCTCTCTTCCTACTTGAAATAACGATCGGAGTGCGTGCACCTCGACTTCGACCACTCTTAAGACAACGACGTGCTTACGCGCTTGTAATTATACGGAAGATACCAGGGGAGTGTAAAGCCGTTTCTCTTTGAGGGTCGATCCTCGAGATTATGGAGCCGGCGTGATAACTCACGCTCGCCCGAAATTGCATTGCACGCTTTACAAATTCTTACTATTATTTTACAAAATTTATCTAAAGACCGTAATCGTATTTAATGTTAGAACAAAATTGGAACAACCAACAAAACTATTTCAGTTTCTTTATTGGACCTCTCAGATGTTTAATCGCGATAGGAAACGCTCGGCATGGCTATTTCTCACGGCAACTGTACCGAAACATCGTCGAGCAACGTGGTCTGCGACCATCCCTCACCATTATTCGCCTCAATTAATTACCGCCTACGTGTTAATGACGGACTCCGTCCGCCACATCATCGAGCGACTTCCGCGAGCGACTCGCTTGGCACTCGTAATAATTAATGCCGATCGTCAGAGCGGGAGATTAATATTTGCGCGCAAACTCCGCGTCCGGAAATCCTGCGGTTTACCGATATATATACCTGAGATCTTGAAACAGTTCACGCCATTCGGGCGAGAACTCGGTCGTTAAACTTAATCGACGGTGCAACCGGTGTATCGTCGCTTCGTCCTCCGCCGTGATTTTATCATCCAACTGCATCGTGAAATGCGATTATGCTTTACGGACGTAACGCTATCTCCTTCTGTCTTAACTATCTGCTACGCGAAATAATAAGAGTAATCATGATTATATTATGAAATAAAATTATGAGATCGAGATTATCGAAGAGATTTCCATGTTTTCGTAGAATAAGAAAAATATTAAGAAATATTAGGTTGGATTAAATAAATATTTAAAGTAAAAATAATTATTAGATTATATTGAATTACACAATAAGCGTGTATTTATAATGTTTCTAATTGATTACACATTAAATATGAAAGATACACTTAGAGAAATAAATGATCGGACAATTCAATCGATCAAGACCAGAATAATGATATCCGGATATCATTGATAAATTGAATATCATTGATCGGACATTTTTATAATTCCGATTGAAAGTATCGGATTAGCCGTTTGTTAATTTTCGAACGAATTGTCCGATCATTTACACCCGGATTTTTCTCTCAGTGTACTCTCTAAATCTGAATCAGTGAAAAGTCACTAGAATGACATACTTTAAACTGATATCAGTCTAAAGTATGCCACTCCAGTGACTTTTTACTGATTCAGATTTAGAGAGTATGACGACATAAATTTTTACGTTTTTTTCATCTCTAAAATTCCTGTACGATCGTAATATATCCATCGAAGGACTCCTGCTGTCATAAAAACTCTCGAGATAAGGGATGTATCAATATATAAACGAATTCATGTCTTTATCTGTCATTGAAATCTACTGACTTTAATCTCTGTCGGTCGAACGCACTTGTTAGCGGTGTACCACTCGCTGGCGATGCTAGGAAACACGCTTTAGCGATCTAACGGGCAAATCGGCAATGCAGGGGTGATTGCCAATGGCGGATACAAATAAGCAACAAGGGCGACAGTCCACGGGGAGCCCGCGGGCAAAAGGGAGCGTTTGTTCGATCTAACAAACAAGCTATTCTCCCGACCTACCTAGGGGGTGCCTTCTCCTAGGGGCATTTGCGTCGGCGGTATTTACATTTCGTTGGGCTATATTATCTCGCCCAACGTTTCCCCATCGGAAATCAAAGAATAAAATCATCATAGAATTGTCTCTACTAAAAGACATGTATCAATTGATGCTTGCAGTCATCCGGTCTGTATTCTGGATATTTAACATAATTACAACTCATCAGTCGTAATTATTAACTGAGGAGTTAAGGTCATCAACGTACATCAGATCTTTTTTGTCTAATTGGTTTAAATGAGAGTCTCTAATATAGTGGCTTGGAAATCATGATTAACGAAAATGATTATATTAAATCATTAAATGTTAGTCGAATTAGGTGTATTTTTATCGCTGTATTAATAAATTCCCTCAGAAAATCGTTATTATGTTATTATACAATTAAGTTGATATGAAATTTGGATGCTATTATATGTAAAGAAAATTCAGTCTTTAAGCTTGCTATTTGCTCGAGTATTCATGATATACTTTATACGAAACCCCCCCCCCCCTATTTTTGATCAAACGTAACAGATACTGATATTATATTTATTTCAATCGATATTATATTATTTCCTGTCAGATTCAATATACATCCCCGTCACATTCTGAGCAATCCTTCGGTTGTATCACCGTTGATCTTTCGCACAAATATGCGAGGGAGTTTTCAAATCGAGGTTCCTTGCCAAAGAGACAAAGGAAAAATCGAGGGAATGTAGATCTCTCCAAAAGGCGAGGAGCAAAGAGGCAGGACAAAGACGGGTGCCTTTGTCCACCAGCGAGTCCTCCATGTTTACGGCGTCAGAGAGTCGTTCGTAGAGCGGCTTATGTGTTCCGCAAAGCGACGCAATAAAATGAAAACGAAACGTCGCACCCCGGAGTACGAAGGGAAAGGGGCCGGCCAACGGATAAATCCGGAAATAAATCAGACTGTGGGGGGGTGCGGGCGTCGAAATTCGTCCCGCCGCCATTCTTTACGATACCGGCTCCACACGGGGATTATCTGTATTAGATATTTTATCGGTCCACGACGAGACCTCGATAATTTCGTCGTCTCCTCGGGTCTCCGATGCGTCAGGGGCGGTGAAGCCATCTTTGCATCGCGTGCGATTTCCTTATCACGCACGCGGCTTAGAAGATATAGGTACTTGATCGGATCTTGATAGGTCGATACTTATCAAATTAGGTCGTACATCACCGATGTAAATATCTAGTTATAGTATAATGTGTGGTTTTTTAATGCTCTTGTGCTCTTCTGCTTCAGCAATTCTCCACGATCGAGAAATACAATTTTCAAATTATGCCTCAATGTCGTAAAATAAATTGGAAAATTTAGGTTTAAAAATGTCATCGACGAGAATTATTCGAGGACACTTTATGAGATTTTATCGCCAATAACTGGGGACATTTCTAGGCTAGACTTCATAAATACACATGTAATAAGAGTGGCACAGCTGCGCGGGTATACATATATGCGAAATAACGAGCTCTCCACCCGATTCGATCGCTATTCTCACCTCGTTCGCGCCATTTCAGTCGTGCGCCGTTAACAAGCCGTTTCTCTCAAGCATTACCGTTATACAAACGCGCTTGACAATTGCGCCCGTTTCCAAGCTCCCTTCGATTCACGTCTCCTCCTTTTCTCAATGTTTGTCATGATTCGACGAGAACCGTATCTCCATCGTCGACGAAACGAAATCTGGCATGTTTTGGCCTCGATGTTGGCATTTACAATGGATATCTTATTCGCTAATCGTTGCACGAAAGGATGTACATGTTATATAGTTACTAATAAACGTCAAGTAATATGGAATTAAATATATTTAATTTTTGTTTATTTTCAATATATCTTTCATATAAGAATATTGATCCTAGTGTAAGAAACTTTTTTTTTTGGAAATCAACAATTTTGTGTAATATCACAAAATATTAATATTTTAAATAATTTCTTATTATTTAGCAAATGGTATTTTGTCGTAATTTGCTAAATTTCTGCACCGAGACGTTTCCTGCAAATTTATAAAATCTTAAACGACATTTTACACAAGTGTATGATTTTATTTGTTTCATAAGCATTGTTAATGCGCAAGATACCTTATTCGAGTTTGCTTGATCAATATTTTCGTTTGTAATCAAATTAATTCCAATTACACAATTACAATTTTAAATGAATTATTGCTGATATTTAAATTCCTGTTCTTCAATGGTGGCCTCTAAACTCCGCTCGCTTTTAACTTTTATTGCCGACAAATGAGAATGAGATGCGAAAGTTTACGTGCATTTTCACCGTGTCTTTATTAACTCTCACTAGCATATTTTATGCAAGCTATGCATAGGAATTTCGAATAACCTGTTTATTTTCATTCTCGTTCAGGAAATATATAGTTAAAAGATATCTTTTAGACAACTCGTCGGCTCAACTTCCGAATAGCCCCTACCTCCGAATTTGATGAAACTTGCAGCAAATGTTGACCATTAGAGGACACGTTCGTACCATAAAGGATTTTGTACGGAAACAAATAGGAACGGAGAAATTGGCGTCAAAAATTCAAAATTTTTATTCTTATTTATTGACAATCTAGTGGTTAAATTTTGATGAAACTTGTGGAAATAGTACATGTATGAAGAAAGGAAAGTCTTTTAAAGCAGCGAATGGAAATTTTAAAGCAGTGAAAAGCCCACGCATGTACTTTGAAGGTACACTATGTGTCTAGTTTAACAATAGTGGAGCCCCCCGCAGGGGGGCGGAACCTACTGCCTCCACGCATACACTTTTCACGCGAGACGAATTGTCACATGGGTTCGTGGCGTGCTTTACGAGCTCGTTTAAGTATAGAGGTGGTTTAAACAAGATAAGTTAGTCGATCATCTGTGTGAATATTTTTGGCGATATACAAATTATTTATTTGTATTGTATTGCATCGTATTTTCTTTGTTCATACATGTACTATTTCGACATATATATTAGTCATTTATGCCTTTTAATACTCAAAATAACTGCTACATTTCTCAAATTTTTTTTGTTAATAACTTCTGAATAAATAACGAGCGCGGGCTGAAACCTTCTGAAGGTCACTCAGAAGGGTGACAACATACTAAAATATCAAGGTCATCCAAGGTGACCCCCTCCATGTAAACAATTACCTAATAGGTAATCATACAATTTACCGTTTGTATTTTTTTAATTTCTCCGTTCCTATTTGTTTCCGTACAAAATCCTTTATGGTGTGGGCGTGTTTTTTAATGCTCTACAATTGCTGCAAGTTTCATTAAATTTGGAGGTAGGGGCTATTCGAAAGTCTTACCAACCGGGCGAGTTGAAACCGACGGAAGTTTATAGACCGATTAAGTTGTAGGAGTCACTCGCAAAACAATGTTCAAGTATACGAGCTTTTCATTCGTGAACACTGTGCAACTTTAGACGACCGACGAATGAACCGTTTCGCACAACACGCCTTTTACTTGCCATCTAAACTTCCACGATAACGATTTTTTTTATACGCCGTGTATAACTTTACTAAAGATGTACGATTGAAGAAGTAAAGACCTCTTTTAAACCGTAAGAAAGATAATTTGAAGACAAAGTTGTTTCCTTCTTTTATCTTAAGAATAATTTAGCAGTGCGTATAGCATATATGGAGAAATTTATTTAAAATATAAATTGAAGTAAATTTTAAATATGTAAAGCGATATTAATTTTAAAAGAAGAATATGTCTAAAATGGAAACACTATAAATATTAGAAGAAAACTGAAATATTCTGCACATAAATTTTCTATTTCTCTGATTAACAGAAGAAAATTGTTGGCATGCATTCAGAAATTATGTGAAACAAACGTCTAATATATCTTATGCAAAAATAAGAACAAAAAGGAATAAAGAAGTCTATTTTTCCCCACCGGCCTCGTGACATTTTCCATGCGTATCCCAGAGTTTACCACGAGATTTGCGACGCGTACGAGTGCACGGTGCGCGCGTGATATTTGCAAAATAGACGCAGAACGGCAGTCTCTCCGCCGCCAATTATGGCAGGAACGTGAGCGCAACTTCGTATACTTGCTCCTTCGTATACTTACTCGAGACGAATGGCGGGGAACGACGCCGAAACTCTCCGTCGCGCGTCGCTTGTGTTCGCAGTTTCTCGTGCCGGTAACAAGTGTGCGCTCCGTGCGAATCTGGCGAAATGCGCGACGCTCGCATTTCGGGGATTCGCAGCAACTGTTACGCACGTTATTGTACGCGACGGAGGAACGGAGCACGTCGACGTAGTCATCGTCAAGGAATTTCAATTAGATCTTTCGCGTATTTTATTTTATTAAATTTCTCCCAGAAGAAGTATTGTCCTTGAATCTAAAGATCTAGTACTACAAATTTAGCAGTTTATTTGTATAATTTTACGGTATTAATAAAATATCATGTTACATCTTATTTGTAAAAATAGATAATAATTGATTATATATCAATTTTATATCACCGTACTCTAAAAATACTATATATTGTATTAATTCTGAAATATTGAGTAACAATGTGAAGAGTTACAATATAGCTTTTTTAGTTTTTAACAATAAAATTAACAATGTTAAAAGTAAGAGAGAGAGAGAGAGAGAGAGAGAGAGAGAGAGAGAGTAAGAGTACTTAAAAGTTCGAGACACAAAGAAGATGGATGAGCGAAGGCTTTCGACTTTATTTCTCTTCTTCGGTCCTGAAAAACCGGAAAAAGAACAGTAGAACGAAGAAAGCCGTGCAACGGTCATTAACTCGCACATCTTGTGGAGGCGTATACGTCAGAACATATAACGCCGACGTATTCTCCGGAGGATTCAGATGAATCTAACGTGACGTCGATTTGACCAGCCATCACGCGCTCCTTTTTCTTGATTGCCCAGATACAAGGAGACGACACCGGAATTCTCTGCACGTCGTATTGCCTTATCCTGTTTCTTCCGGCAATCCTTTGCCTTCGCGTTCTCCTTTCTTCTTTTCTTCTCAGACCCGCGATCATTCCGAAGCGGATATCAGAAGGCGGACTTGCATCCTTTCTATTTTCTCGCCGATTGAGATTCTTTCTCTCCATCCGCCGAATTTCCAGCTATCTGCCTTGTTTCAGAGATCAGAAGCCGGGCGTTTGTCTTGGTTTAGAACGAATTGTTATAGGATTGAGAGTGATAAGGATAACCGTGGAACGGATTACATAAAGTGCAGGGATAAAGTGTACTCAGACGGCGCATTGTCGGTGCACGTTTAATGCTAAAAGCGCCAGCCTGATATCGTGTTGCCACTTGGGTTTTAGAGGAACTATTTTTGCTAACTAATCTTTCTCGGTCCTTTTCGGAGAGAATAATGGGTCACTTAAGTGTAACCTTTTAAAGACACCCATTAGTGCTTTTTGTGCTTTATTGTAATTCTACAAGTTGCATTAAATTGTGGAATTTATCTCACTCAAAAGCAAGATTTAGTAAAATTTTCTTCCAAAATAAAAAAAAAAAAAGTTCATTTTCTTTTTGAGAATTTTCAATGCGCAATGATTGCATATGCATATATTTCAGTATTTTCATCTTCATTTTTTATAAAAGACTAAAATAAATATTCGAATTTGTAATTTTTAGCTATTTATAGTCTAAATATAATTTATAGTATAAATTTATAGTATACTCGAATAATGTTTTAAGACTTTTAAGCTGTTAAATAAATATTTTCAAACGTGATTTCTTTTTAAACGATTCGAAGGCTGGAGCTATAAAACTTTATATACGATACGTACGTGTCAGTATTTTATGATCCGGTAAAAATTTCAAATTGTGGTCGACCGAAGATTCGAAAGCATCGAAAGAAGATTTTTAGTGCACCGTTTCTCGGTTCTCCTTTTTCTACCGTCTATAGAGATCGCGGAGCGAGACCGCACGATTTACTGGCGATCGAAAGCTTCGAAACGCAACTGTTCACCTCGCTCGGAGGGGCAGCGATCTCGTAATTCTTGTCACGATGGAGAAGTACACTTATCCGGCGTGGAGAAAAGCGAGAGCGAGCGTGCGCGCGCACGGTCAAAACGAGACGACGGGACATTTCGCGGATGAAAATTTACGAACGACGGTTCGGAGAGATCGCGTGGGCGTTGCCCCGAGATTCATCTTATTTCAGACAGGTTGTGGCCACTTCTACGCGTTACAAATAGAACTCTCCACGTTTCTTGCAAACGTGCTACCACCTTGTGCGTCGCGTCGTAGATCTTCCGGGGCGCCGTTTTACATGAGGTAATCCGCGGCTAAAAGAACAGGGGCGGAAGGGCAGGGAGGACGGGGATATATAATTTCAGCGGAATTAACGACGAAGTCGTGCTTAATCCACCGATGCACTTTGCAGACTCTAAATGATCCTTGCAACGCACATAATTTTCCCAACAGTGTAATGGTACGAGTTATTTATTAAATAGTTAAGCAGTCGCAGCGGCTCTTTACTCTCATTCGGGTAATCTGTTTTTCCGACAACAATGGAAATGTTTTCCATCTCTGGATAAAACCATGTCGTAAATATTATACTATTATATGTAAATATATGAAAATATGTGAAAATAATGTAAATATTTTATTATATGTATATGTATAATATTTATATTGCGCATTTTACATATACATGCGTACATATACATCAATATATTTGTTATACAATTAAAGACCAAACATTTTTCAAACTAAACATTTATCTAAAGAAATCGTTTTAATTTAAATATTGTTTAATTATTTTATTTGATATTTCGTACGGATACTATGAGATACGGTAGATGAAAATGTCCTGCTGGCCGATCAATTACGACTGACGGCGCGAGAGAGGGACGATAATAGAGCGATTCGGAACGGAAGAAGAGAGAATGAAAGAGAAAAGGGGTAACATTCTTCGACATGGGTATTTATTTTCGGCCAATTAGCGGCATTCCGCGACGCAAATATCCCCTTCGTTCGTCCGCGGATTGCATAACCCGGCGTGGAATGAGAAGAACGGAAATAGAGAAAAAAAGAAAGTGTGCATGCGTGAAGAAGAGACAGGGAATGAAAGAAAAGCGGGCTCCTAAGCGAAAGGGAGAAACAGAGAGAGAGAGAGAGAGAGAGAGAGAGAGAGAGAGAGAGAGAGAGAGAGAGAGAGAGAGAGAGAGAGAGAGAGAGAGAGAGAGAGAGAGAGAGAGAGAGAGAGAGAGAGAGAGAGAGAGAGAGAGAGAGAGAGAGAGAGAGAGAGAGAGAGAGAGAGAGAGAGAGAGAGAGAGAGAGAGAGAGAGAAGAAGATCGAGCGAAGACACGTCGGCACGCGACACCCTTCAGCTCGATGTCTGTCTTTTGCTCCTCTGTCTCCTCTCAAACGACGCGCAACCGTAACGTATGCGAGAAAGTATCATGTTTATCGCGGGCTCTTCTGATTCTTGTCTTTGACGGACGGGCCAGAAT
This sequence comes from Temnothorax nylanderi, assembly GCF_030848795.1. Taxonomy (NCBI): domain Eukaryota; kingdom Metazoa; phylum Arthropoda; class Insecta; order Hymenoptera; family Formicidae; genus Temnothorax; species Temnothorax nylanderi. The sequence goes on from NW_027249214.1 coordinate 231,271, forward strand.
ATCCGAAGGATGCTGCGATCGAATTGATCTCGGTGACCTTCGCTAGCGCATTGTTTTAGAGCTCTTTAATCGATCCTTCTACCGATTCATGTCATGCAAAAGTCTTATTTGATCTACGATTTTCATTTTTATTATCTTATTGTTTCGTTCTTCGTGATTGATACGGATTAGCATTAAAAGTACCTGTCGAGAGTAACGGTTCTTCAAGGAATTAATAAATGTCCTTCTTCAGTTTGTCGATCGTACGCAATATGGAGCGATAATCTTTAGCTTGAAAGCCCGTCGACGAGTAGTCGCGCGACCGTAAAACGCGACTTTAATCGTTCTCTATGCCGCTCGTAAGATATATCGCGTTTCGTGTATATTCCCGGACGAACTGGGTTACCGCTTCGAAATCGGACGGAAGTGCGGACGGGACCTGCAGACGGATTCCTGCCTCCAGGACCGGTCGGCCGTACGCCGTGCCGCAGTCGTAAAATATATAGCCTTTAATTTATATCCGAAGTTCGAGTGAAACGGCGGATCGCGGAGGAGCGGGATTCGCGTTCGCCTAACGAGATTGCTTTCCTATCCTTCGGTCTACCCTCCGTTTACACGCAAGCAAATCCGACGGAAAGGAATCGTTTCCCCGGTGTGCCTGAACACGAAAAAGCCCATAGTCGGCGCTTTTAGTGACTTCAGGTTGTTAAAGAGAGTTTCGCTTTTAGAGAAATGATACGAGGACGGGATTTGTAGGATTGTGGAAATTATTTCTAGAATAAGCATATATGTCGTGGTATTGCCCTTAACTAACTGATCGAAAAGTTAAAGTCTTTGAATAATTAATTAGGAAAAAAAAAATTCAAACTCAAGCGGAGTAAAGAGAATGATGCTTTGAATACTGAATTAAGTTTTCTCTCTATATGCAAGTGTCTGTCAGTATGAATTTTAAGAATAGCGTACGTTCTTGCGACAGGATTCGTACCTAACGCGCGAGATTGGACTCGCGCCGAAATTCTCTCACGCGTGCGGTATTCCATTATCTTCACAGACGAAACAGACGTATCTCTCTCGCGCACGGTCTTAAGTTAATTCAAAGTATCCGTCGCGCTTGTTCACGCCTCCGAACGTATAACCGCTTTTTCCTCGCGGCAGACTCCCCGTAATTCGCGCCAACTCTCGACGCTGATTTGTGTCCGGCGATGCCGTCCAATATTTCACCGCGGTGCGGGATGCAGTTGCCACATATGCGGTGTGACTGTCGCGTCGCATCCTGAAGACGAACTCTGCGACGAAATTGGAACTTTTTTTTCCCCTCCCCAGCGGAGAATTCAATCGAACGCTCGCGACCGCCTCGCGACGTCTCTTTCGCGACGATCGTCCAATTTCGCACGCAGCCGCGTTATAAATAGACGCACCGCGTGCAACACTGTCTGCCGCGCTGACATTGGTGGCATTTTTGAAATTCACGAAATGCTCTTTCGTCTGGCTTCTCTCTGCGCTATTTTGTCCCCTTTTTCTGTTACCACTTGCTTTCCGCGCACGAAGACTCGACTGTACATATATTTAATTTCAAATTATGAAAGCTCGTGATGTAGCCGTAGGGAATACGCGAGAAACTACCGTGTCTCTTGATTCAGTATAAAATGTTCGGTGTATTTAAAGTAATATAAAATTTAGACTCTCTCAATATTTATTCTTACTTCACAATTTTACTAGCAGAAGTAATTTTAATTGGAACTTTTTGAGTGATCTTAAAGACTAGCGATTAAGACTAGCGAAAATTTAATGAAACATAATTTTTTTGTAATTTTTGTAATAAAAGTAATTTTAATTGGAGCTGTTTTTGAGTGATCTTGAAGAGTAATTAACGAAAATTTCACGAAACAGTTTTGTTGTAATTTTGTTTGTTATAGACATATTTTCTTAATTATTATCAATTAGCATTATTAGAATAATTAGTAATATGAGTAATATGAATTAGAATCTCTATTGTAGATATATACGAGTTAGAAGACCATTTTATTACAAGATTGTTCGAGAAATTGATGATTTTTATGAATCGTCTGCAATTTGAATAAATCTCTCTACTTTACTTAGGTATCTATATCCGTCTAAATTCGCAGAGGGAAGTAAAAAGGTCGTCGACAAAATTTCTGCCGGTCCCCAGACACCTGCCTAGGAAATCGGTTTGCGGCTTATCCGAACACGTTCTAGATAGGCGGCAGCTGTCGCCTCCGTGTCGTCTGATGTTCCCTCGATCGAGATATCCTCGACTTTTCTCGCAGTAACCAACGCGGATAACAGCGGATTGGCGGGAATGTTGACGGCTAACGATTTGCTAACGAGCCTTTTTCTCGTCTTCTTTTCTTTTACTTCCTCTGGCGACCATTACTTGCAGAATTAAGTAGCCCTATCCTTATCTCTCTTTCTCTTACGACGAGGACGAGTAATGGTCAAAGGCTTACGATCTTGTAGACGCGGCTTTTACGGCCACGAGGATCGTACTCCCGCTTTTACTCGACCGACCCGGCAGCCGTTTGCTCCCGGTAACAGTGATCGTCGTTGCTAATAAATCGTTACCGCTGACGCGCGACATCCCGAGAAAATGTGACTCTGCTATTCGCTTTTATCTTTCTTTCGAAAATACCGAGAACATAAAAATATCAAGAGAACACAAAAATACATTTCTATTCGTAGTCTGAGTGTAACTTTTAATAGTTGGGGCAACTACAATAGTTACAATTGAAGTTCTGCAATGCGGAATCAACTCCAAAATCTCATCTTTCCGTTAGAACCAATTTCGCGAAATAAGAAGAAATAAAATTCTGTGCCAACGTTATTTCTTTCAAATATAATGACCGAAATATAATCCTCCTCAAATACAATTCTATATGTTACGTGAGTTTTTAGAAATTCTTTTGTCCACAAATACAGAATAAAAATCAATACAGAACTAAAAATTATGAAAATGGCGCTTGGTTCCTTATTGCATAACTGCATCCAATGATCCAATTAATTTAATTGTCATTTGACATTGCTAAATATAGGTTGAGATTTTTGCTCTTTTTCGCAGAGAGTATCAGCAGTTCATAATATTGTAATTAACTTTAAACACACATTTATTTTGAAATATTATAGTATTTTCTCTTGCATCTTTTTTTCGACTACTATATCTTGATCTTGTGACAACTATCGTACAGAGTTAGCGCGGCGAGTGATCGACGCCAACGTTCCTGACACTGGCCCGTATCAGCCCAAGAGAGCTGCTAAACGATTAGGCGGCACGGCACGGCACGGCACGGCACGGCGCGGCGGCGTCTCGCGACGTCGATCAGCGCGACGCTGACGACGCCGTCGTCGCCTGGGTGGCCGGTTCAACCAGATACCTCGCGGGCGAACCACCGTAACAAACCGCGGTGAAACCGTCGCTCTTCGTTCTCTGCCAATTATCGTCGCGATTTATTCAAGACGCTTCGCCCGCCCGTTCCTTCGTCTGTCCATCTTACTAGGCCGCAATTATTCGCGGTTTCCCAGTCGCTTCCGGTTGCCCACCCGCCTGGTTTCCCTTCCCTCTCTGTGCCTCCCTGCCCGTTGGAAAATTCGGTCGATGAACCCGCAACTGATCTCGTCTTCTCGTCCCGGCGAATCGTCGGGTAATTACCGGTGTCGTCCCGGAGAGGGTGAGGCGAGGTGAGGTGAGATGAGGTGGGACGTTCCTCTCTGGCAGCCGTCCGCGGAATACTGATTGGGAGTAATTACCGTGACGGTAGAGAGAACGCCGACGAATTTAACATTCAATAACGAAACGCTCGTGCGCGTCACTTCGGCCTGGTGCGGTATACCTGAGGAGCAAAATTCTAAAGCGAGAAAAGGGAATGACAGAGAGATTCGTCGTTAATGCGTTCTCGTTAAAGCGCTTTGCGCACAACACGCACTATGTACTATGTTCCTGAATTTATATTTAGATTCTAATATTATATTTAACTTGTTATACGAAAAAATTACTGGATTTCTCGAAGGGATTTAAATGAAGTTCGATTCTAAGTATATCTGACATTTGAAGAGCGAGACGCAATAAAAATGTAATGCATTTCAATTAATTTATAATTGAACCAAACTTAGCTCTGTAAGATTATCCATCTTAAGATTACATATCAAGATTGTTTCTTATAAAATCAACTCTTATTAAGCTATTTCATCGAAATAAAATTTATGTACATTTTACGTATCTAATATTATAAATATATTATATGGAGACAGTTTTACAAACCGATTAATATGCGTACTGCAATTCTTGTTTGTATTCTAAAGACTGTTTACGGCTGCAGCCATAGACTCGGTTGGCGCATTTAAATCGCGTTAAGGGGTTAAATGGATCCTCGCTCGAGCTCCCTTCTAACGTTAATTGATTCGCAAGGTTCTCCCGGCGGCAGAACGGCGGAGTTATGACCATTGACCTACAACGTCGTTGTCATGGTCTGGAAAGCGCGGTGGCGTCAACTCGTTAGCGCCATTATTACGATCGTACACAAGTCGACTGGTCGCCGCCGTCGGCGCCAAAACAGTGGTTTCGAATTACCCGAGGACACTGCCAAGAGGTGATGCGATACCGTTAAATCACCGGGCAGCTTTTGTAATTCGAGCTTGCGGAGGCGTCTCGCGAACGGGCGTCCCGGCGCGGCGCTCCCCATTGGACTACGTTGATTAGTTCGTGAACCCGATTCATTCCTGTAACGGTAAGTAAACACGTGGACGGGATTCGAAATTACACGATGTAGTCATTTCAACCGGATAACTCCGATTTGCTTTCTCCGTCATCGTTTATTTTAAGAATCTTCCGAAAGGGAAAGTTTGCGAAAGGGAAAATTTGGATTTGGACAATTGTTAACATCGTAAAATGATGTATTTCTATTCCTGTTCCTTGTAAATCAAGCCCGGTATGATAGTTTCAGCATAATAATTTATTCGAGAAGTATGCGGATGATATAAAGCAGCTCGTTCTTTTCATCCCTCGGGAGTTTTAGTCCGTAAAGGGTTAATGTTGACTTCGTAAATGAGTTTAAAACTTACTCTGTGCGCGAGCAACAATTGTTGGACCAAACTCGCTAATGTTAGACTCTCATTTAGAAAGTTTATAATTGTATTTAAAAAATTTATACGAGAATTCAGTGTAAATTTGTCGCTTCTACAAGTCAGATATGAAGAGTTAAGGCGAGTCGCGCACGGTCTCTTCTGCTTCTTATACAATATTTCAAGAGAATAATGAAGGTGCTGATTTCGAGTGTTATATATGACGTACGTGTAGTACCTATATGCTTTTGCGCAAGACAAGCGTGAGACTGAAAAGGATTTATGAGAACTCAATATGAGAAATTTCTAATTTCCGGAGATGGAGCTTGATTTTAGTTTAATGCAAAAAGTTGTAATTTTTCTAATTGGAAAACGTCTTTCTTTGAAAACAAGATTGAAAAATTTTTCTCTAAATAAAAGAAAATGATATATCGAAATCCATAGCGGCAATTTTACTTCGATCTTGCTGAAATTTTATTTTCAATTTTATTTGATAAATATGACAGATAGTTTGCACCAAACTCTAATTATAGTTTTATTTTTTTTTTAGAATCAGCGAATTAATTTTTTTGATTTTTTAAACGGAATAAATCTTAATGACACAAAATTTAATCTAAAACGTGATACTAATTCTACTATTACAATTTCTTATTATTTCGTAAGAGAATTATGAAAAGACTGGAGAGAAACAGGAAGGAATTTAAACGTTGGCTAGGATTTAAACTAAATCCTTAGGTTGGGGAGTTTTCAGCGCGACTTTCCATTAATTCCCTTTAATCCGCTTTTTTCCAAGACTCTTGTACGGCGTCGAAGTTAGAATTACGGGAAACGGTCGATGCGATAGGTAAAGGAAAAGGCAAAACGGCAAAGTAATAGGCGGTAGGTAGGGAGAAAGCGAAATTTATTGCGGACTTCTTATCTGACAAATCTCTAGGGCGGGGTCTGATTGAGGGATGAATCTCCCTTTCGTTGGGCGAAGCCGTAGCATGGAATTATCGACGTTCCTCGCTATCGACGGATTCGCTTAATGATTTTCTTGCATCTCTCCCGCCGTTCAGCCATATCGCTTTAATTCCTCCCTCTTCTAACGCAACGAGAAAAAGTTATGTCTTGTGATATTGCCGAGTGCAATTAAAGCGTGCGACAAAATCTCCGCTGAGATATGTCTTATTATCTAATATTATACACTCATTTCTCAGTTCGTAAATTGCAAGAATATATTTATTCTCAATTTTCTTGATATTGTTTTTTCATTAAAAAATTAATTGCGAGGGATTTAATAAACTTAATACTTATATTTTCTTTTTATATTAAACGCAACACTCACAGCAGTGTCACGGGTAAGCAGTAATACAAGCCGTATAGTCTTTCGACTTTTAGTAGCAAGAAAAAGTCCTCCTGACTCCTCTCGATAGGAAAATATAATTCCTTATCGGAACGGAGACGCGTGTCTAACGACCGAAAAGGAGAAACGAAAGACTCATAGATGCACGAAGGATATACGCTTCAAAAGAACGCTTTGAAATCGAATGTCAGAATTCTACGACTTACTGCGCTTTGTCGAGGGAGCAAATTCGATTTTCTTGGGACGCTCTGAGGCGTCTCGGACATGCAGGAAAATTAGCCGCCTGATCGGCTACGAATACGAGTTTGAGTCCCTTATCTCTAGCTGTACGAGAATCGAGCTATAATAGAGATGCTATTTCATAATTTTTAAAATACAACTTTTATCTCTTTATCTTTTTCTGTCTTTGTCTTTTTTGAGTTTCTTCTAAGGATAACGAAAATAATTTTAATGTAAAAGAAATTTTATTAATTGAGATTATCATATCGGAGCTTTAAATATATTTTGTTTTTATAACAAGGTACTTCTTATAATTAGAAATAAATATTTAAAATATGTGTACATATATATATACATATTAATAAATGATATATCTTAATGTAATACATAATTTCTAATTTGCAATTTATTGTGAAAATTAATTACTTAATAAGAAATTAAATGACTTATAATTGATGCGTCTTTTAAAATTGTAAATTGTTTAACAGAACTAGAATTCAGAATTTTTTTTAAATGCAAGGGCAAATTGTGCATTTCACGTGCAATTGCTTCTCCGATCGCAATAAAAACGCACAGAGTTTCATTTCAACGACGTGGTCGAAGCTGGACCACTCATCGTCGTCCTGAGACAGGTCGGCCATTACGAGTCCTGTAACACGGCCGGGTAAAAACGACACCGTAAAAGCGAACGGGGTGAGCAATGCATCCTGACAGAAGCCGGCGGGGTCCTGTGGGAAATAGTGACGAGCCTCGCGGCGCGCGCATTGCTGGGAACATGCCGAGTGCAAAATATCTGAATCGACATTCCGTCCCCCTTTCATAACAGACAGCTCGCGTTGATTCGACCGAGCAGCATCACTGTGTATTATCGGTTCGCTCCTGAGACATCGATACGTTTGCTATCTCGTTTACTTCCGTCCACAGTGCGAAATCAGTTTGACGTGGTAGGTCGAAAATACTGTACACCATATACAAATAAACGTAATGTTTCTCAATTTTTAATTCGCGAATAATTATTTTGGCGAGATTGATTAATATTAAATTTCATTACTTTTATTACTATATGACTTTCGTAAAAAATAAATCGTTCTTTATTACTCAAAATTTGTCTAAAATTTTTTAAATTAGAATTGAATTGATCTGTTTGATTATAATTAATTTAAAAACGAAAAAAATATGCAGAATATTTCTACGCAACTTGACACAATATTCTGATCCTTTTCTCTATTTCCTATTCTCTATTTTAGATTGAACAGATTTTATTTTGGACTATGATTTCGAGATAATGTGATATTCCATTTCGGAGATCCTGCACCGAAATGGAGTTCTAACCATCTTGGATCATTTTGGATCTGTCGATGTTCCGGAGGTTCTGCAAGTTCGGTTACGTCTGTCGAAGTAACTATTGTCTGATGAGGAAAGAAAATGAGAAATGACACAGTGGATCATGTCTGAGCTTGTAAATAACTTCCGACTTAAACTTAGGCACGTATAATATTATATAATTCTAGAAATAGAAATGTATTTCTAGAATTTCCATACTTTTGCAGTTACTACTTTTCCCTGAAAAGGATGGGATATGAATATTTCATATGATTTCTGCGTTATAAATTGTATACTTCCGCAAATATCTGAAAGAGCTCTCGCGCCCTCGCAAAAATTCCCCATTTATGAACGTTTAATTTTGCATTCAATTTGAAGCACTGCTGAAAACTTTCGATCCACTTTTCTCTCGTGGCAATTTGAGAAAATATTTATCGTGTCTCGATCGGAGAGAGCACTTTGTGCCCAATTCACGTCGATCGTCTTTAATTGAGAAGACTAGCTTCGTAGCTTCTCGACGCTATTTATCGTTCCTTCCAGCAGCCGAAGGCGGCAGATGTCCCTGCTGTTCCGAAACGACTTTTTGGGACCCTTCGGAACGGATTCGCCCTGTGTTCGCCCTCGACGACGCTTTAGGGACGCTTTTTCACGAGTCGCCGCCGCCGCCGCCGCGCGCGGCCGCTTTCCCGGCTCGCTCGTTGCAGATTAAAACCGATCGAAAGCGACTAGTCGTGAACTTTGCTACTCGTGCTTGTAACTCGAGAAGCCTGACCTTTTGGCCTTCTTCCGGCGAAACGATTCTTACATTGTTAGTGCGAGAATCGCGTAATCCTCTTTGCCGATATAACTGGGTTTGCGAGTTTTATTCCTTTCATATTCCCGTCGTTTCTTTTTTTTTTACAGTGAAACCAAACGCGTGCATCGGTTTGCTGTCTGTTCCACAAAGCCAACGGGCTGTAACTTTTTGCGTTGAAACTCGGTTAATGAAACAATCCGGGTTAGCGTTGCTCTGTGTGTAACGCGAGTTGCGTTGGAACGCAACTGTGGCTCGCGGATTATTTTTTTTTTTATACTGATGGCGATTGACGCGGAGTTACCTCGGCGACTCTGATGTGTGATTCGACGTACACGTCCGGCAATAATAATGCGCTGCAAATTTTACACGCATTTCGAGAGGATCAGTTATTATAACGAAATGATTAATTTAATAATACATGTTTGTATATATTACAAGGCACGTGATGATCTCTTTTTATAATTTTCAAACTTTTGTCGGTCTTTTGGCAGCAAAATCGAGGACTTCACGGAACCTTCGTCGATTTATATAAACGATAACGTAAAAAGAACTGGCCTATGAATTTTGTAATTTAATTAACGTCATTCATATCGCGCGTTTGCTCGCAATCCGTCGAGTGCGAATCTATCTGGCGAACGCCGCGCCGGTGGCAGAAACAACGGGGCCATTATAAGGCGCTTTAGTCCGAGAGTAAGTTGGACTGAGTTGGACCATCTCTCTCGCGCGCGGTGGTCGCGGACCGCGCGCGACTTGTCTCAATTTACAGGAACGACGCTCGCATTCCGGCGGGCCGGACGACGGCGCTAATTTATATTAATTTTAGACACGGTATATATTCGAATTAACGCGCACCGGCCAGCGCGCGCTCGTGCTGCTTTTTCAGCATTCCTGCGCGGAACGGACGGAGAGAGCGAGAGAGAGAGAGAGAGAGAGAGAGGGAGAGAACTCTCTGAGCTCTCTCAACGCCGAAAATTCGTGGGACGAGTATTAGGCGAGACCGCCCGCAGAAATAAATCGACGAGAACATCCCCGTCAAAGGGAGACGCGACTTCTGGAATTAAACACAACTGTACTTGTGTATTTTATTAATATGTGCCACTCCCAATTAGTTTATTTTCCCCCACGTAGATACGTCGTATCTTCGGGGTTGAAGAATTCGGGAATAATTAGGCCATGCGAATTATCGAGCAAGGACAGTGCATTTTTCACGACGCGCGTTGCTGAGTTGCAATTTCCCAGACGATCGATAACTTAATTATGTAGCACAGGAATTCGCATCGTCTCCCAAGGGCTTTCGTTAAATATTCTGCGATACAAGAAGCGAGCGAAGCGAGTTGCCAAGAGAACGGCAATTAATCCCTATTATTCCCGTTGTAATTGAACCGACGAATTGCGCCGAGCGGGTGAACGTTTCTGTAAAACTAAGATGGTATCGGCAGTTCGTTGGTCCGGAATTTATATTCTTATTATGATATAGATATTACTTAATTAAAAAAAAGATATACAAAATGAATAGAGAAAAAAATTTAATTCTTCTGTTAATACATCGTTAAATTTATATAGCTTCAAATTGTACTCAATTTTTAACCGTTTCTATAGGTCGCCACTGCTCCTCTTTAATATGTTAATTTAACTAAACCGATAGAGTTAAAATAATACTGTTTCGTGTTCAAATAATAAATTTCGATACACATGGTAATTAAAAATAACAAAATGTTATTTAACTTAAGGTATTGGTTTAAATTTTATCCTTCAATATTTAATAGTGTATAGAAGCGATATTTTATCATCAATCATCAAAATGCACCGTGATCAGAGAGAAGGAATTTTCATAAAATTCATATTTTTTTATCGATAGCCAAGCGTTTCTATATGCATTAATAGTAATATAATAATGATACATTTATAAACATTACTGCGAGAGAGATATGCTTTGTGGGATCAGTCCGTACCGATTTATGAAATGGGATTACACAATTGTTCCGCAATATCGAAGTCGTTTGATCCCAGCTGAATTTTTGCGTCGGGGGGCGAGGGGGGGGGGCTCGTGCCACACGTGCGCCTTTGATTTGCATAGCGGTGCAACGGGGTGCAACGGTATCGAGCGAAAGGCTACACACGGTGGCACAGTGGCACCCGTGCGCGCGAATCGATGGACTACGGTGCATCGCTCGCGTATATATACGCGAGAGCGGGGCGCATGGCGCATGCAGAGCATTAACGCATCCGCGGACGCATACAAATTCCTGTCGACACGCTCTCTGAGGGACGTCTCTGTTCTGTTTGCTTGCAGATCCCTGCTGATCCCTGCTTCCGCGTCAGTCCCCGCACGGCCGTATCAGCGTTTCGCCGCCGCGTCCACAATGGCCGCCTGTTTATGGTGAGTGTGTGCGTTACGGTAATCTCAAAATCTCGGATACTCGCAACTCGTGCGTTCGCATAAAAGAGTCACGGTGCGGTCTCGCTTCGCGTGTAGGTACTTGGCGCGAGACACTACCGTGTCTCTTGATATTAATTTGCGCAACGTTTCTGACGGACGATCAATTCTCTCTCCCCCTCCCCGCACGCTCGAAATATTCAACTAAAATAGATTACGATCGAAACACTCGTCTCCCGTCAAATGTCCGTAACGAAGTCTGCCAATAATTCTTGCTGTTCAAATATTTGCAACGCTTGCAAATGGCTCTTTTGCGAGCTTGGCTTGCAGTTTAGTTACAGAGAAAAAAAAAAGTATATTTAGTTAAATCAAGCCAGATATGACGCCAGAATAAACGCGTCAAGTTTTTTTAATTTTAATATAGGTACATATTATCTATTTTTTATAGTAGATGTACATTTTTCACATATTAGATATTTTATTTTTCATATTATTTTTTATTATTTTTTATATTATATATCACGCGATATTTCTTTTGAATTTTTAAACATATTAAAGAATTTTAGAACGTAGACACATTAGAGGAAGATTTATATTCTTGCTACACATTGAAATATTGGCCCGTAGAGATTCTCATTTTACGCCGTATTTATCAAGTACAGCGCTGGTGGCGATGACACGATACTAAATATATCCAGGAAGTTTCTCCAAATCGAAACATAAATTTTGCCCGAACGAACGTGTACATTCTTGTAAGTACATCCTAAATGCGATAGATCAGAGGCGCGATAGACGAGAAACTATCCGGTCCTCCGCGCGCTAAATCATCTCCGGCGCGAGAGACGTCGTGAAGCTGAACTCTCTTAAATCCGTCTTATCCGCTGAATTATGGTCGCGCGACAATGGCCGTCACGCGAGTTGCTCTCGGAACACGCCTAACTTGAACCCGAAGTCGCGTCGAGACGAAAAATGAAGCGTAGATCGTATAATAATCTATATAGAAGGTGTCTCCTCTTCTGCCGGATCAACCATTAAATTAATGGCACAATCTTTGCCAAATAGAAAACCGACCTTCTTCATACGGAAATATTAATAATTTCTACATTACACGTCGCATATTAAGAAATGATCTTTAGCTTGAGAAACCATGGCACAACATTTTACTTTTTGTATAATTTTAGGTAAATTTTAATTTGTTATTTTAATTCGAGAGTCATTAATTGAAAAAAAATGTGAATTCTCTTCATGTTTTTAGCGGGAAAAAATTGACATCGAATTTGTTAGTACTAGCTATGAACTGTTAACTCCGTAAAAGTGAGCGACCACTTTCTCTATTCGCGGAGTTTTTATTTAATTTATGAAGTTAACAAAGCACACCTAGCTGAAAAGTAAAAATACCATAGCCTCTCTTGTATTTCTATTCGCCGGAGTTTGTTGACTGTTTTTATAAAGGACTCGAAGTGGTTTCCGGAACCGGCGAAAATAATACTGTACCTTTTTTTTTCGCCTGTGTGTTGTTTTCCATCCTGCTGTGTTTGTTTGCTTCAATATCAATCATGTTCCATCGTCATGGATGAAAATACAAAACGCGATAAGTTTACTCGCGAGCGAGAAAGCGATTGTAAAAATTAAATGTTTTATCACAATATTTCGATTAGAATTAAATATCATGATATTTTCTACGTTTCTAGCACAAGAATTAACCGAAACATATTCAGATTTACGAAACACTTCTGAGTTGAACGCGCCGCGATTTACCTTGACCCCTAAAAATCTTAAAACTTAAAGATCACTACTTCGAACGTAACTCTACACTTCAAGAACTAAGACGTCGATAAGATCCAAGATGCTAAAAGTTTTGCAATTCATCATTTGTTTCTCTTAATCAAATAGTGTCGACTCTATCTCATTCATCCTCAATCGAATGTCTCCGTAACTTCGAGATCCTTAAGTGTTTTCGTCGAGCTTTCGAAAGCTCGGACGAGCATTCTGGTAATCCTCGTAACTCTCGAAATCCGAGCATCTCTACATTGCAGCTTTTAATAGATCTCGATCAAACGTTTTTGCGTCTTACGAGCATCGCCATGGCTCAATGATTTTTTTATCTCCACAAAGACGTCTTTAGAGGCCTGCGCGTTCATCGACGTGTTTACGTAATTGATAGCAGGTGGCGAACGATGGAAGGTGGTTGGCCCAAGCAGCAACCACGAAGAGCACGACTGCGGCGTCGGCGGCGGCAGCGTCGTCGCCGCCGTCGTCGTCGTTGTCGTTGTCGGTCTACGTCTGCGACAGTCGCTATAAATAATCGGGGGAATCCCGAGGTGCTAGAAGAGATATCGGCGCGCACGAAAACACTCCCGCGAAAGTATTCGCCGCTGCGACGGAGATGTCATGTCGTCAACCGAGTTGCGACACAGTAACATTATATTACGATCTAATGATTTGCCATTTCAATATTAAAATTGTGATAAATAATATAAAGAATTATTTATATTATATTGAAATAACTAAAAGAGTTATGAAAATAATTTAAAAGTAGAAAAAATTGTAACGTTTTGACGCGCAAACAAAGCTATTTACAAATTTATAAATTATAAATGACTATAGGGACTTGAAAGACTTCTCTTGTCGTATAGTTAATGATTAATAGATCTCCCGGCACCGAGCTGTCGCTTTTTTTTTTTTAACAAAGTAGACTTAATTGATTTTCCTTGTACTATGTCGCAGTAAGTTACAAGCGCGTATACATTTTTGTCAATTTCCTCTCTCTTTTTCTCTCTTTTTCTCTCTTTTTCTTTCTCTTTCTATATCGATCGATACCTCAGTTGACAGGGCTGAGTTCTCATTATCCAAACGTTGAATCGATATGCAATTGGGTTAGTTGCGTTACACACAAAGCTCGAAAGCTTGACCGCTTATTCGCTCACGGGGGTGTGTTCGCCCTGTCGATCGATCGAAGAGCGTTCACAATGACGGACATTGTAGCGATGCTGGATTTTACTACGGTTGTAGTCTTCGACAACGATGTATAGAGGCAAGACGACCCAGATCACTCGAAATGAGATGCCACGGAGATAGTCCACCCTCCCTATCACGTGTCTCAGCGACAGGTACTATTATCTTTAACGATTTATACAGCTGCTGCTACGCCCGTTGATGGAATTCCTTGAGTTCGCGTCTCTCTTCATCTCCCTTTTGCTGTGGTTTTCGCTGATGGAGCGCTGGTTTCTGCAAGCTGATGAAAACATCTTTGCTTGTCTTGCTCTCCTTTAGTTAGGAAGTTTCTCTTTGACGCTCCATCTTCGTTCAACGCTCTAGTCTAGTTCTTGCTTAGCCTTTTCATTCGAAATTCTTCCTATTTATGTTTTAGTATTGTAAGTTACTAAATCTTTATTTAATTAATTTTAGTCACATACTTAGATCTTGTTGCTCGTCTGCTTCCTTATTTAAAAAATCTTAGCCATCGGATATTTAATAAGAAGTTGTATTATTAATGGCCCTTTGTTATTAATAAAATATTGAAAATTTTACATTAGTCCTTTTATATAACATTAAATTACGATGCCAAAATTAATAGATATACTTTTGGCCGATTTTAGGGTTTGAATCTGTTTTAAACTCCTTAGTTATTATACAAAAATTATCTCTTATTTGATGTTATATTTATTCTGAGACTTTTCAGGAAAATAAAACAACATCTCTTTTCTCACTTCCTTTTTAATCTCTTGTCTGAGAATATAATTTTCTCACAAAATCCTTTTATCAACAAGTACGCTTGCATCTGTCTCTGCCTCTTTCTATTTATTCACGCATTTATTCATTTAATCTCGTTAAATCTGTTTTCCTGCAATTCTCAATTTTACTACTTACATTTGCTGAATTATCTTGTTTAATGTAAATCTTATTCTTATTAATTTTGTTTATAATAAATGTGAATTATTTATTTGCTAAATTTGAATGCTGTTTGATAGATTTATAATAAAGGATATATTCAATATTAAAGTTTATAGTTTTTCCTTTCAAAATTTTATCATTAAAAATTTCTTATTTTATTTATCCTCTTATTTCTTAGTTTTTGAACTTAGTCCAGAAACAGAATAAAACAATAGTTCCATAAAATTCATTACACCGACTACCTTGGATAGCTGCTCCTCATGTTGTTCTTTTCTGTTCATCTGAAAAAAAAATGTAGGAGGTCGAGATAAGATACGATTCCATTTGTGCAATTGCACCGTGTTTCGTTGCTCTTATAACGTAATTTCTACTAACAAATAAACATTTTGTTTCGTAACGGTAACGGTGCTCTCACTTTCAACAAAAAAATAATGGACGAGTGGCTGACTTTCAAAATTGAAAGATAACAAATACTTTTGTTCTTTCTTTCTGCGTTGCTGACGTGATACACGAGATTAAAATTAAAAAAGGAATATTTTCAAACAATATAAACTCGTTGTATAAGTGTGTTCGGTTATACGTCAATTTTCCTCGGTGAACAAAAGCGAGTTATGATTTTATCGGATAAATTATATCTTGTTATGATTGATAATATGATGTGTGATCATAGAGTTATTAATAAACTTATTTATAACGATTACATACATATTAAGTATAGGATATGTGAGATGAATTGAAACAAACTTATATAATGTTTTTGTACATTAATGGTAGTATTTTACTTCTAATCTTTGAAGATAAAAATTATAAAGTGGCGATAAATTATGCCATTTTTTTTACTTGAATATTTTTTTAGAAATGCTGATCATAAAACCGTAACTCAATATGCTAATCGCAAAACTATAATTTAAAGAAAATATAAAATGTATTTTGCACAGTATAAGTCATAAAATGGACTCTTACTGACTTTCTAATGTAAACTTGGAGAAAGAGTTGGATCCCATTTCAGATTCAGACTGGATCCTGGCTGAATCTTAGGTAGATCCTAAGTGGATCTTCGCTGGATCTTGAGGCTTGATCCAACAATGAGCTCAAGACGGGTTCTAACTGGCTTTATACATGAGCTGTGGAAACATTAAAATGGTTTCCAGCGAGTACTCGAATACATATATATTCGAATGGACGAGCGTCGTTGAAACATCGCGAGTTATTTCAAATCTTGGTGCTAATCTACATACCGGATATGCAATTTGGACACATCTGATGTTTTGTTCTCATCTAAATCCAAATTATAATTCGATTTGAATTGGAGTCCCCGTCTCTTCTTTCCCGTCAGAATGAATTCGCTTTCGTGACGAAATATAACGAACTTATTTCCGACCTTTGACTTTACGTCGCGTTTTCCAACGTTGATTAATGTTTGTTTATTATACACATGAATCAGTCACGCACAGATCTGCGTAAATGACGTTGACACGCGCTTATACAAATGATACAATTTCGATTATCCGCTATGCAAATGTCGCGTGCATTTTGCTGCCGCGCCCTTGACAGAAATTATTATTAGATTATTGTTGCGTGAAATTCTCTAAATGTAAAATGTCACACTTTTCAGGTCACTCTTTCTCTTTCTCTTTCGTTTTAATTTCTTGATAGCAAAATCCCGCTCTATTGTTATCAAAGTTACTATGAAATCAAAATAAACGGTAACAGTTATTTCGGTTTTTCTTAAATTATTACATTTTGAAGATTCATATAATTTTCGCGACTGCGATAAATATGGCAAGCAATATCGATTTAACAATTAGCTGTTGAAAATAACAGATTTATGCGAACTTTCGCCTCGATCCTTTTCTCGTTGCAGACAATTCTGGGCTACGTAAGGACTGATCGGGGAGCAGCGTGCTGAGGCGCGATCTGCCGCTGAGGAGCGGTCTGACCTGGCACTCGCAGGTGCCGCGCACTCCGGGAACACCCGTCTGCATTGTCGCCGTTACTATTCTGTGGGTGCACTGAAAATCTCGCGTCCAAAGTGGCTAAGAGCGTAAGTCCCCGTCGAGTGCACCAGGAGTGCTCCAGCGGGGTGGACGGTGTGCAGGTGCAGGCGGCGGCTCAGGTGCAGCAGCAGCAGGAGAGACGAACACCGAGGCGCATGCCTTACCTGGGGCCTGACATGACAACCCGGCTGTCCGCCATGTTCTACACGGTCGAGGTCGGGGACACCAAGTTCACCATCCTGAAGCGCTATCAAAACCTCAAGCCTATCGGATCGGGCGCGCAGGGGATAGTCTGGTGAGTGGTTCAGTAGCCATTGCAATTCGATGTTTTCTTTTTATAATTATTAGACTATTAGACTGTTAGACTATTAGACTATTAGACTTAAGGAAAGACACGTGCGAGTCACGCGAACCGGTGAATCTTACCTGGAAGTTCCAGCGGAACTCTCAGTGAAACCCCAATTCCTTTTGCATTCAAACGACTTTACACAAGAACGAAAAATAGCAAAATAATTGAAGAGAACTCATAAAGTACACTGATCTGGTCTGAACGTCAAATATCGAATACGCAGAATGAAAAGTTTCATCTATCACACGCGATGTTTATTACGTTCCGCCTTGATATATCCGTTTTCTGGATAGAATAACGTCATCCGCCTTCAAGCTACGTATACAACCGATAACAATGCCAGCATCCATCAGAGGTAAAAGTTTCGAGGTGGATTTGAAGCCGGGCGTACGTTGTATCGCTACGTCGAAATATATCTCGAGGGGGGGGGAGGGAGAGGGTGAGGGTTAACTACGATTTCTCTTACTCGCGCTCGAGGACCGACCCGAATCGACGGCAACGGGGAACGGGTGGCACCGTTCGGCGCGCGGAGAAAGGGGGCGGCAGAGTAAATCGGGCAATTCGATTCGGAACGAGGGAGAATGTCTTCGCGAGAGTACGCGGATTTCTGACGACGGGGAGCGACGACGACGAGAGACAGAACGCCCTTTCCTTGTAAGCCGGCGGCGTGATGTCGGAAAAATCGTCCTCGACGACAGCTTCACGGCGTTCCTCGTCGTCGTCGTGCTTGCCGTCGATACCCGATCTTCAGACGAGGCAAATTAAGTCGACGGCATTCTCTTTTTCTCGTGAATATCCGAGCAATAGATCTCGTCATGGCTCCCTCCATATCTCGAGGGTATTCAGAGTGGTACTTATAGATCTTGCAACAATCGGTAGAAGGTAATACGATCGTAACAGTATAATGAGATTGCATTGAAGATTTGATAAGATATTAAACAGAAAAAAGAAACTGTGACGAAGGATTGAAATCGAAATTAAAAATTAAATTAGTATATAATATTCTGTTCTTTTTTGTTTTATATATTTCGATTTTTAATTTTGCAGATTAATTTTTGAAACATTGAATTTAAATATATAATTTGTCTCTCGCGATATCGCTGCGAATATTCACTGTAATTGCGACCCTTTGTTAAAAGTATCACAATCCAAAACTAGAATTAGAATATAATTAGTAGAGACATAAATAGTAAAATCGGAATATTCTCTGCATTTTATATGACTTATTTGCTCTTAAAAACTTGAGAGAAAATTACCTAAATTTGAGTTTCCCAATTTTGACAACGTTGATTTTCTCAAGTTCTTGATGAAGTGGGTAAATCTAGTAGCAAATTATTATACCGTTTAATTTGTTCTTTTAGTAGATCTGATGATTTCGCAAATTGGCCATTATTCTCATTCTTCGCTCTAGTTTCTATTAACGTGTTAGTGTGATGTTAGGGTTAATGTCAGTCGATTTCTGTTCCGAACTCGCTTCGAAGATTGTTGAAATTCACGACGAATATTATCGATAGTACGGGTAAGCCAGGATCCATCATGATAATTGTTCCGTGGATCGTGGATCGCCTTTCTCCCTCGCACGTGTCTCCCCTTTGACGTCCGATAGAAATTGAAATACTGCATTATCCGAGAAAGCGCAATCTCGAACAATACACGGTGGCCGTGGTATGCAGGTAAGTCAAACGAACGGACGAACGGACGGTCGAGGGGAATGCGGAATATCGATTTTCGATAAAAATTCTGCCGTAGCGTGGTCCATTACGGAAAATATGCGAGGGGCCTTTTCGTTTTGTCTCGTCCCTCGAGGAGCGAGCTTGCTCTCGAAAAAGGCCGATTGACTTCGCGCGCATGGAAGGTAGGTCAGGATGCGAAAGGAAATCGGCTAACGACGGCCGGATATTATTCACGATGGAATCTGTGACCTGCACATTAATCCTGGCGTTATCAGGAATACCAGAGATAATTTTTGAAAAATAATATTAGAAATCAGGCGATGCCCTTTTTATTTTAATATAATAAAATATTAATGATAAAGAAAATGTTATAACGAAGATCTCTCGTGAGAGCACAAAATATCCATTGAAATTCGTAGTTACGAAAGGTATCTCGATACTGCTGGGATCGAGATGATGCTGTAAAATGCCACTGAAGAGTATTTCGAGTTGGCGGCGTTTCTCGGAGATTAAATATATTCTGAAAGTTTTGAAAGAAATGCACATTCTCTCTCCGAAATTATTTTAGAGAGAGCAAAAGAGATGATTTACTCTTTTATATTTCCCTGCGTCCTACTGAAATGTATCATTAAGAATTTATGGAAATATCAATGTAATTCAGATATTTTACGACTTTAATAACTGTTAAAAGAGATCACATTTCAATACAACGCATATTTTGAAGAATTCGGGAAATCAATCTATATTTCGTTTTCTCAACCTTTTGAGATTATACTTTTCTCAGTTTCTTTTAGAAAGTGGGTCAAGCTACTGTTATATCGATTTATTTGTTTTTAATCGTGTCCTTTCTTTTATTGTCGTGGCTTTTAAGAAGAGATTATCTGAAATTTATAGCGTTGCAGTCCTTATTTACGATTTGCAGAACTGTGACAATTTGTACTGCGGAAGCTTACTGTAAAAAGCCCAGATACACGCTACGTCGCTTTGAAGTCACAGACTTTCCCGGAGGGAAAGGGTTAATGATTTCTTGAAATCCCTGCGAGAATATACCCGGTGGCTTTTACCATTATCCTAAAGCTGCAAGGTACACAGAAATGTTTGAGGAGGAGCGGGAGAGAGCTCTGAGGGCGTTTGATCGCGTTTAACCGGCCGTCGAATGCGATTTCTCTCACGAGGAAACGGTCCCGGTCGTGAACACGACATTTCGAAAGGTAGGACGAAGGTAATGTTCTGTCGTGAAGAACCATCCATACTTACGATTATATATGTTCAACGGAAGTATGCCTTTCAAGTGCTTCCTAGCAACATATTTCTGGCGACGCTCGTTTTTTTTTCGGTTTAGACTCTCTGATAATTATCATTCATATATTCAAATGTAATTAAACTTGCTCGCAAATCGTGTTCGCTTAACGAGCGAACAACTGCGAAGTATTTTTAGATTGTGAAATCAATCTTTCACGATGTAATTTAAAATCTGAAGCACAAGGTATACCAAGAAACATTGCCTGAAAAATTTAGTAGATTGATTTTTAATATCTGATTGTCTGATTTAATGTCTAATGTGCGCTGCTAATTTTAAAAATTCAAAAATCTCAAAGCTATTTATTTATAGATATTTTCATAAAAGCTTAAAATTACCGTTTCTTGTAAGAAACGTATGAAGTGTTTACGGGTCGATAAACATTGACTTTTATTTCAATTCTTTTGTTGCACATTCGATTTTTTTATCTCTATAAAATTTTTATAGAGGTTCTATGTAGACATATACATGTGTAATATTCTGAACTATATTTTATATGTATAAAATATAATTTAGAATAGTAATTATACAGTGACAAAATTTTTCAATTGTATCATAGCAATCTTATTAGTTATTTTAATTTTACTTTATATTTCTTTTTTATTTTGCCGATTTGCTTATCCTTGCATGGTTTTTGGATCCATCCAACACTCTTGCACCACTAATTAACTCGCGATTGACATTGGCGCAAAATACATGCTACGATCTTGCAAAAGCGCAAGATTAGATTGTATGGATGGTTCCGACAATCAAGCGAACACGCGCGACACTGTTCTTGAAGGAAAATCGAGTGAGAAAGAGAGAGAGAGAGAGAGAGAGAGAGAGAGAGAGAGAGAGAGAGAGAGAGGGGGGGAGAGGGAGAGAGGGAGAGAGAGAGAGAGAGAGAGAGAGCAAATGAGATCTTGCCAGGTAGAACGACGAGCTTAACTCGAGCTCGTTCTAAGAGTTATACATCACGCTCGTTTGTCCTTTGAGACTGCTGTCGGTGACGTTGTTGCAGCGGTCGACGGAGAAAAATTACGTTTCCGCGAAACGCGACGCGTTTTGTAACGCGAGGCGCAAAGTACAATTTAATATCTTTCGACAAGTTTCTACATTTTTGTGATAAGTAATAAAATAAAATTCTCGCTGTCTGCCGCAGCAGATGTATTTTAATTTACGTTGTTAGGCGACTTATTTCGCGAAAAATGAATTTAGAAGAATAAAAAGCTTTTTATGTCACTTAAAAAAAATGTCTTCAAAAGAAGTTTAAAATTTTAATTGTTTAATGTTGTAAATTAATAACATTAATAATTGTTGGGTTTACTTTTCTTATTTAATAAATTATGATATTAACAAAAATAAATCCGTTTTATTACGGGCTCGTAATCTGCGCCATTTAATCGCGCTGAGAACGAGCTTTCGGCCGCGAAAGTCGCCGAACCCTGGCGACGATAAATTTTCTCCGTTGCCGCGATCGGCTTGATCGTTTTCGTTTCCTGTATCCTGTAGTTCTTGTGTCGTTGGTTTGGTAGCTAGAGGCGTGATATACACTACCTAAGTTAAGGCACGAGAACCGCCACGAGTCTAAGAGCTAAAGAAAGAGAGAGAAAGAGAAAAAGAAAGAGAAAGAGAGAATTAAAAAGAGGTAATATGATGGCGACGAACGCGATGGAAACGAGCAACGTTCGGAGCGGCTATCGTCGTCACGTTTTCGGCGACACCGAGCTTTGCATACCCGAGAGATACGTCGACGTCGTACCGCGTGGCGTCGGCGCTCAGGGTATCGTCTGGTGAGTAAAATCTACGGCCTGTATGATGGATCATACGCTGCAAGAATGTCTATTTTTCTCTTCCACTGACTTTAATATAGTTAAATTTTACGTCGAAGAGCGCTTATATCACGTCCAGGTACATTTAATTCGCAGCAGCCACCGCTGAAAACTTGGTGCATATCGTTTGATCTTTGCGCTCCTATAGTAGTATTCCCTCATATTTTTCTGTGTGTAGCTATTTTTCCTTATATTTTGCTTCAAATTAAGTTATCTGCGAGTTTATTATTTTCCACATTAATTCGATTAACGAGAAATTTTTCTAATAAAATGCGTGTGCTTTGTTTCTATTAAATGATATAATATGAATCCATATTTTTTACTTTACTAATTAGAAATCTTATCGAATCTTGTTAAATTGTGCCACACAGACGGGATATAGGCACGCTAAGACTTATTATAACTAAAATAAAGTAATTTTAGATATATAAATTTTTAAACGATGAAATATTCATTCAGTTTTAATTATTTATTTGAGTTTAACGTATATTTAGCTTGATGACATCGCGCGGTCAAGCGTATATGATCGAATAATCTTCAATTCCTCCTCCATCTCTGTTGCAGCGCGGCGTACGATACCGTCACTGCGCAAAATGTGGCGATCAAGAAGCTGTCCAGACCTTTTCAAAACGTGACACACGCGAAGAGGGCCTACAGAGAGTTCAAGCTCATGAAGCTGGTCAATCACAAAAACGTAAGTTCTTTCTCCAATGCGTGACACACATATACATACTCTTTGCTGCATACGTACAATAAATGTCTTTTTCTTAAATTGGCTTAAAATATAAATGTCTAATATTTATTATTCAAGCCTTGCTGCTGAATTATAAGCACATGTACAGCGTACATGTCTTAATGCGCGACTTTTTATCTCGCAAAAATTGTAATTGCGCGCTTTGTACTAAATTGTCATGCAAGTGAACGTAAACACTCTCTCATGGTTACTTCTTCTAATTAAATTAAACAGGAACGCAAGAGAAAAAGTTGCATCGAGCTAAATGAAAAGATGTTGCAACGAAGAATAACAATACATCGCGAGTAGCTTCCGGCCATTACTTTTCTCGTTGTACTCGCAATTATAATTTGTTTTTGTCGTCAAATAATTTCTGAGAGCGTAGTTTTTGTTAATGAAATTGTAAATGGAGAGATTATAATAGAAATTAAAAATAAGGTGAATGCATAAGTCTATATTCTAATCGAGTCAACGGTTTTAATTTGTGGAAATTCATTTCAATCCCATTCCTTTTAATTCGCTGTTAAGAGCATAACTGAGATATGTTGGATGGTGTTGGAATAACAACGTAAATAGGTTCACGTAATTTCGAGAAAGATAATCTGAATTCTGAATAATCTGAGAGAAAGGAGCAGAAGGAGAGCAAATTTTATTTGCAGTTATTTGTAATATTCGGGAATTGTTCAAGAATTTCAGAGACGAAGTCAACTCGTCAATTTACAACTTATCGCCTTGCAGATAATCGGTCTTCTGAACGCGTTCACGCCGCAACGGTCGCTGGACGAGTTTCAAGACGTGTATCTGGTGATGGAGCTCATGGACGCAAACTTATGCCAGGTGATCCAGATGGATCTGGACCACGAGCGCATGTCGTACCTCCTCTACCAGATGCTGTGCGGCATCAAGCACTTGCACTCCGCCGGCATTATCCACAGGGTGGGTGACATCGGCTATTCGCGCGTTGCAACCCCAATGAAAATTGCATAACCGGCGGAGCCATTTAATCTACCGTAACGAGATTCATTAGCGACGGCCATTCCTGCATACCGTGGCCCCCGTGGCTGCAGTGTTGTCCCACCGGCGAAAGAAATAACCTGCCGTCGCGTCGTTCCGATTAATTTCCCGGCGCGCCGCGCGTTATAATAGAATAGCTAAAACCGGCGTCGCGCTCATTAAAAGTGAGAACGCGGCGCAACGATTGCGCGGGACTGCCTGCGTAATTAACGTGCTAGAAATTAAAATTCATACAACCGGAACGGTCTCGAACGTGATTGACTCGCTACCCGCTGTTTCGCGATTATTATCAATCGCTCGAATCTTCTCGCGTTATTGACTTTCATTATCAATGTTTTATCATTACCTCTTTGACGATTCTGTGAAGCTATAAGAAATCTCTAAAATTCGGTTCTCCTTTCCGCGTAGGATCTAAAGCCAAGCAACATCGTCGTAAAATCCGACTGTACGCTGAAGATACTCGACTTCGGCTTGGCGAGGACCGCCGGTACCACATTCATGATGACGCCCTACGTCGTCACGCGGTATTATCGGGCGCCGGAGGTGAGTTAAATCCTCCTGTAATTTTTCGCACAATTTGTTCCCGGTTAGCTCGACCCATTCGCTCACTCGGAGCGTTCGTCTTTTCTTGCCAGGTAATTCTGGGCATGGGGTACAAGGAGAACGTGGACATTTGGTCGGTGGGGTGCATCATGGGCGAGATGATACGCGGTGGTGTACTGTTCCCGGGGACGGATCACATCGACCAGTGGAACAAAATAATCGGTAAGGCTACGTTTTCCGTTACGATAATAATGATAATTATAATACTAATAAAATCTTATGAAATAAAACCCTATTTTAAGGTTTTGAATTATGGAGAACAGAATTAAATTTGGGATAAAATTTCATGATGTTATGTGTGTGCTATTATAATCCGTTCTACGTGTCTTCGGAGTTAAACAAAATATAAAATAACTTCAATAGAATCTACAAAATTATTTGCATTGACACTCGGCAATATTTTTATATCAATTATTACTTAATTTATTTAATTGTAAGGGCAATTGTAATTATCTAATCAATTATTATCTGATATTTTCCGTCTCACAGGAATAATCATGATGAATACTTTACACATTCTATGAAATTTTTTCATTATAAGCGGATAATCATGATTACCTTACATGATTCCTTAATAATTTTTATTATAAAGTTAATCGTGGTACTTACAGATTTTTCTCAATGTTTTTTTTTAATCACAAAAGGGATAATCGCGAAGAGACTCTCGCAGACTCCCTCTGCTATTGTATTGTAAAAATAAGATAGTTGCTCTTATCTACAGAACAACTTGGCACACCGGCGCAGGAATTCATGCAACGACTGCAGCCGACCGTCAGGAATTACGTGGAGAACAGGCCGCGATATCCAGGCTATCCCTTCGAGAGGCTATTTCCGGACGTCCTATTCCCCTCGGACTCCTCGGAACACAATAGATTAAAAGGTGAGTAGGTCAGCAAGTCGACGCCCCGCGCCGCGAAATTGATCGCGGGACGCGCGCGTTTTCGACGCACGGACGACGAGATTATCCGCATTCTCGTCAACGCCTTGCCTCGCCCTCCCCCTGACTCTTCCTTTCACGGTTTTTACTTCCTCTTCTAGCGAGCCAAGCCAGGGATCTATTGTCGCGCATGCTCGTAATCGACCCGGAGCGACGCATTTCCGTGGACGAGGCGTTGCTGCACAATTACATAAACGTCTGGTACGACGAGGGAGAAGTCAATGCTGTAAGTAGGCTCTATCGATTGATCGCGTGAATGGATGGTCGCTTCGAATCGTACTGTCTTCTCCGGAGACCGCAGGATTTACCGTAGTCACTGATTTAATTTGGGAAACTACATTAAAATCTTTCTGCATCTTAAAAAAAAAAAAAAAAAAAAAAAAGATTATTTAAAATATCAATGATGGAAAAAATAATTCTAATAAATGTTATGAGAAACAGTTAAGAAACAATTATTTTTTTACGTGATGAAGAAATCTCGATAACTCTTCTTAACAAAATATACTTCCTATTTGCTTTAATGAAATACAAAATTGATAATCTTCGTTTTATTCAATGATTCACAAGAAATTCTGATATGTTTTGCAGCCCGCACCAGGTCCGTATGACCATAGCGTGGACGAGAGGGAACACACGGTGGACCAGTGGAAGGAGCTGATCTATCAAGAGGTAATGGAGTACGAGACAAGCCACAATCCCGTGGCGGTCGCTCAGTCGTCAGAGAGCGCTGGGAGTCGGTAGATACCGCGGAACAGCAGCCCATCCACGGTCCCCTTCTCATCGAGAAAGCATCCGGATAGTCTGACCTACCGCTTGGATATCCCCGGAGCGTCGTAGCGAGAGAGGGAGGGGAAACCGGAGTAAGAAAAGGGTAGAAAGAACGAAGAAATGAAAGAAGATAAATCGACGCCCACGAATCTGTCTCCCTCTCCTTCGAGAAGACAAGAAATACACGTGGGAAAAACATGGAAAGGGGAGAAGCTTACTCTGTCGAGTGTCGCAGGAGGGGGACAAATCATAATCTTTTTGGCAGCACATGTGATCAAGTGACGAAACTAGTCTCGAAGATGATCAGTTAACGATTCCCCCGTTCGATCTTCTCTCTCCTGGAATGATCTGGGTGAACTTGGATAAACGTTTCTGCGGCGGGCGAGACTCGCGACCGCCATGCGGCACCTTTGACAGGTGCCACCGGAACACTCAAGACACCTTCGTCGCTTTCTTTACGTTTTACCAGAGCAATGGAGCTCGGATAAGGGAGATCTTCAGGGTCGGAGGACAAGTTCGCAGAGAAGAGGATCAGAGAGGGAGTGGAACTGCCTGGATGAAAGAGAAATTATCGCGTTGTCCTCTCCTCAATTACTGCCAGCCTGGGTTGTTGGACGAGTATCTTCTCTCTTCCCCTCAGTTTATTCGTTTCCTTGGTCAACGCGAGGTCTCCGAACACCTCCTCCGGGAACCCTTAAGCCCTTGTTTTACAGTACGGTATTTTTATTTCGATTCCTCATTGCGTCTACTTGACTTTCCTTTTGGTACAAATTTATTCGCTCTGCAACCTGAAAGCGGATGTCGTTTCGTACTCTCTGATCGTCCTGTAATCACGGACGATGTTTGCCGTGCATTTCATAGCAATAAAGTTGACGCGAAAGAGAAACGATGTAGAAATATCGTTCCTGTGATACCGTTATGAAGTTTTACAAATGTCGGAAAAGAAACTGATCGTTCTTTAACTTCCGGAGGATTAAGTGACCGATCGCCCGTTACAGCTTCCGAAAAGACCGGTCGAGCGTGTTTATCGTTTGCGCGCGAGCAACATATATTATATATTTTTCGTACCATTGTTAAGCACATACGGGAACATACAAATCTGAATCATGTATTGTAACTTTTTAACATGACATACCCTACGCTCTTTCGGAGTACGGGGTACAGAGATAACAGAGTAAGGAGGTAAAGGAAAATTTATCACAGAGCTTATAGTCGCTCGATCTTCGTATCGCGGATGTAACGGGCGATCACCTGAACGAGGCTATCCTTAGGATTTCGTTTCATTAAGTCGCTGGAAGTCGCGAGGGAAATATATAAGTTAGGTAATATTTGTTAATATTTAATTCATGTGGCTCCGTACGACATATGCATGCCGCGTAATGCAATGAAGCGTGTATGTGAGGCGAAAGGGAAATAGAAGAAATGACGCCGCTACACGCTGAGTCTCGAAAACCGATTGCGAAAGGAAAGAGACGCGATCGATGGGGTATAGGATTTTTTGTACATAATAATTGATTATTGTGAATTTAGTGCTGTGTGTGAAGGAGAGTGTCCGCACGATCTCGCGCGATACAGATTTTTTTTTTAATATAAGCGTATACCTTTTGTTCGGATACTTCGCATCTCCGCTCTGTGTGCTTTCGTCTCGGTCGTTATCAGTGCCAGTAGATACGCGATTCATTATATTCGTAGTTTCGTAGTCAAGTAAGAAACCAATTGGCGAACGCTAATTAATTTTATCGAATCGACAGGGAGAAAGAGAAAGGATAAGGTAGCGCAATGTCACAACGCTCGATCTCTGCGTCAGGTCCCGGGATTTACCGATTATACCCTTAGTATCCGAGTAGTAGCGTGATAAACGTTACTATTCCCTTCTCGTGCAATCTCGCGTACAACGTGTCGCGCGATGTAAAACTCACGGTGCTTAATATTTTGCAATCGGCGAAGTAACCGAGAGAATTCGATGTTAAATCGACGCAATAATCGGTGAAATAAAACTGCAGTCGATTACGGCATAGAAAGCGGCGAAAAGGGACGGTTTTCGCTTAATTTGTTTTGCGAAGATGTGAATCTTTGCCGAATGTTTATTGATTTTTTATTATTCTTCTTTTAAATAGATCGTGTGATTCGTGTTATATATAGGGGAATATGATATAAAGGAGAAAACACTTTTTTGACTAGAATATCGCAAAACGGTACATAATAATGGACGAGAGTGAACTGGGTTGGGAGAGCCGATGATGCTGATAATGATGATAATTATATAAAATAATTGTATTTATTACGTGAATCGACGAGGAGAACCTACAAATAAATAGCGAATCGATGAATCATGGTGAAGAACAATTGTATAATGTAAACGTTAAATTTTTATTTTCCACGACGATAGTTATGTGAATATATTGCTACAGTCCGATCCAAATATAATCAAGCTTTTGTAACACTAATTATAATAAAAAGTCTAATGATGATACTGCTAATTACACGTAATTGTATCGCGCACACACGGTTAAAAATTATGAAGTATGTGCTGCAACTAAGCGGAGTCTCGATTTTGTCACGTGTACGGAAGCGGAGAGTAGTGCGCCAAAAATCTTTACAAATTCAGCTAGTTGTCGTCGCGTTGTAGATCCACGACGAACATCCCTTTCCATCATCGCATTTCTTTCGCGTCTTAACAACCACTGTGTACATGTCCCATACGCATATTACGAACGAGCTTCTTCATTACGAAACTAAGAAGTATCATTACAACACTTTTGGCATCCTTTCGCCGCGCTATTTTTTACTCTACGCGCCTAAAAAATTCGTCGTCAAAAACGTATATCTACAGATTGTTGTATTTTGCAATAACACACTTCATCGAAAGTAATGTGATTAAGATGAAAAACGAACGCAACATCTTCCCGGCGTTCTAGGTGTTAATCCCGTAAAACATAAGTTAATTGAAAGGATCATTCTATGTAATTATGTTTCTTCAATCTTCATAATTGGGGATTGGACACAAAATTCTAATTAGACAATAAATTCAAAATTTTTGGGATTGTCTGTTAAAGACAGTCTTTAAGGGAAAAAAAAATCATATTTGTCTAATATCTCGCACGACATTTCTGAATAACAAGTGTTTCTTTTCCTAGAGCAATTTCCTAGAATGAAAATTTCCATCTAGTCTGTCTTCGATTCGCCAACTTTCTCTTCTGTTTTCAAAGTGGCATTTCGATGTTTAGCGTGGACTAGCTATATCTTTTCCGCCCTGCCACTTCGCAAATTTATTGCGCACGTATCCAACCCCGAGAACGAACGCGTTAACACATAAGAGATATATTTTACGGCCCTCGCCACCATCATGCACGTTAAGTAAAGTCAATTATATTTAATCAGCGGACGATACTTAGCAGTTAAAAAAATGCGTACCCAGATTATATCTCTTGGGCATTTGCACCTGCACACAGGGTAACTTCTGCGGCCCTTCGTGCGCGTACTCACAGGGTGACTCTCGTCGAACTTAAGCGAAAAAAAAAACAAACAGGAAAGAAAGGGAAAAATGCAAGAAAGAACTCAGAAAAAAAGTTGTAGCTATTCCGAAAGGCGAAGACGAGGTGCGGTTGAAGGTGAGAATGTGAGATGAGAGAAAGGGAAAGAGAGAGAGAGAGAGAGAGAAAGAGATACAACTATTTTTCCATTTTACAAGCTGCAAAAAGCCTTTTTCTTCGCACAGTGAGCGCGCTGAAGGAAAACTCGGTGAACTATGTGATTCCTGATGAAATTTCGTCCAGCTCCTTCTTGTGAGCCAGCACAATCTTTTAAATCACTTTCGATAATCGCTAAATCGCTTGCGACGTTTCTTTCCCGTCTGCGAAACGAGAAAGAAAGAAAGAAAAAGAGAGAGAGAGAGAGAGAGAGAAAGAGAGAAAAAAACTGAGAATTTTATAATATTCGCTACGATAATCTCTCCCCGCGATATTTATACCTATATATATACCGCAAGACAGAATTTATAAAGATTTTTGGATATGTAAAAAAAAAAAGAGAGAGAGTGAGAGCGAGAGCGAGCGAGAGAGCGAAGTGATAATTATATTTGCCCGGTTTCGGAAACTTTTATCGAAGCGAACGATGGGGGGGGGGGGGTGGCGGTGGCGCGACCCGGATCACACCGGAGGACGTTGTCCTCGATCAACGTTCTGTGTGTGTGCGTGTGTGACGTAGACAGTCTGACACATAAAATACACACACACATATATGCGCGCACACACACAGATATAGATACACATACGTACATACCGTAGTTGTGGCAGCTCGTACCACGTTCTTCTCGTTTCCATAGTTAAAGCAAGCGTAGTAGCAAGAATAATAAACGATAGCGAGTAACGATATAACGAGTAAAGTAACATAATAAATAGTCAAGGATAATAATAAAAATAAAAAGAGGAGTAAAGTATAGCGAGAAGGCTGGGGAGGAAGGGGGGGGGGAGGGAGGGATGTATCCGCCCGGTGTGTGTCTCGTTAAAAAGCCGCGCTACGACGATTTCCCCGGCGCGTTTCTTCAGGCGATCGCAAATCAATCGCGATCGGATCGGAACTTACTTTAACCCACTCTTCTCAATACGTAGAACACGACTGTATACGATTGTTATAATCCGGCGGACGCGCTCGGAACGCGCAATATCGGTGGCAAAGAGAAAGAAAAAAGAAGAAGAAATGGGGGCGATAGGCGCCTATCGTCGAGCGAGAGGAAACGACTGTAGAGAATAGCGGGTATTTTTCAGTCACGTGCCTTCTTGACACCCTTGGAAGAGAAACCACATTTGTTAGAACACTTGAGACCGAAAGACGATAGGGGATAAGAATAGAGACAGTCTAAAGACGAAGACGTTATTTTAGTAGTGAAAGAGACTCTAATTCTCTCCCCTTGGCGATATTGAGTTTCTCCTATTTTATCCTGAACATTTTGTAAAACATTCGTGAAACTGAGTGACAACTGTCTGGAGCTTTGTCGCTTTGTTAAAGTAACGTCTTCGAAGATCGGACATCAAATTTAATAAGCAATAAACGATTTATCGATGCACGACGCAGGAACATGGAACCAGGAGTAGATATTAAAAATCAAGATTTCGCATTTGCGAGCATTCATAATCTTAATAATTACTGTATATAATTAATGAGTCGTGACATTTTCTCATTTCTATTCCACTATACGCGACTCATCGCGTTGTATCTCAGGCTCTTCATTCAATTTCTCGCTTTTTCCGTCTTTGAATTGATCACTCCTGGTAACTGTTCCTTCGTCGAGCGCGATTTTATTCCCGATTTTTGTCGCTTCTCGCATTTCGGCCTCGCTCGTTCGATGTTTTTACGCCATTCGAGGATACCGCGACCGTATTGCGCGTTCGTGAAGCAGAATCGAGTCCTCGACTCGCGATGATCCCGTCGACGTCTTGGCAGCCGCCGAAATCGCTTCCGAAACCAGGGAAAATTTCAATCCGTACATTATATACATACATATAGAATCTAGAGTATAAATGAGAAAAAAAAGAGAGAGAAAGAGAGGAGAAACCCGGCAGAAACATTATCGTGATTAATACGAGGGCGACGATAATTAATAAATTGGTTAAAAACAAGAGAGAAAGTGTGTGTATGTGTAATGTATGCGTTTATGTGTGTATGCGCGTATGATGCGTGTATGATATAAACAATAATCATTTTTCTTAGCGCGATAAAGGGAACGGTTAATATGTAACAAAAATGGAATATTTTGAACGACAAAGTGAAGCTTTGGGTGGGCAAAGGGAGGGTGGAACGGGATGCGGGAGATGGAAAAGGGGAGATAGAGAGATTGATAAAGAGAAACAAAATAATAATGTCCATGTTGCTAAACTTAGCGATGAGGTAGATATCGCGTATAGGCGACATCTTAGTTTATAAAGCAAATTAGTCCTTATATAGGACACAAGCGAAAGAGAGAGAGAGAGAGAGAGAGAGAGAAAGAGAGCGAGAGAGAGAGAGAAAGAAAGAGAGAGAGAGGGAGGAGAGAGAGAGAGAGAGAGAGAGAGAGAGAGAGAGAGAGAGAGAGAGAGAGAGAGAGGAGAGAGAGAGAGAGAGAGAGAGAGAGAGAGAGAGAGAGAGAGAGAGAGAGAGAGAGAGAGAGAGAGAGAGAGAGAGAGAGAGAGAGAGAGAGAGAGAGAGAGAGAGAGAGAGAGAGAGAGAGAGAGAGAGGAAACATACAAAACAGAAACAGGGATACACACGAACAGAGTAGTGTTCCACGTTATCACTTAGGCTATATCTCTAGGTAATTATCGAGCCCGTTCCTTCGTACGTAGAAAAAAAAAACGTAGCGCCGGAAGCGCCGGCGCGCGGTGGAATTCCATCGCGAGTCCGGCACTTCCGGTGACGCCGTAGGAAGAATTGGAGCGCTCTTCCTTCAAGCGACGCTCCTGTATCGCACGCGCGAAACGCGGAGGATCGGAAATCGGTCGATGAGAATTGATTTTTCGTTGCCACGTGGGAATTTTTCAAGCTCCTTTCCGACGAGAGGATTCTTCTTCCGTCAGTTCGTGACAAGTTGAATTAAAATATCAAGACGCGTCGCGCATAGTCAGCGGTTTCTTTTTTAACTTTGTCTCACTGGCATCCGAGCTCCATAGTGAGTTAGTCTATAGCATTGATCGATTTTGATTTTGGCCAAACGATCCACCAAGACGCCTGCCCGATCGATGCTCCCGGTGATTTTTCCCTGCCGACAGGGGAGAGAACCAATCGCCCGAGCAATAATGTACTTCTTCCGATCTACGTGACTCTTTTGGAGTTCCTCACTCGACTCCGGCCTCGTCCTCGGCGCGAGAATCGGCATCGGCGGATTGCCTATGAAAATAGATCGAAGCGATCGACATCTGGAAATCCCGACGTCGGTGCTCGCCCGTTTCCTCGCTGACGATCTCTTATCGGGGCATCGAGAATCTGGCAGGCACCTGAGGCACCGGATTTGTTCTTGTAGACGTAGAGACTTTATCGGGCCCGATGTACTCGCGAGAGTTTTACTTTTCGAGAGTTTCTAGATTGGAGTATCTTACCTCTTTGAGAGCGGTGACTTTATTCTCTCTCAAATTTTGATTTTTGAGAGAAGAGCTCTCTTACAAATCTAGAGAGCTTTAAGTAAATTTCGCTAGGAATCCACATGAGAATCATACGTAATAAGTCCGATGTAACAAGTCTCTTAACTTCGATTTTTTGTACGAGAGTGACTCTCGACAGAATAATTCTCTGATATGATAAGTCGAATGTAAAGAATGCTATCGGAGAATTTTACTCTGTGGTGAAAATTCTCAAAAATAGACGTGGTCTTATATAAGAATAATAGGGGGGGATAAAGCGGAAGGAGGAAAAAGATAACGGAAGTAAGACGAGTTTTTTTCTAGAATTACCAATACACACTCATACACACACGCAAAGAGACACACACACATACAGTAGTCACGTGTGAAGCGTAAACTTAAATTATTATAAATACTAATATTAATTAACATTATTGAATATATACCTCTTCTGTATATACAATTAAGCAGCAACAATAATAATGATTAATAATTGATGATCGTGAGCGATAAGACGAACGGCAGAACGGGGACAAACACAATAATTGCGCATTGTTTCTAGAGCAAAAAAAAGGAGAAAAGAACAATGGTGAACGATTATTAAGTTGTGAATATTAATAAGTGATTGTAATTATATACTTATACTCGCGGCGATACGATGATTTAATTGTATGGATCCACACACACACACACACATACCACATGGTATAAATATTATAAATACATTATAGTGAAACGACGACGACGACGACGACGATGGTGAAGACAATGGTGATTTTTATTATATTACTATTATTATTATTAATATTATTAATTAATAATTATTACCATTATTATTGCGATCATTATGGTTGTATTATATTGTACCGAGGAATATATACTGAAACAAGAATGAGAGTCCAATTAGACGTGAGTGAGTGCAACAGTATCGAGTAAACGAAGAATAAATCCAAGGAGCGTCGTGTCATTTGTACTTAATTATTCCACCGATACGGACCAGGCTGCACGGCCGAGCCTCATCAGAAATTCCACACCGTGTTTCTTTCTTTCTATTTCCATTGGCACCGTTGAACCGTCGTGCGAATCCTCGGAACGGCGTTTTCTTTTTTTCCTTGCACTTCGACGAAGTAAATCGAGAAAATTAATTTCGACATTCCGGAAACCGCGGAAATCTTTGTTTGTGGCCATGTGATCAGAAAGACGTCCGAAAATGTATCGATACTCGATGGTCTTCTTTTCCTTGCTGCGACGGACAACAAACTTATCGCCAAAAATATTTTTACCAAGATATACGGATGATACCAAAGTGCGACACAGTATCAATATTTTATGAAAGTATCAGGTGTACTTTTACGATATCTGCTTTTTGATTGATGACTACCCCATTGTCTCGGGTATCGAAATCGTTATCAAAGATGCCAGGTTATTTCGGTATATCCGAGACAATCGGGCACTCATCCATCAAAAAGCAGATATCGTAAAAGTGAAAGCGCTTCAATTTTCATGAAAAGTTGCGAATTTTTTCGTTCACGCAAGTCATTGTTGCACGTGTATCGCAGATATGCCAATATATTAAGTCGCGTTGATCGATAGCCTTTTTGTTTCCGTTTTGGATTTTTCTAGGGATATACATACACGCATACACAAAGCTCATCAGGAGCGACTTTGCGAAAAATGGGCAAAAAATTATAAGAGGTTTATTTTAAGAAACTGGGAATTCTTAGGCTTCGAAATCAGTGCCACGTTAGATTCATAATTCTTGGAAATATTTTCAAATCTGTTTTATATTTCTATCTATTTATTTAAGTAAATAATAAATTAAAAAGTTATATCTTTTTTCAGAATTAAGATTAATTATAAAAATATTAAAAACCGGCAAATATTAGCATATTTAATAGTTATAAAATTATTAAAATTTTCTACAAGTAAAATTATAAAATTATTCAAAACACTACAGCTACACTTTTTATTGTTAAATTTTATTGTTTAATATTTTTATCGTAACGTTTTATTTAACAAATTAATTATTTAAATAATTGTTTTATTTTAATTTTACTTATTTCTTTAAACGGTACCAATATTTTTCGAATAAAAAGTCTAAAAAACGATATAAAAAATATTTTCAAAAAGAAAATTA
Organism: Temnothorax nylanderi; assembly: GCF_030848795.1. NCBI lineage: Eukaryota > Metazoa > Arthropoda > Insecta > Hymenoptera > Formicidae > Temnothorax > Temnothorax nylanderi. The sequence continues at coordinate 266,690 of NW_027249214.1, forward strand.
TTCCATTTTATTTCACGAGACCGAATTTCTTTCGATTCACCCATGTTTTCCTTTACTGGGAAGAAAATACGGAGGAGCCGTGCACGTCCTTTTTTATCCTTACGTAAGACGAGATGATACTGCGCGAGAACGATTCTCTCTCACGCGCGTACTTATCCCAAGAGAGTCTCGACTCAAGATCTTATTTCGATTCGCACAAGAGAAATCGAGATATCCGTACATTATTTCTTGGCGAGCCGAACCAATGCTCAATGCGACGCTGCTGTTGGTCCGAAATCGATAATAAAGAAAAGCTGACGAACCACGATTTTCTTTACCTGTCTGTACCTATAGGCCTGTAACGTGTATATGCAGCGAAGTATAAGGGAATAATAAAAAAAGAAAAGCAGAAGCAAAACAACAAGGATACACACTTTTTATATGCATGATTTATAAATTTTTATTTTTAATATTAAAGGAGATATATATACCATATGTTGTATGTGTGAATGAATTATTAATTATATTTAAATCGACGTTTTAAAATATCGGACCTGGGTTTCTCATTTTTTTTGTAACTACTTCCCTTTGCAGCATATTTTACGTTCCGCCTCTATAGCGACAACATATTTTTAATTTATCTACAAGCAATTACCATTTAAACAAACTCAAAAACTTTGAATAAACGATATGAAAATTAACAGCATGTAAATATGAAATGACTAAAAGCACAAAATATTTTCAGAAACATAAAATTATCAGACATTATAAATATGCAACAGATTTAAAAATATTAAATTCGTAAATATATTTGAAAAAACCAAAGTCTCTAAACATTTTTATGCATAATAAAAAATGCACAAATTAAAATTACATTATTGTTATTACTTTATTATTACCATTCCACGTTATTCATTTTTTGCTCTATCCGAAAAATTCGACGTTCGGTTCTCAAACGATGCTAATTTCGTACGATCACATATTTGTCAAGTCGCGATGTCTCGATCACGACGATCACGTCGTCAACGTCGGAAACGCGACTCCTGGGTCCGAGACGCTCGAAATTCCGTAAAATCGTTTAATTCCCACAAATGGCCAGTGCGCTGAAGGCATGGCTGCGTACGAGACTGGGTGCGATCATGGATCTCACGCCGGAGACGTTCGGTCGTTACACGAGAGACGGCACCCTGCTGGCCCAGATCCTGCACAGCTACGATATAATCACTAGCAATCAATTAAGCACCATCCTTCGTACGCGAGATCCCGCCTTGTCCAGGGTGAACCTGAGGACCCTGCGAATCTGGCTGAAGCTCATTAACGTCACGCTGAGCGACGAGTGCATCGAGGAGATCTCTAAAGTATCACTTGCAGAAGGAGCAGCACAATAGATAGCTTTAAAAAATAAAACTGGCTATCAGGATTCTAGGGAAAGAAATGAAAAAAGCATTAAAATTTTTTTAAATCAGTTTCGAGTTTCCTAAAGTAAACATTATTATTTGAAAAACTGCAGATATCGCTGATCTCGAAATAAATTGTTTTTATTAATTTATAGACATATATTTCTATATCAATTTTTATTAATTTATATATTTCTTTATAAAAATGCTAGACACTATGTTGTAAGGTGACTTTTACGAACGATGCTTTAGGGTAAAGGCGCTGCGTCTCTCCAGCTCTTCTACAAGGTTTACTTGAGCCTCGAGGGTAAGGACCGACTGCATTTTATCGCTCTTCAGAAAGAGCGGAAGTACATGCCTAGTAGATTTGATGTCTCCATTGTGTCCGAGGATCCAGTCCCATACGTACCACCCGAGCACCCTCTCTCGACACCGTTAATTGAGGCAGCCGATACCGTTCACTGGCACAGAAATAAGTTTTGGGCGATCACGGAAGCCTGTAGACGAGAACGCGAGCGATTTGAGGCCCTCATGGAATATCCTGCGATACAGCCGATCGAGCATTTCGTCCCGGAAGAGTTGCCGGACAAGAAGCAGGAGGTGAGCGAAAGACTGGGCGAATTCACTCGCAAGCATCCGGCTCGCAAGACGAAGAAGAGATACCAAGTGGTCAAGTGTTGCCCCTCGAAGAGATCTTTGGACGTGTCCCACGAGGTCGAGGATCCCGCAGCTGCCGCGGATTATATCGATTTCTTGAAGAAGCGCAGCGAAAAAGCGGCTAAATCTCACGAGTTAAAGCTGAAGACACAAGCAACGATGATGGCGGAGGCTTGGGAACAATTGCTGAGGAAACAGGACAGATCCTTCGACGAGGCTCTCGGCAGACGAGTGTTGGATCAGTCGCGCTACGAGAAACAAATGTTGAGGAAGCTGTGCGAGGTGCGATACTTGAGAAATAGAATCGTGGAGAATCGTAGGATGGTTGATGAGATGTTGTTGAAGGCTAGAGAGAGCGAGCAGCGATTGAAGGAAGATCGTCATCAAGAAACAATAAAGGAAGAAGGAGAGGACGTGGAAATGGAGGCCTGCAGAATGCGCGAGCTTCGACGGAGAATTCGCGAGGAAAAAGTGAGTGGGTGACAATATTTTATCATGCCCTAAGACAAAATGCCCTCTTTTGCTAAGAATGGAAAGAAAAATATAAACCGTGGTTACACGAAATACTTATAAAATTTAACCAATATAAATTAAGTGAAAACAAACAGGATAAAGAATAGAAAAGTACTTGAATTTAAAAATTTAAGAAAGCAAAAAAGTTAGAAAAAATTAGAATACAAAATCAAAAGACGACATTATACATATATACAAAAGTTAAATATTTTGAACATTGAAAAAATATTTATATATGTATATATTGAAGTAAAAAACGCAGAAATAAGAGAGAGATTGTAATTTTAATGATTAAAAATGGTTTTTTTTATATGGAAGATACAAATGTAAAATGTTTACACTTTGAAGGTGCGCAGGATAAAAGAGAAACATCAAGACATCTGTTCAGAGATTATAAATGATTTCGCGGACATCGCAGTAAAAATTGCTGATTATCGTCAGGCGAATGGTAATCATATCCCAAATTTCGCTTGGAACGAATGCAGAATGTCGTTTCTGAAAAATCAACCGATATTTAAACTTATGGATCATTTTAATAATATCGAAGAAAAAGAAGATGTAGAAGAAATGAAGAACGAAGAAAAAATGAATGAAGACGATAAAGTGATAGATATGGAGAATGGTACAAGAAGAAATAGCGAAGAAAGAAAGATTGAAAAAGAATTGAAAGCTGAAAAAAAGCAGAAACTAGTTCAGCTGGAATTGGAACGTCAGCGATCTCTGGCTGATGTAGACTTTGAGAGTTATCAGGACCTAGCTTCGCCCTGGGATCAATTCGTACCAAAAAGAGAAAAGGAAGCTGAAGAAGTTTACAGACTAGGTTGCGTTGTGCTTGGTTACATCGTTCATCGCTTGTTGGAGATCTTATATCCTTATCCAGCCGAAATTGTGGGTTGTCCAGTGCCTAGAGTTAAGGTCGCGGCCATTATCTTGGGCATGACAAATGTAACCTTGCACGAACAGCTGCGAGAGTTGTTGAAAAATACCGGAATTCGTTTGCTGACGATGGAAGATGCGATCAATCATTGTCTGGAGAGGTACAAGCAGGAAATGGTTGACGTGGAGTACATCGATCTGAACATCATCTCAGCGACGACGAAAGAAATCAAGAGATTGGAAGCTAAGAACAAGACGGACGACTCGAGGGTGCGTCACCCGAAGAAGATCGAACGATCAGCAAAATTAGCAACGCCCCAGCAGAGCGTAGCCGAGGAGAAACAAACGCAAACACCTAGACAGATACCCTATGACGATATGGACCCGATTTTAAGTGACGCTGCGTATATAGGTAGAGGAATTTGAGAATAGAAATTCAAGTCAATTAATAACAATCAAATTTTTGTTATCACATCAAGCCCGAAGTCACGGTTTAATTAATGATCTCTCACTTTCATAACATCAAATAACATATACAAATACACTTCATTAAAGATCAAGTAGTACTGTGTATCTAGACAATTAGTTCTTTTTTAATGAATATTGAAATTTCAAAAACCTAAGCCGAGAATAATTTATTGTTAATCGCAGAATAACAACAAATGCTATCTACGATGTTTAGGCAAATGGACTTACGAGTTTCTCACCTTGGGTCAACCGATTTCGAACGAGTTAAATACGAAGATATTGGTTGAGTACCTAAAAGGAATCGGAAACGTTGTGGGATGGGTATTAATAAATTATCCTAATATGTATGAGCAAATGGCGATGTTGGAGAAAACATTGACAGGACGCGAACTACCTCCCGATCCCGTCAATCTTACTAATGTCAACATCGAGGACGTCGATTCTTCATTTTCCAGGATTGTGTTCGACGGTGATGAGATCGACACATTTGCGATATGCAGGCGCGTTCGATCATTTCATGTCAAAATTAATTTATGGCTTCATAAATATTAATATATTGATTCGGAGGAGATATTTAATATTACTAACGTTATTAATATATTCAGATTTATTTATTGTTCACAGTTTTTATAATAGTGAGTTGAAGCGTCAATTCGATTTCGCTCTCTGTCTTGAATCTTGAATTAAACTGATTTAATTATTTATTAATTATTATGTAATATGGATTTTCTAAAAGTTAATGTAATTTTAATAGGCAGTCCAGATTATTGCCGAACCCAATTTCAAGAGCAAAAGATTATACTACTCTTTCTCCGACGTTCATGACAATTTATATCAAGACAATGCCGAAACCAAAGACAATAGACAGCCAAGAACAACCTTGTATACCTTTACCCGACAATGCTACCCCGATGGACGAATATTACGCTAATCAAAATATCGCATATGGATTTTTTTACAACGTTCTCGATCTTTCAACCTTGAAACAATTGGCCGAACTTATCATGGATCACTTTCACAAAAAGAAATCTTTAGAACTCTCCGAAAAGATATATCACGATGAGCAAAAATCTCTTATTGATACGAAGGCGGCTGTTATTAAGCGTTTAATACCGAAATCTAAATGGAAACTATCAGAACACGAAGAGAAGAGAGACATTGAAGTTGAAAGCCGTGAATTACAATTGGAAGCTCAAACGCAGCCAGCAGATGATTATGTCAGACCTGGGGAAGGCGGCTGGCAATGGTTAGACCTCTTCCAGCCTCCAGCTTTACTCGAAATTTTGGCTACACTTTGGGAGAGAGTTGAACAGGCCTACATTGAGAATTTGAAAGAGATTCTTTCTTTAAAGAGAATGCACACATCGGCTGTTCTACCCTACAAGAACTTTGTTCTCAGTAATTTGATAAAGTTTGTGGACAGACCCGACAAGCGGCAGATCTTGCTGCAAGATTTTCATCGCGCCTTTAATGAAATTGATGAAGACCTCAGGGAAGATTTGGACATGAAATGCGAGTTGCATTGCCGAGTAAGTTAAAACACACAGAAGTTTTATAAATAAAAGAAAGATATATTATTAAAGGATAATTTGTTATTCTTAATAAAACAACTGCCAGTACTTTTTTATCACCACTAAAACCTAATATAAATTAAATAGAAAATAATAATATAGTAAAAAAGTGAGGAAAAAGAGAGGTTTTGCTATTAAATTAGTTATATTAATCTCAATTTAACTTTAATGTGCGATTTTTTTATTTTGATGATATACACCGAAGATTATGTATATACATATATATTAATCTTTTCGTTATTGAGAATCTTAAAATTATCGTGTTAGGTCGACAGCTTTCGAACAGAATTGTGGGAACTGTGTGATGCGCGAAAACACGAGGCTGAAGAAGAGAGAAGGCGCACGCTGCGTAATGAGTGGACCTCGATGGGAGCCGTGGTCCTCGTTAACGTGTACATCGGAATCTTGCAAATCGAAGTTGACAGATTTGTTGACACTATGCAGCTCCTTCAGGATTATTACACCTCCATGTCGCAGAAGCCACTGCAGGAATCGCGGTTCTCCAAAATCGTTCTTGACAACGTCGAATTGGAGGACGTTCTTCAGGAAACCTCATTGGTTAAAAATAAAGAACGAACGGCGTCCAAGACGAAGGCTGAACCGAACGAGGCTTCCGCTCGAGTCATAAATAAGAGTCAGTTCAAGACCGAGATTGACATTTTGCTAATGGACGTATCGAAAAGCTTTGATCCTGACCAGAGCGTCGTTTACAATATTATCAAGGATAATGTTCGACAAGTGCGAGATATCGTGGATTCCATCTCGTCCATGATATTGGAGACGTTGAGGAAGGAGGAGAAAGCCGCGATTCCAAAAACCGAAATTAAAGGCAAAAGAAACGCTGCGCAAGATTCGACGTTCGCCAAACTAGCGAGAAGGTATCGTGATCTAGTTGAGGAATGGCGGTACGCCGTTTTGTTCGAGATCGGTCGTATGCATCAGAGATTGGATGTGCTGAATGCGGCTGCTCGATCAGACGTGACCTTTCTTCTGGATACCATGAGGCAGACCTTCCATCGCATTCACGATTATATCGTCGAAAGGTTGACTCAAAAAATTACTTGTCGCATTAATCTTTTATTTAGTAAATTAACAAGACTACAAGATATAATGAGAATGCAGTAGTTTGCTTTCGTGGAAACATTTGATATAAAAAATGTTAAATTGTTTTATTAAAATTATTTACTTATATAATTTTTTTAAAACTTGATAACTTTGCATCAATGTTTTATTTTCGTTGCAGATAGTAGAATAATTTAATTCGTTTTTTTACATTTTGAATGAAAAGCAACTCTTACGATTAATCCTTTTGTAAAACATCATAAAGCTTTCTATGATTTTTAAACGGCAATATTATCTGAATTTTAAAATGGCTACTTATACATATGTTTTGTTATTTCTAATTAATATTAGTTGATGTTAAATAATCATTCTTTAGATTGTATATTATATATCTAATTTCTAAAGAGTGGTTATTTAATATTTTAAGATACAAACGCGAGATCGAGAGCATCAGCGAAATGGCGAATGTTTTTTGCTTCGCTATCGAGGAAAAGAGACCGATTCAGCAGGAACTATTATTAGACGGCGATCAATTCGTCGTAAGACCGAACGTTCTAATGTTTCCCGAAGATCACGGACGATTCGCCGCCCCGATCAGGGAACCGCCTTCGCCTTTGCGATTCCGAATCGTTCAACTCGGCCGATTGATAGATATTTTTCGACGAATCGCCCCACGCGGACTCGTGAGCGAACGCGTCCTGGTGTACGTCCTCCAGGACCTGGTGTCCTGCGGGGAGGAAGACTGTTATCCGCCCTTCGTGCCGTGCGCCTGGCGACAATTGCGACCTCCGGATATCGAGGTCCTGATCGAACGACTGTTCGGTGCCGCTGAGTATATCGAGTGGCGAGAATTCGTCTTGTACGCGATGGATCTGCCTGTGCCGTCGCATCAGGAGATTCTGAAAGCCCGAGCAGACTTCAGGGTGCAGGAGGACCCCGAGTCAAGAGAGACGGTCACACGCGAGCAGTTCCGTTCGACACCCTTGTGGTTTCTCGAAATGTCCACCTTGTACGAGAGTTTCTTGAACGAGAGACTTGATCACAGCGATTCCGATACGATAAAGAATATAATACTGCACGAGGAAACACAATTAGGCGAGAATGTTTCAAGTTTGGGGAGCGACTTCATAGAAAGGAGCGAGGACGATTCTGGGTATGTGGAAAACGCATTGAGAACAATGAAAATTTGTGGAGTAAAAAATTAAAAAGGATTGAATCCGCAATTTTAATTTGATTTAAAGTTTATTTTCCGTTCGAACAATTTTTTATTTGATTAATCACTTTCGATAATCCGTTCGGTCAAATGTTTCCGGTTAAAATTTTCCAAACAATGTTTTTTCTATAGATCCTCACGCTTCTCTTTTTCAATCAATTTTTCGTGAATTGTTGTTTTAACAGCGCAATACTGAGGCTGATGTTGGCAAAGGAACTTCTCTATCGGATGTATCTGGTAAATCAAGACTCGGTTCATTATACCGCCATGCTATTGGCTTTCTGCAAGGATGAGAATCCTAGCGAAGGTTTGGGAAAAGCGTTCACCCTTGCCATGGGAGCTAGAGTTTGCACTGATATAGTAGAAGGTGAAAGATACGTCGAGGAGCTTGTTGAGCAGAAGCGCCGTATTAAGGAGCTGAAATTGAGCCGAGATTATCTTCGAGTGGAAGCATACGAAGTACTTTGAAACTTACGCTAATACTGATTCACGCAATCGCACATCATTTAGCATTGACTTGTTACGTTCGTATAATTAAATAGATAAAAGATAAGATGAGAGAGAGAGAGAGAGAGAGAGAGAGAGAGAGAGAGAGAGAGAGAGAGAGAGAGAGAGAGAGAGAGAGAGAGAGAGAGAGAGAGAGAGAGAGAGAGAGAAAGGAAGAGAAAGAGATAAAATAATATAAATAATATAAATTTAATAATTAAAATAATATAAATAAGAGAAGAAGAAAGAGGAGAGGGAGAGAGAAAGAGAATAATTTCAGATTAAAACTTTCATCAAAATTAAGCAGCATAGATACTTTTTCTTAAAAATAATGGCCGGACAGACAGTTACAAATAATTTTAGAGAAAAGTATTTATAAAAAGTTATGTGCAAATTTAATATAAAAGTTTTTTTTAATTCACAGAAGAAATAATATTAATTCTTTTCAAGTAATAGCGACATATCGGGTTCCAGGTAGCGCGAGAAATTGTGAATTATATAATAAATAAAACGGCAGAGATTGTCACCGTGCTCGAAAGATCCCGCGATCGTGACTTACATCGGAAACGTCGGATAATGATTCAGCAGCTGAACGGACCGGGCGAGATAGATCCGTCTGAACTCTTGCCACCGGAAGTGATAGCGGAACACTTAGTTGTGGAAGATCCGTCGGCAGTCAGTGACGAATACGAGCAGTCTCTCGTGTCAACCGAAGATGGAACGCTCGAAGATCACGATGGGGTTCAACAGGATGAAAGGGTGATCTTCTGGCTGCCGCGGAATGTTTGTCTGGTAAATTCTCTCGTTTGCTCTCGCAAGTAATTACAATTAAATTTATTTTTTCTTTAAAATAAAAAATAGATTTTTCATCGGAAGGCTAAATTTTATTCTGAACGTTGTGGAGTAGAATTTAAGTTTGAAATAAGCGAATATTAGGAATAACAGAATTTTAGTTAGAAAAGCGAATGTAGCTGATGGTACACGAGTCGTATAAATTTTTAAAAACAAAAGGGAGATAAAAGAGTTAACAAAATAAGCTGGATGTATGCATTAAGAATGTATTATGAATTAGATAAACAATGACGTGACATATCTATCTAAAATTCTGATTTTTATTGAATTTATTAGAATTAAACAATCTCGCTTAAACGTGGTCGATTCTTTTTCAGACGGTTCTATCCACGTGTCTGCCGTGGCTTGCGTCACAAGCGGATCTCTTTCAAACCGGTCTAAGCCTTGGCGAAGGAATAGCGCGCGTGTACGACGAGTTGAGGGACGAGGAGCTGAACGACGAAGAAGACCTCGTTTTAGTTCACCGTCTGGTGAACCATGGCTTCATCCGTGGACTGCTCCGCGCTTCTTCCAAGTTTGCCTCGAGAAACATGGCAGATCTGCTCCGTAGCAACTTGAAGGGCGAGGACGGCAGAACGACGTAATGAGGAAAGTTTGCGTTCTTAATATAAAAATACACGAAATAAAACATCAACGAAAAATAAGTGTGCATAAATATGCATATATAAATGGGATTTATAAACATAAATGAGATATATGAACATTCTTCCGGTCTTTTTAAACGGAGTATTTATTATAAATCGACTCGACAATTATCGTAAATATTTTTTTCGAGATTTCGCTTCGAAATTCATGTCGCGAATTACAGATCGTCTAAGACGATCGTGATTCACGAGTATTTGGATTATGCGTTCGCTTCGAGAACCAGATTTCCCGATCCGAGGAGGCTAGAGGGTGAAGGCATCCCCGCGAGGTCGAGTTTACCATGAAGGGATCCTTTCCCGCCCTTTCGCGCGCGAGCAATCGGTCGGCGCCGTCAGATGCCGCCACGCGGCCGGCGCGCTCGTCGGACGGGCCGCGGGGCGGCTGAGGCGGCTCCGCCAATCAGCGCGTCGCGTTTCCGTCGGCGCCGCCGCGGCCGCTCGCGGCCGCGCGCGACACAGTCTCGCGTCTCGCGACGAGATGCGAGATGTCCTCCGGGCTCCGCGACTCCGCGGTGGAGTGGAGATTCCCGGAGCAGCTCCGCGCTCCGCGCCCCTCTCGCCCTGCTCCGCGACGAGCGATCGTCGTCGTCCGGCGTACGACGTTATCCGCGCACCGTCGTCGGCACGTCCGCCGCGACGCCCGCGATTCGCCGATGGGGCCCCTGGCCACGCCGATAATTCGATAAGAACCGAAACGGAGAGAAAGGGAGAAGGGAAAGACCAGGCGCGCCCGAATTAACGCGGCGCCCGCGGCGGCCTCGGCCGTCTTCGCGAGTCGCGACAAGGCCGGCTGTTGGAAGCTGCACGAACAGGCACGACGCCACCCGATCCGACGCGACGCGATCACGTGGGGCCCCTCCGTCTGTCCCTTCGCGACCGATCGTGTTTACACTTTCGTTCCGTTCATTCGTATCGTTCGTTCGTTCATTCGTTCGTTCGTTCCTTCCTTCCTTCGTATGACCTCGTATATGCGCGTCCGCGAGCGCCGAATTGACGAACAGTGCGACGCTGCGACGTCGGCGCGTTCATCTCGCGCGTTCGGGATGTGACGCCGTTTCGGTGCCGTTGTGGTGTTGCCCTTCGCCCCGCTCCGCTGGAGTCCGGATGCTGCGTGTCCACGTCGTGGAGGCAGGGAGACCGAGACGGTGACGCGGTCTTCGGCGGATCGACGACGGTTTATTGCGACAAAGGTAAGGCGTTCACGGTGTTGTGTCGACGTGTTATTGTTTATATCCTGCGGTGGATTACGTCAGGCTGGCAGCTCACGTGACAGCTGATGGCGAGAGATTACCGCAGCTGAAAGAGAAAGAGACAGTGACAGAGGGTAAGAGAGAGGGAGAGAGAAGGGCTCGAGACCTATTTTTCGTCGAAGCGAAATGTCAAGTTCCACTTATGTCAGATTTAATTTAGACGATCCATAATTCGCATCAGATAGAATTCTATTTATTAGTTGCCGTATATATTTTGACATATATTATTTATGTATGTATTGTGATGATAAATGTTTACGAATATATACCTACAAGATGATAAATAATTGTGGTAATAACAGATGTTTTTATATGTATGCTCTGTGTATGTATTTTAATTTAATATTAAAATCGTATTTTAAACAATATGTATATAAATATGTACACGAGATAATAAATAAGAGGCTTGAAACCTATTTTTCGTCGAAGCGAAATGTCAAGTTCCACTTATGTCAGATTTATTTTAGACACTATAATTCGCATCAGATAGAATTCTATTTATTAGATGTCGTTTATATCTTGATATATATTTTTATACATGTATTTCTGATAATAAATATTTATGAATATATATATACGATAATAAATAATTGTGGTAATTTAACAGATACTTTTATATTCTCTGTATATTCTAATATATACATATATTTTTTACTTTAATGTTAAATTTGTACTTTAATATTAAACAATATATACATATAAATATGTACAGATGATAATAAATAATTTTGATAATTTAATAAATATGTTTTATATGCGTATACCGCTGCAAATATTTTTTGTATTTAGATATTAGAATAGAATTCTATCCTTGAATTCTGATGATGCGAATTGTAGTCTGAAGTGGACTTAATATACGGATGGTATTAAGCCAATTTTAAATATGCAATTTTTTTAACAGAACTTACACGAAGAAAAATTATATAGGACAAAGTATATAATTGCGATGAGAAGAATGTCTCAATTATTTTATTTTTAGATATTAATCGGCCAATTTTAGCTTGCGTGCACAGTGATAACCAATTGAGATATATTATCTCTCTCTTTTTCTCTCTGTCTCTTCCTCTCTTTCGTGAAGATTTTAAAATGGTATTAAACGCTCGCGTGCACTCTTAGCAGTACCGTGTTATTTCTCGGATTATGATACTTAATACGGCGAAATTACACGATTCATTTCGTACAACGGGGATGCATAACGCGAAACTACGTAGTCCGTGCATTTTGCATTAATGCGCAGCGCGGGCCAAATGAAATTGTAGGAATAAGTTCGCGAATACGCTACAATTCGTCGCTTATTAAACCTCGTGGAGCACCGCCCTGAAATACCGAGATTGTAATTTGGCACGTTTTTCCACAAATGCGTCCGGACACGATTACTTTTCCCATGTCAAACTCAAACTTGGTACATTTATGTTATAAACCCGGAAAACGTAATATTGTAGTCTCAATGAAGTGCATTTTGTAATCTGTTAATTTCGAATTTACACGATCGATTTTAACGAGCACAAGCTGCGCGGTGGGATATTAATCGGGGTTTGCAATAGTCAATCTGTTATACATATATTAATATTATTACAATAGTTATTTTACGCAGTGATAAACTGAAATGCTGTTTAATTTGAAATTATACAATATGAATACAATACAAACAGCAATTCATCCCGCCAATTTTTAAGGGAGATATTACTATTTTCTTAATTTAAAAGTTGTAAAATAATTTTAAAAAAATTCATTTTTAAAGCAAAGAATATTTCTTATTAATTTTTTAAAAACTTTTTCTTATAAGGTTTAGGGATAAATAAACTGTCGATTCAAAGTTCGTACATTGAATGTTGTTTAAAATAAAAACTTCTCTTCTTAAGAAAATGATATTCAGGATTAAATTGCAAATTAACTGTGTTCAAACTGTGAAAACTTTATCAATTGCGAATTACTGCAACGAATGGAGATAACCAAAGGCAAGCTTAATACAGTCAAATAATTCTTAATAAAATCGGCGTTCGAATTTTTAAGTCACGCGGCAGTAAAAAGTTTGAAATTGGTACTTATATCAGTTTTCAATTTTTTTCTTAAACTCGAGGGATAAACTAAAAGGTTTAAAGTTTCTAAACTAAAAAGTTAGAAGTTCGTATTTCGATTCTTGTTTAAGATAAAAAATTATAATTATTTCAAGAAAAAGCTGTTCAAGATGAAGCTGCAAATTGACACGTAACATAGAATATCTAAAAATGTTCGATTGCGAGTTGTTGCAATGAGAGAAAATCGCTGTAATAAATGGAAAGCTTAACAGAGTCATATTGTCATATAACTCTTGATGATAGCGACAATTTGAATTTTTATAACAGCCACGCGGGGTCTATCGGTCGCATAAAATCTGAAATTCGAGACAAAATCACCGTGATGCTATTGTGTAAAAAAAAAAAAACAATGCAGAAACCCCTACGTTGCACGATGACCTAAATGCGCGGCAGTACGCTTTTAATCCGCGGAGACGAAGCGTGCGCATCGATAAAGGCGCGGGGGACAAAACGGGGATGAATAGCGCGTTCTGCGCCTTTTTTCTTCCCCGCAAAAAAATACTTCTCGCTTCGTCGCTGAGAGAGAGAGTGGAGGTTTTTACCCTCCTTATTCATCTCGCGAGTAGTCTCTCCCTTGTTTATTCGAGAGAGAGAGACTCGAAATAATGTCCCGACAGCGTGCGAAACTTTGCTCCTCTGGAAGCGCTCAACGAGAAAGTTTAAGCATATATAAAACACAAACTCTTATACGAGATAAATATGTACTTTTTATTAAAAAAATATTTTTTTTAGCTTAAAAGCAGAAAATTATAACGATAAATATCTTTTCTCTCCGGTTTTTGTAGCACAAAATTCTCATTTGCTTGCGCGCGTTTATGGGATTTATAAAAGTTGATCTAAATATCTATATGATAAAATTCTAATTTTATTGTATACATTTACTATATATCTCTTCTTTTCTCTCATCTGATTATTTGGGATCAACGGAAAATAATCAGCCGGTCGATAGATAAATGATTAGAGATAATCATGCACGTTGGACTTGATATTCGACCATAACGGTGAACAAAGCGTGAAAATGACCGGCACGTGTGCCTAACGCGTGCGTGCGTATTAAACGCAACGCCGCGTGCTTTTTGTATAAAACGAGATGAGTTCTCTGTAACGCTAATGGGGCGCTGTAAATCTCGGCGATTATAACGTCGGGGCGTTGCGAGCGTTGCCATTGTGTGCGATTCGATACATTATAACGAATTCGATTCTCTCTGTGTCAGGCCGGCTGGTGGCAATTCGAATTTTGCAACAAATTGTACTTTATTATGCTACGAGTCATTAGTTACATCCTACGTGCAGTGGTAATTAATGCCGGGCGTTTCGATTGTGGCTTTCGCATGGCGCGCAAACAGAGAATTTCGATAAATTCCGAACGCGCAGCACTGTCGCGCGAGCGAAATGAATATTTTGTAATTTTATGTCTCTTATACAAAATTTTGTATTAAGGATCGTGCCGATAACACCTGGGAAATTAAATATAAATTGAAATTTAGTGGAAACAATTGAAAATTTAATTAAAATTATTTTTGTCGTATTTCCCGCATTTTTTCCGAGATACTATTTTTGCAATCCATCCGTTACAATAAAATTCGATATTTTTAAAGATGGAAATAAAAGAGAAATGTATAAAAAATAGAGAGTTTTTTCTCATGCCGGTGTATTTTTATATATATTCGTGTTTACTCGACTCATATTAATATGTGGCTTCGTTCGAAAATTTAATTTGTTTTGCGTGGGTGGTTGTTTTCGCAAATAACTTTCGCGATTATCGGCGTTTCATTAAGTACATTTTGTACCACCGAGCTTTTTCTGGATGGGAGCGAATTGCAGACCTGCCGTACATTCCATTGGCGATATAATTAAATAATTGTTAGATTGTTCGTGTACGCGATCGTTAAGTGTCTCCTACCGGAACAATGACGAGCGATCGCTTTCGTGACAAGCGACCGTGACACAACGTCCAGTAACGTCACGGTTATGGCCGTCGGTCGCTCGTAATGTATTGAAATCGCCGGTAAGATTATCGAAACGACTATCGTTACCGGGCACGTGGCTGTGATTAATTGTTTGTCTCTCGCGGCTCGATTATATATATACGTGAAAGCTGTCCGTCCGAATCGAACGGGACTATGTTTGCGCCGCGTTTGGTATTGTGCACGTCCGAGCGCTTCCCCGATGTTCCATCGATCCCTTCGATTATTCCAGGGATATAATACAATTACCGGGCCGGTTCTCGACTCCGATACAACCGCGAATCGTATACGATACTCGTCCATTACCTAGTGGTCCTAGTATATTGCGGATCATTGTGCGACATAGTAATCGCATCTATGTGTAAACCGGTTTGTACAATCACATCTCTTTCGCTCTTTCTCAGCTTCCATACCATTTTTTTTAAATATTATTTTTATACACCCGATACGACTGCAACATTGAATTTCACCGCGCGGTTCAGGTAACATGGAAATGCATTGGAAGCTTGAATTTCCTACGTTTTCCAGAGCGTAACCAAAATTTTTCAGACTCGTAAGAAAATATCGATGTATTACCGTATAACGATATCGTGATTACTCGTATCTATCGCACATTTATTATATTAACTATTTTCTGCACATTTTCGTTGCGTCTGTGTCCAGTTATATTTATCTGTTATTTTTGAAATATTTACTTTAAAAATATATTTTATTTATATTTTTCTAATGAAATATATGCGATATACGAGTAATGAAACATTTTTTAACAAGATATGATACGCGTGTTATTTTTTCTCTCTGAATATTATATTAGTATATTCCCTAAAAAATTGTAAAGAATATAGAATTCAGTCGAGAAAATTACTCGACTGAAAGTACTAATACGTATCATGTAATACGTAAAGTTGTCCGGAATATTTTATGACAGTATTCTCGTGAGAATTCATGTTTTCAACTAATTAATTGCTTGTTGACCTTTATAAGAGTGTTATCAGTATCGTATTATTTTATTCACGCAGACTTGGCTTCCCTAGTGTATCGTACGACAAACTTTACCCTCAAAATGATCTTTTAACTACTTTTTTAATGAATTATATATGTACATGTTGTGAGAACATATATTGATTAATATACGACATAAATAATCTATAAAATAATTATAAATATGTATTTGAACACAAAATCTTTCTATATATTTAGATATTAATTATCTAAAAGTTATATATGTATACACATATATATATATATATATAAATTTATATATATTATATATATATAAACTATATATATAATGAAGAATAATTAATGTTAATTCCAGAGTAATATAAAGTAGTCTATAACATTATTAACTTATATGTAAAGTGGTCTATAGTATTATTAACTTACGGGAGCAATTAAATCAGTTTGGTATCTTTTTCTCGCGACTGTTTCTTTTGCGATGTAAAACGCCGCGTTGGCAAAGTGGATCAATATTATTTTCTTGTTTCACCGTAATGTAATCAGGGATGCAATTCCGTCGAAGAGAACCGAGACAGACAAGGAAAGTTTGCCTCGACGGAGAATTACTTAATTATGGAACGGAACCGAGCCCCTCTCCCCCATTTCCCCTCCCTCCCCTCCACCCTTCCGGATAGCCTCTCTATCTTTCCTTGTCGCTTATTAAGTATGCGCAAGAAATCTCGCCGAATCATTTGCTAACGACGGTCGCTCTCGCGACCGAAAGCTATCGCGGCGCGGCGCGGCGCGGCGCGGCGCGGCGTATAGTTCGCGCGAGCATGACAAGGATAGATGCTGCGATTCGTCGCTGTTATTCCGCGCAGATGTAGCACTTGACACTTTATCGCTTTAGTATAATTGATGCCATAACTCTGGCGAGAGCCATTACGACGTCGCGATTGAGGGAGCTGTGTCATGTTCTTGCGAATGGTGAATTAATCTCGCGGATAACACTAGCCGACGACAAGGTTTTCACGGCGAAGAGGATTATAATAACTGACTTCTACAATCATGAGAGATTCAGGAAATGAGATTTGATTACCGCGTAAGAAATTTCGCTCATTTCTCTTCATCTCTTAATTTAATGCACGGTCAAGGATTTTATGTAAAATAAAAAAATAGTAATACATAAAATGTAAAAATGCTACAAAAACGAATAAAAAATATAATTATGTTATAATTATTACATCATGTTATATCGATAAAGTATGTCAAGAACAAGTAATTTTTTTATTGGAAAGACTTTTTTCAAGTTCCTTCAATTTTCTCTCGCAAAAGACCTCAAGCCTTGACCTCGAGGCTTTTCCAACTTTTATTCTCTGCACCGACAAGGGATTCGAGAGTTCTTTCATTCAATCACGGTTGACTTTGCCGGCACACGTTTGGCTGCCTTCACGTACAATCGATACTTATATGGAGGAGCTTTTCTCCTTTAGCGATTTCAATTTTGGTCGACGGTACCCTCCTCGGCTGCTGTCGTCCCTCAGGCTATACGTTTAAATATGTAGAGAGGAAGCGGTACATTGTTAGGAACACGTTCGGCTCGCCTTCATCGAACCGTTGTAAGCTTATATCGGATCACATCGGTTTCAAAACGTAAACGGAATTCAGCCTTCAACTAAGTCTGGATATTTGTGTGACAGACACACTCTTCGTCTCGTATTGTTCAATTTTGTCGATTCAAACAAGGGCTTCAACTAAATCTATTCAAGCGATTTAAGGATTACACTAATATTTTTTATTTAACTTTTTACGCACGCAACAATTTGAATATTAATACATTCCTAACACTAGAACTACCAAGAAATCAAAATAACGTTTGACATTTTCAAATCATTTTAGTTTCTGAAATTTTCCCTGACTTTTATTGAAATTACATAGACGATTAAATTTATTAATTTGATTTCTCTTTATCTCTTTTCTTTTCTAAGATTTCTCCGGTAGAAATGAATATAGAATAATCTCCGGTAGCTCTAGTGCATGCTAAAATCATTTATTTAAAGATCAGTAATTATTACGGAAATATCGTTTTTAACTTTACACGGAATATATTCAGATGATGGCGAGGTTTGGCTGGTAAATGGAATCTCCAATTCGGTATCCCCTTTCGGTAAAACACGATGGGACATTAACGAATAGGATATCCTTCGCTCGCTCGTGGAGTTTCGCACGATATAGAGATACTCCACGAAGCAAAGTGTATATATTGATCGCGAATGCAGTCTGTACGGCGGGCAGAAAGTAATTAGAAGTTTATTGCGCGACTGTTGTTGCGAAAAACTTCTCCACTCGTGAGAGCAAGAGAGATTACGTTGGGATTCTTCCGCTGTTGAGATTGCGTTTCCAGCATTTCCCGTATTAGCGTTAACTTCTCTTTTTCTTGACGACCTGGACGGCAGGTACTGCAGGACAGCTCAAAACTCCATCGATCCTTGAACTTATTCGACTATATATACGTTGTCCTGCCGCGCCTCCCGTGATGTCATTATGAGCTTATCGTGAATAACTTTTTGAGAAGGTACTAATCCATAAATGCCTGAACAGATTTTTACATCCTCAAAGTAAAACGATAGAACGGATAATACGCAACACGCGCGCAAGCCTGAGATAAATGGAAAAGCAAGATAGGTAATTAAGAATATTATCAATATATGAAATATATAAAGATATACATTTCGATATATTTATTTTTTATTTACGAACTCATATTATTTACAAAGTTGATTACAGAGGCGTATTACTGAAATAAACAATTAATATACAATTTCGAAATGAATACTGGGTAATGAAATATATCCGATGTGCAAATATTGAAATTATGAAATAATACTGAAGTTAATAAAATAATTCCGTATATTTCCGGGAGTATAATTTTATCTTGTTCATTATCCCGTAATTTTTATTTACCTCTGCATGTAATATAATCCACTGAGTATATAATTCATTACCTTATTATCCTTATATTTTTTTACGTAAAATTAAAAATTAAACACAAAGAGCGAGACCGTTGTCGACGAAAGCCCGAACACAAAGGCCGGTTTACTCTGTCAAACATTGATAAAGTGGAAGATGAGAGCATACAGCGATTGAACGTTCTTCCGGGAAAATCGATATTGCGCCTCCAGCAAAACGGGAAGATAATTAACATAGAAAATTCCATCCAATTTGCCGCGGTACTTCTCCACAAGTTCGTCAATATATTCTCGGCAAACTTGAGAGTTCACCGTTCTTCTTTCAGGAAGGACAGACAGGTAGTTTAGATGGAAGATTTAGATTGAGTGCGTGGGAAGTTTCGTAAGAGCCATTAACAGAAAATTACAAGAGACCTTGTTAAAGTTTTTAATAAGGTAGCAATAAATAAGAGGCAGAGAATAAAAATTAATACAAGAGCGTTAACATTTGGAAGAGGATATCGATGAAAAGTTGCATTAAAATATGAGAGAAAGAAGAAGAAGAAGAAACATTATTCTTTATCAAAAGATATATCTGCTGGCTCTCAATCATTTGTTTATGCGTTGTCTAAAGTTCTCTCGAAGGAACGAACGGCAACCGTGAAACGCTCTGTACGTGGACCATTAGAGAGGGAAAAGAGGCGCATTCCGCTTACACGGTTGATGGATACGCAATACGTGTTCGGCATTACGAGAGACGAAACTCGCGAAAGTACTCGCGAAATATTACTTCGGCGGCGATGGCGAACATGCATAGTTTTCCGATAGAAACGTTCGTTCGTCTGGTAATGTCCCCCGCGATGAAACCCCAGAATCGTTTTTATTTTAGGAATCGTTTCCCGACGTACGTTGAATTTTGCATGAGCACCTTCAAATTGTTTCCCGACATAAAGTCGTTATTTTAAAATATGTTAGTAGTCACCTATATTAAAAACTGCGATAATAATAACTTATCTTTTTTCGCGTATTTTTAAAATGTTTGATGATATTAATTTTGTGAAACTCTTTTAAAAAGTCATTATCGGGTCGTAAAATAAGAATTTATTTGCTTTATTTTTTATTCGTATTATTTTATCATATTACTTCAAAAGCTTAAAAATGTTTTTCGTTATTAATTAAACATAGAATTTATTTCGTCTATGCGCTCGGAAATATATGTTATACATTCTCTTTGTTATTAAAAACAGTTTTTATTCCGGCGCGGCAATTAAAAAAGAAAAGAAAATATTCATCCGCATCGGAAGCGCATATTTGGGAATGCAACGAAATCCGCTGACCCGTGTGGACACCACACATACACGGAGATTATACAGGGAAGGGATCAGTTAACAATCTTTCGCTCATTTGTGCGGCGGTAAGCGCGACGGCCGTTATTAGTTCCGGGCCGGAGGCGGAAATGCCGCCGAATTCCCCATTGTTCCGCCGCCGCAATTATCTGACCTCTCCACCCCTTTCCTCTCTTTCCGACCACCCTCTTCCGCCCCGTCGCGTCGGTGCGACTGCTACACACATACACGCATATATGTATATCCTATATCAACCTGGCCCGGTAATTCATTACGAGTGTACCATTTAATTGCTGTTAGCCCGTTTGCCTAATAATTATCTAGCTATCGCGGCTGTCCTTTCCGTCCCAACCCTTTCCTCCCGAATCTGCGTTCGATCATTTCCGATAATTGGTCATCCAGGAAATAACGGGGCTTCTAGGGGGGTACCTTTTCCTTGGGGAAAAACAATTTCGCCTTGCAACTGGCCGCCAATACATATCGTGTATATTGGCGCCTATACATTTGCAGAAGTATGCAAGTGCGAAAATATTGAACAATTTGAATTAGATCTTTAAATGGATAATTTGGCGAATGCTTATGATGATATCTTAATATTAGATTTAACTGCATTAATTTTATATAAAATTTATGTAAGCTAAAGTTTGTGTGGAAATAAAATTAATTCGATCGTGCGGTAAAATAAAAGTTTGGCAATTGAAAGAAATTTATCTGATACTTACTTCTAATAAGTTAACATAAGTTAGAGGCAACGACGCGAGAAAGTAGAACGCGATCTCTCGAAAGTTAGGGTTGAAGGACATTTTCCCAGCGAAGCGATATATTTTCCATCTTATGCTCTACATCATGATATCCTAC
This sequence comes from Temnothorax nylanderi, assembly GCF_030848795.1. Taxonomy (NCBI): domain Eukaryota; kingdom Metazoa; phylum Arthropoda; class Insecta; order Hymenoptera; family Formicidae; genus Temnothorax; species Temnothorax nylanderi. The sequence goes on from NW_027249214.1 coordinate 287,794, forward strand.
GTATTTATGTGGAAGAGGCTACTCCATATTCTCTGAACACTTAGGTTCCTGTTTCTGTTGGTAACAATTAACAGTTAACTTAGATTTAGTGCCCACTGAACCACGTAACATCGGCTAGTGTTTATTACCGGTTTCAGACTACTTCGTAAAGCGTTACAATGAACGTGTTTACGTCGGTAAACCAAGTGCTCGTTATTAACAAAATACTTGTTCGTTGTATCACGACATAAATCAGTACATTTCATCAGTACATTACTAGTACATTAATTAATTTTGTTCTAATATTCTCTTGGCTGTTATCTATCTTATATACATATAATTACGTAGATATTATATAAAATTTCTCGCTATATTTTATAATTTAAAACAAATTTAATTTTTTATTTATATTTTATCTTGGATAATTTATTTTATCTAACTATTTTTGGAATACTTCGACGCGACCGTTTCTATAGGAGACTCTCGTCCTCCACCCGTTTATCGAATTGACATTTTCACTTTTATGGATTGCTTTGCATTTCGCAGGAGCATTATTTTTCCATTGTCTTTCAACACATCAGTCGTGATAGTTAGAGATGTAATATAATGTAAATGCGCGAGCTGTATTTTGGATGGCATTCGGACTGACTGGGATTATAATTTCAAAAGGATTTCGCATTCCGCGGAGCAGAGATGACTCCGCGAAACGTGGAAAAGTTGCTGCGCTGGGTTATCTCTTTTGCTGCATACACGAGAGTATAATCCCGCGCGCGCGCGAGTATCGCCTCGAATGTCCCTGATAACAATATAATTCCGGGCTGCTCTTCTCCCCGGGGACACAAACTCCGGATTATACTCGAACCGCGCACGTGGATTTTCCCAAAAAGGGCCCATTTCCAGCCTTTTCATGAAAACCGCCCGATCAAACCCGCGCTGCTTTATGTCGGTAACTGCAAAATCATTTTTGAACCGAAAGGTAGCAAAGCGCTTCGTAAAATTATTTCCTCGAGATTATCTCGAAACGAGTGCGCTTCAAACGTTTATCCTGCTAAACATTTTCGTTGTCAAATCCAAGAATGAGATCGTCTAGTAGTTTCGAGTTATTGCGTTTATTCTTTAAAAAGCTTAAATCGACAAACGATATCTATCCATATTTATGAAATATTTTAAAAATCTTGTCGTGAGAGATTTTTGTTGTGTGCTTAATTAAAAATTTCAGTGTGCGGTGTGATTCGAGGTTTAAGTTATTATAGAACATTTAACATTATTTAACGTTAATCAATCATTTAATATTAATTTGAGTTTAAATCCCGCTATACATATATTTAACGACGAGAATTAGGAAGATGAGTTGAATTAAATTATTTGCTTGCTGGAAGAAAATTTGTCTCATCATTTTAATTCAAAACTCGGTCACCGCGGTATCTTCGCTAGATTAAGCGGTTAAAAAATTCGAGTCGAAGGATCGTAGCTGAAGGAAATTACACCGCCAGATCCAGGGGACACGCTGTATACGTCGTCGGGCGAAATTAATATTGAACAAAATGCAATCGGCTTTGCCCGACTGGATTACACAGAGCGAACCTATTGAGGCGCAGCAGACTTCGAGAGACAGCGTGCCGCTGTATGCCGGGTTTAAACGAAACCCATGTAACATTCCCCCCGGCCTCCCTTTATATTTTCCAGAATGTGTACAGCCGTCCGAAAGCCGCTTTTCCATTCGCTCGTTCTGAATGGAGGGAGCTTTCTTATTCGCTCACACCGACTACCCACACACAGGGCCGAGGTATGGTCCGCATAAGCTAGACTACTCCTATTGTATCACTGGGAAATTCCGGTATCAGCCAGCCAGCGCAGATAAATATTACATTTTTACATATTACACCGAATATCTCGGGCGGTAGGTACCCACCAGACCACACAGAATTTTCCATTACTTTTGTATTTCCGGATTCATCAAAGAGATCGAAGTCGATTTTTCCACGAGAAAAATTCCGTCTAGAATATTACAATGTAATTTTCGAAGTTAAACATATCTACAAATGGACTCTTTGAACTGTGAAATTTTTATCAAGATATCTTGGTTCTGCGATTTTTCAAGTATATGAATAATTTTTTTCGACAAGTCACGCGTATCTTTTGTTAGTGCCGTAAATATATTAACGTACATACACAACGTGCCATTAAAATATCAGATTTCAATTATCTACCTGCCTTATTCTGACAGTGAGGAAAATAAATCGGATGACGAGATAACAAGGTCTCTCTTCCCGGTGAATTATTATTATTGCCACGGTAATGGGATGGGAAGTTTGCCTAAGGAGGCGACTTCGTTCGGAAACGTATTTCCGCGCACTAATCTCTATCTCATGCGGTAAGGCGGTATGCGGGGCCTTGCGTTTTGCTAACAAGGATACAGCGAGGGCACGGCATTAGTTACCATACGCATACGGAGGGGAATTTATACGTGTAGAAATTCAAAAGCGCGATGTATCTACGCATATATCGCGTCTAACGAGACTTCCTGTGCGCAAGAAACAGAGCGAGCGGGAATCTTGGAAAACGGTCGCCCGAGAAAACGCAAATATCATTTATACAGCCGTATGCTGTTTTACGGTTTATTCACTGACGATATTGCGTACAAAATAAAATATACCGCCTTCTCCCGTTTTACACAAGTTATCATTGGTTATCAAATAAACTAATAATTAATTGTAGTCATGATTAAAAGTATATATAGCCAGCGATACATATTCGTTATATTTATCTCGACGACATCGCATTAAACAGTAATTTATTGTAAATATTAATTACAATAAATATATCGCTAATTTTCTCTATTAGTTTATACCTCTTCTCTATCCAAGTAATTAATAGCGTCCGGATGAGGAATTATTCGACGCCATAAATTTATGTAAATTCGCGAGGCAAACAAATTTGTCAGTGGAAAGAACAAATTATTGCTGCACCCGATGATCCCTAAATAATAACAACTCCCCGTATGTGTCATTTGATTTATAACGTCGGTCATAACGTTTCAATATGCACTCCGCCCCGATCGATTCCCCGCTCATTAATATCCCATTGATATATAATAAATACGAATGCCATTAATATCGATGAGAGACTGATGCGTCCGGACGTTGAATTATGTGCTATTATATACAGAGTGCACGTTATTCGACAATCGAGCGTCTAATTAGCAACGTGACGGCCCCGTCATTCCGCACCCGTAATGACTCGTCGTGCGGAGATAATGATAACGGTAGCTTCGTGGGAGGTACGGCGGTGTTCCGTCTTACAGATAATGACCCCATCGCGGCCAAGCGGTGCGTTACAACGTAAATTATGCGCTGCGGCAGGTACGATGTCAACCGATCGTTGATCCCGAGCCTGCGTTCGCCGGCCAGGCGGTTGCTCTTTCCCCTGGATTGCGCGGTCATAATCATCGATACCGGCGGGTTTCGTAACGACCGGGGTTTGCGGGGTTTGCGGCAACAGCCGCTATTTTCGATCGTAAATATCCCACGTGTCGTAAGATATTGCATGCGCGATGTCGTGTAACCGCGATACCTCTCGTTGCAACGCGCTTTATCGTTGTCCTCGATTGGCGACGTGAATATTAATAAATCCACCATTATGTTAATATAAAATATTTTTAACATTATTTTTAGATTTTAGTATGTACTTTCTTTGATCGTACATATATTAGAGACAAAGCAGAGAAATTATTAAATGACGTTACGTTAATTATTGAATATTATTGCAGATATAAATTGATTCATAAAATAAATTTTAGAACAGGTTATTAATTAATCCGAAACGAGCGAGGGCAAATGGGGAATCGCTTAATTTTTTAACGGTTAAAATGAATTTGGCATGGCGCATTTTAATAGCCAGGTTTGCAAGCAAACTGCCCAGAGGGAAAAAATAAATTATGCATGCGATATTTATGCAAAAATAACTTTCCTGAAATGACGAATTAGTGATCGACAGAAGCGAGCTTATAATCGATGCATAATCGATCCATTTCGTTCGAGATAATTGATTCGAGATGATCACGAATTCGCTTTTAGTTGCATAATGAGACGCGCGTGAAGTGGAATGCATCATCAGCGTGAATGTGAATGCAGATTAATGTGAATTACTACAGAGCAGAGGCGGAAAATGCAGCATCAGACAGATTGTTTTTAAGGCAATGTATTATGCAAGTATGTTTTCTTAAATTAGATCTCTCTCGAGGCACATAAAAATCTTACAAATATTGGCGAAATAAAAGCGAACGAAACGAAGTTATCTGTTAATTTAGACTATAGCTAAACTTCTCTACTGGATATTGTTTGATTCGAATAAGTTTTGAACAAATTGAGTAATGGGTAGGGCTATTGTTTCTATATTAACGGAGAAACAGAAATTTTATTATTTCAATTACAAATTAGCAAAAATTAATTTAAAAGTTTTTTTAATTAGATCTTCAAAATATAGTTATTTGTGTATTACAAGTTTACTCTTGCCGAGATATTTCCAGTGTTAAAATCTGGAGAGGCGCAATTAATTTTAACGTTTACTATCAAATGACTTTTCTCTGGACTATTTGCCTCTCCTTTTCTTTTAATAAATTACCAATTTCGTCTTGTCGTTGAAAACCATTGGGAGCCGTCCATTAGCAAAATACATCGAACGGCACTTAAGTACTTTTCGAGGAGAATTGATCGCAGCTCGAAGCTCTTAATTACATTACCGATTGACTTCCCGTGACCGCCCCATTCTTCCGCGTTTCGCGAGTCGGCGGTTGGCGATGTGAGACTTCGATAAGTGTTTTCACCCCGCCGCCACCCGAATCTATGGAACAAGTGACTGGTTTCGGTTGATTAACACGATTAATCACAGTTTAACTACTTTTCTCTAGTTCTGGTTCCACGGACATAGAGAATTTAATAGAGAAAATTAAATAACGTTTTCGATTTTGACAATTAAATCTTTTTGATATGGACTCACCTTAACATGTTTCGCAATAAAATATTTCTCTTTATTAATTTTTGGATAATGATGAAAACTTCTGTTTAAAGAAAGTTAAAATAAAATTAAAATTAATTGGCCACTGATAAACTAAAATCGATGGCTCAACTTCCGAATAGCCCCTACCTCCGAATTTGATGAAACTTGCAGCAATTGTTGACTATTAGAGGACACGTTTATACCATAAAGGATTTTGTACGGAAACAAATAGGAACGGAGAAATTGGCGTCAAAAATTCAAAATTTTTATTCTAATTTATAGACAATTTTCCGGATTTTGATATTTTTTATATAGGTTAGTGACGCGCTTTAAACACTTAAATACTTTTAAAGCGCGTCACTAATCTATACGCCGAAGGCGTGTCCTAAAATCAGTGAGAAGACCCTCCCCCGCCTATTTGTGTACTGTTTATACACATGTGTATAATACATGTGTATATATAATGCATGTGTATAGTACATGTGTATAAACAGTACACACGTAAGCGAGGGAGGGGCTACCGCACCTCCCCCGTAAGCAGGGGGGGTGGGGGTGAACCTAGGTTCGCGTGGAAAGTGTATGCGTGAACTATTTCGACATATTTATTAGTCATTTATACCTTTCAATATTCAAAATAGCTGCTATATTTTCCAAACTTTTTTTGTTAATAACTTTTTAACGAATAACGAGCGCGGGCTGAAACCTTCTGAAGGTCACTCAGGAGGGTGACGTTGTAACGAGCGATGCTTTCAGCGCTGTGAGCGTGAATCGGACCGCAGCCTTAGTATGTACTTTAAATTGTAAAGCGAGGTCCACGCTGCCTACCGGCGGAGGTGGGTGCGGGAGGGGAGGGGCGAAGGCCCCTCCTTGCACCCCCCCGCGCGCGTGTGTGTGTGTGTGTGTGTGTGTGTGTGTGTGTGTGTGTGTGTGTGTGTGTGTGTGTGCGCCCCTTTTATGCATAAATACCGTATTTTTTTAATTTCTCCGTTCCTATTTGTTTCCGTACAAAATCCTTTATGGTATAAACGTGTCCTCTAATAGTCAACAATTGCTGCAAGTTTCATCAAATTCGGAGGTAGGGGCTATTCGGAAGTCTTACCTAAATTTCAAATTATATATAAGAACAGAAAATTGATTGAATTTGAATGAATATTACCCGCTATTGGCAAAATCAACAATAAAATAAAATACATTACAGTTCTTTACAAATCTTTCATAAACAGAAGCTTTTTGCTAAAATAAGAGACGCCAAGTTTTTCTGATTCAAGAAGATAAAAGTTCTCATTATTAGGACATCCTTTCCCACCAAGAAATCATTGTTGTCTGATACTCCGGAACGACGAGATGAAGAGAATTGTTTCGGTTTCTGCTATCATCTGACTATCTCGAAAAAGGCCCCGGGTGTAAATTGACTCGCCTCCAAGATAACTCGTCAGCAGCTGGGGGACTTAGAGAGGGGTTGGCGACGGGAGGAGGACTGGTGGGTGGCGTGAAAGCGGAGTCGAGTGGGAATATATATTTTCCTTATCAGTTTTTGCACGGAGAGAGCTCGAACATTCGCACACACACGACTGGTCTAGGGTCGACGGCCAAATTTAAAGCCCGTATTACGCGGATCAGCGAGATATTTTATAGGACGAGACCAAAGGACGCCGCTGTCGAGACGGTCATACGTACGTATATGTACATCGCGATAAGGTATAAAAAAAGGCGAGAGACCAAAAAGCTGAACAACGACTGTATTGTATTCCACTCTTATCTCCAGACATCGATGTATTATTTATTAATCTTATGTTATTATTGATGACAATATTGCGCGGCATTCGATTATTTATGTTACGGAAATAAAACGTATTTTATTTGAATTTTCTGGATATTTTAGTTTAATATTTGAGCAAAAAAATTTCGAGTTTTTTCGGGAAATATACGTATATCGGAAATATACGTATATCGAAAACAAATTATCTTTAAAGAAAACGCAAAGGAAAAGAGATCTTTTGTTAAAAATTTTAGGACTTAGGATCGTCAGTACAACTTACGTGACTCTCGAACAGAGACTCTAGAGTCTCCGAAGACTTCAGTATTTTTGATCTGTTGAACAAAATTTCGATCAATTAATTCATAGTTTTATCATATCTCGACGATTCGTGTAAACGTTACTTCAACGGCGCTCGTTCTAAATAATTATCGGAATTAACCAAAACACTCGCGCTAATTGCGACGGTAATTCTAGCCGTGGGAATTATGCGTGCAGCACACAAACTCCCACCTCTCGTCTGGTCTCGCAGAGGCTGAAATTACAGACCAGACTAATACAATGAGTAATATTCTAGATCATGAAGTTTGTTACTGTAGTAGATGCTTGCTGATACGAGAACGAAAAAATGTGCGGGCTAACGCGGTTTAATTCCACATTAAGTTGTTCTTTCCTGTGACATTAATTGATAATGTTGGACGCGTGGCTATCAACGGAGCTATTAGAAAACGGTAAATTGTTCGATTATTGTTGTTCTACAATATTATCACAATGATGTGTGCAGTTGTTTAAGAATACGTATTGTTGAACATAAATCTCATCACGAAAATAATTATTAAATATATATGACAGACAGAGATGTAATTTTATATATACAGGATATATATTCCATATTATATTACAGTATATTTCAATTTCTATTTTTATATTCCAAAGTATTTATTTACATATATAATATATTATTGTATACAATAAGGCATACTCACACACGTCATATTTAAAAATAAGTTAAACATAGTATTTAAATATTAAAATTAATAATTATATAAAAATACAATATATAAAATATAATATACCAATTAGCATTTAATAACAGTAAAATATGATATATATAATTAAAAAAATATATATATAAATATAATATGAGTGTTATCTCTATATGTATACGTGCTGTTCCCAGGGGAAAGAGAGAGCCATCGGACTCTGTTAAACGTAATTCTCCGAGAAAATCGTTAAACTGAGTCCTGTTGGGTCACCGCAAATGGCAAACGAGCTTAGATCGTTGTGTTAAAAGTGGAAGCAGTCGGCTCTGTACAGAGAGCTTGATTTAAAGTGGCGGATGTCAGGTTGCATTGTCTCTTCTAAGGGGCTGCACGACAGAGGTGCCAGCGTGGTCTCATGCATTCCGCGCCCCAAGGTGCATTCCGCGTCTCGGCTCTTCATACTTAACACCCCGGTCATGCATAATACAACATGCATCTAGCAATACCGTACCGTTACCTTTTAGAACCCCGCGGTTCTCAATTTTTCACTATTTCACCCTCTATCACATTATATTTTATTCTGAAAATTATTAATAAACTCTTTTTGTTTTTGTATGTAATAGGTATTCATGAAAGTTGATTATCTTGTAATATTCGTCGATATTTTTCAAAAACACATTTTTTAAAGACATCTCAGGAAAGGCGAAATAAATATTTTATTTTTTGAACATATTAAGTGATATTAATAAGAAAAGAGCCTGGCTTTAATATATTTTTATATATTTTATATATTTTTAATTTGTGCATTTGGATATGCGTATAAATTCTTAAGAATTGATTGGTAAGACTTTCAAATTTCTAATCGAAACGTATATAGAAGATCGCTTTTATGTAATTCGTAATTATAGCGAAGAGATACAGTTCAAAAAAATTCTGGGTTACAGTCGAGTCTCAGGGTTAAATTCGGTGCCTTTTTTAAAGCTTTTTTCAGGAAGAGTTTAACTTTACGCTTATCCCTCGATCGTCCGAGAGAGGGATTAATGAAAATTCGGTCTACCGAATGGGATTAAAGGATTTAATTCAGAGGCGTGCGAAGTGACGGAACCGATGTACGGGCCTGGCACCTGGAGCTGGTGCACCGGACGCGAAGTCGCGCGCACGTGAATATTCCCATGAGAACTTCACCGGGCGGTGTCTAGTCGCGTCGCACCGTCGACATTTCGCGACGTGCACTCACCGCGGAGATGCACCGACGCGACGGCTACATTAATTGGCGCATTGGAAAAGTGTGCATCCGCGAATGGAATTCACGCGGTATTCACGCGGATGCAAGAACGACGATGCCGTTCTACGAAGATTACGATCGCTTCTAAACCGGACGACGACGATGTCTTTGCCGAGTCTTGAAACTCCGAGCATCACAACGTTCGAGTAATAAATCACGAATGTTCGCATCAAGTCGAAAAAATTCTGAAGTTATAAGACGACGAATTTTTTGTATTATTAATTATGTTCAAAATTTTAATGTGACCAACGAGAAGTATAATTAAAAATTTCTTGATAGGGATTTGAGAAGATGATATACTTAACTTATTCTTTAAAAATTTAAAATTTAATGACAGGATTAACAATGACAGGAATTCCTCACAATTATAAACTGGTCTGAACATTTATCTTTCTTCCGTTAAGCTTTCACGTTTTTCTGCGCACAAGAAAGATTGTTTGATAATTTAACAGGAAATGTTTGAAATACACTCTCTTCCATTATTATTATTTAACTTATTCTGTAACGATTTTATGAATATATACTCTGTAGAATAGTATAAAACAGTAGAATGGAATAATGCACGATTAAGTCAATCTTCTCACATTTACAATTCGCGTTCGCTTTCGCAATTAGTCGCGTGAATAAAGTTTTTGCCGGAGCGAATGAACTTTTTTACCGTTCGTCCTTTAATTACACCCGGCTGGGTTGGAAATGCCGGTTCGGAATGACGTCCGGCACGCCGGCCTCTGACCGTGCAAGATTTCGCAGAGATACGTCAAGCGCGTATTTTTCGCGTAGCGTGGAACAGGATTTGCCTGTCAGCTTCGTTGCTAAACGCGGACGCGACGATCACGATAAGTCACGGGTGTACTCGCGCGAAAGCGCGACAAATAAAGCGCGCAAGCACAGGTTCCCGTACACAAGTTCGACGTGAGATAGATGTACCGATAAAAATCGTTAAATTTAAAAGTCCTGTATAAACTTGGGACTTTAACTTGAATTTTTTTTCAATCTCCATTTCACTCCTTGTTTCTCTTTCGAAGTTTTTTAATTTAACAAATTTTTGTTACATCAATCTTTTCTACATTTTATTATGTTTTTATATAAAAATAATTTTATATCATATAAATGTGTATATTTTGTATATATATTTTATAAAAAAATGTTATAGGTTATTATTATGCATAGAATATATTTCAATATTTCAACCTTTCATGATGTAATTTTTTTTAATACCTTGTCTTGTACGAAGACAATAATTTGGGAAGTGTTGTGAAAATAATGGCCGTCAGCGGGCTTGACAGGCAATTCGCCGCAATAACGGAAAATTTCAGCAACGTCGAGCGGAAGGAGACTTCGCTCGTTATTAATCAGTCGAGCAGAAAGCAGAATAGTGACGCAAACAATAAACGACAGGGGAAAAAAGAGGTCGGAGGCCGCGCAGATTTGCGTTCGGAAACTACCTCGCGCGTTTGATACTAGCGCGGTTATAGTTGCGTGATGTCGACGAATGGGAAGTTGACGCTGCGGTGTACGATAGCGGTGGCCCGTTCGCGTGTACAAGCGTACGTACAATCGCGTTTTGTCCGCCTTGAAAACGCCAGTTTTGACCATACTGTGTGACTAACGACGAGTTGGGAAATTGGGATGTGTGTGTCCTTCGGGCTTTTTTTTTCACGTTGGAGATGGAAATATGTGTCGGATGGAAATTGAAATATATGACTAATCCCGCGCGGCTTTGACTGTCTGAATATTCAAGAGAATAGGTGAAAAATGTATCGCCCGATAAAATAATTTCATTAAAATATATTTGCGGATACGTCAATCAATGCGTCCGCGTCGTCGCGTTCTCCTAATCAGAAATATTAAAATATTGCAAATTGGAAGCGACTGAAAACACCCAATATCTCTCACGCTAATTAAATTCCTCAGGAAATCCCTCAGGTGAAAAAATTCGATTTCCCCTTCATTTCGTTCTAAGTGGGTTTAGTTATTTTATGAAAAATTTAATACATAATTGTCGATAAAATGTATGCATAGTATTGAAGGACTCTGGAGGAATACTTGCAAAAATAATGTTTAAAATTTTGAAGAAAAATTAAGATAATAAAAATTTGTTGCATGACTTTTAGCAGACTTTGAAATAAACAATAGCATGGATGGTTCGTTAGGGACTTTCAACAAGCGAAAAGATTCACAATAGGTCTACCGAGAGCAATTTGCGAGATTTTCTACGCTACATTCGGACGCATCCATGCTTTTTTTATTAGGTCCGATTCTCCGGGCTCCTCTCGTTCCCTGCTTTTCCTACAGTGACTCGAGCCAAAACCGACAAACTGTCCGCTTCGGTAGTCTCGAAAGTTTTTAACGCCGCGAGAGACGAGTCGAATGGGAAAGCTGCCGCAAAATAGGATTTGGTAGGTAGGATCTCCCGGGGATTTGAGCGAAAGAAGCGCTTTTGTGAGCGCGCGCGTAGTACAACGCGAGTAAACGCGCGTAATGCATTCTTCCTAATCTGCCGAGTTCTGTCGTTTTATAATATGCACGTATGCATTGTTTTTCGAGCGAGGGAGGGAAAACACGTCCGCGCAATATCGCGAAGCACACATAGCAGATGAGGCACGCAGGGTGGAGCAATTCAGAATAACTCCGCTATTCTTATTTGCTGAAAATTTTTAGAACGAGATATCTAGGTACGCTGCATACTCCCGTGATGCAAGAAACGTCCAATAGCAGAGTAAGAATTTAAGCGAGCTCTTTGGCGAAAACGACGAGAGATGTTGATTGCGCTACGTAAAGACGTAGAAATAACGAAATACATTTCCGCGTTGTACCGGCGTGCACCGTAACGATAAAAATGCCGCGGCATTGATTTTTAATGGCTTCGCCTTTGACGACGAAGGTCGTATTTTTCATACGTGTTCCTTTCATATTTTAATTTCACGCAGGAAACGTAATCAAACGCAGCAGACCGAGGATTTCGTGCACTGTCGCGTTATGCATTCGCTAAGGCTGCATGCCACGTCGCATTCAAAGTCGCGGATGTGCAACAATGCCGCCCGCCCTAATTTAATGTGCAACGAACCCTTTTTGTCGCTACCTCCTTTGTACCTTCGGGGGAACAATGAAAACTCCTGAATGATTGAAACTGCTTCTTCGCGTTTTGTGTATATGCCTACTGACACACATCTTTTTGCGACATCTTTTTTCTCGAAAAAAAGATCATTGTATTCAGACTTAAACTTTCGGAACAAAAGCGGATGAGGTTTTCTAACAAGGAGAGTCATATGTTATTTTTTTTATCTTTTATACCTATCATGGATATACGAATATCTGAACGGAGGATATTTTTGCAAGGTTGAAGCTCGAGGAGAAAGAAGATTGAAAGTCTGATCAACCAAGATGTGGATGATGGTTAATTTCACGGAGTACGGTCTCGTTCTCATTCAAATTGGTTCTTCTTTTTTCGACTTTGAATTCTTCTGTTATTGCAGCCTTATTCGTTTAACAATCTGGCATATTGCAGAATAACATTTTTACTATATTCCAGGTTATTTTTAATTACGGAATAACTTTAAATCGATGTCTCCGATTAAAATCATGCCATAGGACGTGAAAATAGATCTGAATCTACGTGTAATTAACTAACAATAAAATGGCCACAATGGATTTTCCTCTTATCCCTCAGGCTATACTCCTCGTTCAAGGGAATATCTTACGCTCCGTCCAGATATTCATACGTCCATGTTAATATTTTTAATAATCTTGGCTCTCTAGGATAGAGGAGTTGGGAGTGGACTATAAGTATAATCCACTCTTGTAAAGAAATTAAATACTAGGAAACCCTTATGGGAAGGTAAAGACGCGATAATTAACGACCATAGAATATAATATAAAATATCTTTAATAAATAAAAAACAAAAAGATGATTAACGTATGTACCACAAGTCTTATTAACTCCGCGTCTATTCAGCACGGAAAACAGGTATAAGTCGCTTACTAATCGAGATATAATTACGAAGAACTTTTAAGACTTTTAAAACGCGAGAATTACCGCGACTCCCCACCTGCGTTTTTCAGCTAATTAATCGTATCCTAAATCGTCGCTTTTGTCGGAGGAGCGGGTAATCTGGAGCGCGCTGAATCGACTTGACCTGCTCACCTGCATGAATAAGCTCTTCGTAAATCAGTCCGGCGTCTCGCGGCGCAATCTTGTCATCTCCACGTTCGCGGTCACCAACGATTTCGATTTGTATGTCGAAGTTCGCGGCCGCGCGCGGGCCAATCGGCGTGCGCGGCGACTCGCGACCGGCGCGCGGCGCGGCGCGCCGTCGCTCGGCTCCCAGCGGGAGGTGACGGGCTGACGGGAGGACCGGAGACCGGAGCAGCTAGGCGAGCCGCATCGCTCGAGCGCGTCAGTCCGCATCGTCGTCCCGTAAGGAGTGCGTCGCGCGGTTCGCGCACTCCGTCGAGTGTTCTTTTCCTCTTCGGTCGATTCTCGCACATTTCGAATTTGGTCTCGCCTCGCGCTCGGATTTTCCCCCGGGTTTTTCCCTCGCCAAGCGAGTCACGTCTCGCCCGGTAGTCCGAGACGGATCCCGGGTGCTTTCGTCGCGCGTACGTGACGCGATTTGCAAATTGACGTTCGCGAAAGTGACGCTGGGAGGAGGAGGAGGAGAAGGAGGAGGAGGAGAAAAAAAGTGAAGTGACTCTCGAGCGGCGAGAAAACACCACCTTGACATTGATTGCCGGCCAGATAAGGGTAAGACGTTTGCTGATGCTCTAATCTGGCTTTGAAATAACATACGGAACACTGTGTAATATGTACTCTCTAAATCTGAATCAGTGAATAGTCACTGATATCAGTGACTATTTACTGATTCAGCAGTACTATTCACTGATTCAGATTTAGAGAGTATCTCTATCTATCTCTGTCGTTCCCAATCTCAAGCCACATAATTTTATTACATAATAAATCTCATTTTAATTTAAATTTGAGACGCTATCGATAAGATATTTAAAACTGAATAAGCTGCTCTTAGATCTTTTCGAAAAGAAAAAAAATTATCTCCGTCATTCATGAAAGAATCCTTGAATGGTAATTACGCGGCAACGGTCTTATACACGCCGACGATTCACGATCGTCAACAGTCGCGGCAACGGTCTCTCGTGTTCCCCGCCTTTTCAAAACACAAATGATCGGGCATTTTCGCAAGGGACACGAATAACCCGCGAACGGATCGTGCGGTCCGTAAGAAAGGACATATTGAATTATTGCCGTTGCTATACATATATCCAGCGAATGCCGAGCAAGAGGTTTCCGGTTTGGGGAGCGACGACGGTAGGGGCGCAGGGGAGCCTGTGAATGCAAAACCGGTTGCATTGAGAAGGTCAGTTACTGCATCGGCGCCACTTCGTTCGGCGATCCTTATTTCGGCCATGTGTTCCTTGAAATTTTTAGGGGTCCTTGTCCCCCAAATCCTACAACCACGTTCCGAGGGTCGTAGGGCCTCGGCCGAGCTCGAACCAGGCAGACTTTTCAAACGCCGTTGAACGAGTTTAAAAACTGGTTTCTTTCTGGTCGCGTTTTATTCGGGTTAGCATAATCATTTAACGCGGCTTGTATTACATATATTCTCGGATATATGTTACAGATATTAACACACAAAGAGTAATGTGGTAAATAGGCCAACAATACGAGCTAAATAAAAAGATGTTCCAGTGATAAATTAGTTTATTCTCAACATAAATATAAAGAATTGAGAAGAGAAAATTACTTACGATATTAATTACAGGTATTAATTACGAATTTTACATACGTACGTATAAGTTAGAGCGAATCGTAAAGTTTAGCGATTTAATAGATAAGTACGACGATGACGGGGTTTCTCCAATTTTATATACTCTTGCTATCCACTTTTAATGCGGCACCTGATAGCGGCACTTAGTCGTAAAATAATTATTGTAGTCTTGATAGGGAAAGGTTAACCATGGAAAAAGAAATAACAGGATTAAATAGTAAATGGGAAGAGAATTACTTCAGAGTCATTCTATTAGACACGTTGAAACGACCGACGCAGGGTGCGCGAGGCCCAATCGCATCGGTATGAAAGCGCCCTCGTGTGATGGCGAGACGTGTGTGATGTTCTAGGATCAATAGAGAAAGAAAAGAAGAATGGACGAGTCGACTTAAACGAGGGCTTCGATGGATCTCGTTTGAAGCCTCGAAGGCCAAGGCTGCCGCTTACGCCGAACTGCGAATCAAAGAAGGAAAGAGAGAGACCGGAATAGAGAGGGAGAGAGGGGGGAGGGAGGGAGGGAGAGAAAGAGATGAGCTATCTGACACGTGCACTGAGGGAAAAATATTGTAGAATGAACAAAACAATTTTGTTGATTTTTCAATTTATTGATCCAATTATTTATTTTATTGAATTAAGTACACGTCTATTATTTGAACAAAATGAAATAATTGAATTCTGAAAATGGTATCATACAAAATCATTTTTTTTAAGTTAATGATAAATTTTGTTAACTCAATAAAATAATTTTGTTGAACCAAGAACACTAACGTTTTTAAAAATAGTAAATTTATTCAAAGAAATATTTAGTTAATGTTATATTATGTATAATTGGTAATATAAAATATTTAGTTAAAAAGAACAAATCAATATAGTCAACAAACAAAATAGTCAAAAGAACAAAAAGAACAAAATATTTTGTACAAATATTTTGTTAAGCCAATCAAATCATCTGCTTGGCAACATACAATCTTCCGGTTTTATTAAATCAACAAAATTTTTTTTGAAAAAAATAATTATTTCTCTCAGTGTGGGCGAACTCCGAAGACTCACAAGCTTGAGCGTCGCTGAAAGAGAGAGGGAGAGAGACAGGCGAGAAAGGAAGAAAGGTAAGGGATTACGTAAGGCCTCGTGCGAGAACGAGGATTGAAGGGGAACTGCCGCTTTGGAATGCAGCCCGTAGATTTGTAATGATTACGTAGCAGCCGGCACGTTCGATCTTTAACCCTTCTGACGTTCGTAGCGCTCGAATCGACCTTTGATCCTTCTAATGCGATCTTTTGCGAATGTGCGAATTTTTTTTGTTGAAAATATTGGGAATCAGTATTTACCTTCGACACGAATAATTTCGAGGCATTTTACCACGATATTTAATATAATATAATATAATATAATATAATTTTTCGGTTATTATTAAATTGAATTATTTGATATGTAATTTATCTTTTTATATATTATTTTTGTATTATATATATTTTTTCTATATATTATTTTTCTACGCAATATTTTTTTTACGAACTATCGCTTTAGCAATAAGTAATTGCCGCTAATCCTAATTGAATCTAGTTTTACTATGTTGCGCACAAAGCTGCAATACAGAAAAGGAGAGCGAATAGCTTATCTAGGATTAGTTAATATACGGTCGATGTAAACTGACCTAAATAGATAGTATTAATCTTCCATCGACGGTTGGAAAATCTCTAGGTGTGCTGGGACAATTGGGAACTAGGAACTATAATTAGCGAATATTACGTAAATGGGCCATCATTTAATTAGTGCACTGATTCAAGTAATATTCACTAATTTAAGTTTATTGGTATTGCGATAACCGTAAATATTCGTAAAATTCTTTAATTCCGAGAAATTACTCGGAAGAGGTATCATTAAAAAAACCACTAAAATTAAAACATCTAATTTCTCTCTGGTAATTCTCTTAATATCATTTATTTTATTAATCAATTGATCATTCATCCGTATTTATTATGTGACATGTCTATTATTTGCTCTCTGGAAATCTCATTCGCAAAAATTCCTTTATTTTCGCACACGTTTAATTCAGAAGCTGTTTATATATTGAATCTCGTACTTCTTTGTTTAGTCTTTCGTATCGCCAATCGAAAATGATTCCCGACAGTCTCGCCGTGTAATCCGTTAATGCGTGCCAAAAATAACGTGCTCTCGAGAGATTTGTTTGCGAGTATGTGTGCTCGTTGCAATCGTGGTAGCCGCGTGTTATTTAACGCGGCCAGATGTCAGCCTCGTTACACGGTGTCGCATTATAGCAATTTCGTGGATTGCGAGAGGAGGACGCGAAACCCACTTGATATATCTGAAAGCCCGTCAATTGGCGATTGCGAAGTCGCGGCGACATGGCGCGCGAATTATACGCCTCCGTGTATTACGGTTCATTTTGTACGGCTTTCGAATACAATCGCGACGGGAGAGCCAGAGAGAAAGAGAGAGAGGCAGGAGGAAATTGAAAGAAGTGGCTGTAGAGCCTACGTAGAATTTGCACGAGTCCACTACTCCGTATTTGTTTGTCTCGGTTTGTCTCGGTACTTCCCGGATTGACATCCGTGATTAATATGCCACATATACTGCGTTGTTATTGATGTTATATATCACATATATTGCGATTTAAATGCCTTTAATCAGGAATATCGTAGCCATTGTTTATCGCACTTATCATAATGATGAGTCTCTTAAATGTCTGTGATATTTCCGTTTCGAAGCACTTTGCGCCTTATCGTTCCAGAGGAATTCGCGTAAACCGCAACAGCTTTTACGTAACGTCTTGCTCGACTCATTGATTTATTATTCTCGCCGCGCGTTTATCGCTATAGATTAATTATATTGATCAGGGAAAAATTGAGTGAAAATTGACCGTCGTCGGGCAGAGAGTATTAAGAATACCATGCATAAATGAGATGACACACGATCGGATTCATTCTCGTTAAGTATACATAGACGCGACGTGTATGCGGTCTACTCGACGCGCATCGCGCTTACCTATTTGACAGATAACACTATCGTCGAGGGCGAGAAGTCGGCTATTAGGATAAAAGCTGACGGATCGCGTAGCGCTGCCATTGACCTGTCGCGCTGATGGTAGGATGACATTTATCGCGGTTATCTTGATACTCGTGATACCTGACTAATATACACAATACACTTCTTGCAATAAGTACCTATAAGCGATATTATCTCGCTTCTTGTTATCGATAAGGTTTTTTTCCATAAGCAAACACACAGATACGAAAGAGATGAGATAAAGGAATAAGAAGTCATAAGGATATTTATTCGGCTTAAAAATATCTATTGTACTTTGCTTCGATGGATTTTATGAATTTCTTATCGAGGTAAATATTGTTAGAATTTTCTTTCGAAATATCTGTTATCTCGCATTTTGTGATTTTATTTGTAAATTAATAGAATACACAGTATTTTTTTTAATATGGGATTTTTTTGTGGGCTGTTTAGCTACGAGAATTGTTTTTGATTGGAAAATTGCTCGATTACTTCAAAATTTTGTTGTTATGTTTCTGCTGTTTTCATTTATTTCACTCGTAAATCGAGAGAGCGAGACAGTGTTTGTCGATGTGAAATATGAGTTTCTGATTGTGAGCGAGATAAAGTGTTTATATTGGAAGCAGCTAAATAATTACGAAATCCGGCCTTTTTTTTCCCTATGTGAGACACGACGAAATAATAAAACGATATACTATATGTCGGTGCTGGTAATCGTTCCGTGTAAATGGACCACAACACAGGACCACTCGGTCGCGCTTGTCATAAATCGTGACGCCCCTCACTAACGTCAGCGTTGAAACTGTCACCGCGCTGTACACACGCCGCGCGATAATTGAAACGCGCGGCGCGCAAAGTCATCACTTTGCCTGTAAGTTATTTTTTATCAAAATGCGCGTTATTTCCCCGGGGATATTTCCCCGGGCGTGTGCTCTCCGATGCTTTCCGAAGCTTCGCTATCCCATCGCGTGCGTTATCGCCCGAAATATACGAGCGCGCGTTTCGGGTAACGCTTGTTGGACCGCGCGCAATGCGCAGGGATTTCGGTCGCTTCTTTGTTTCCGGTTCATCGAATATCGCGCAAATTTCATTTCGCGATGCATCAAAAGCAATCGCGGGAAGTGATTGTTTTGCGATATTAAAGGATCGTTGATTAAATTCGACTGCCGTCGAGAACGGCAGTCAGATTGAATTAGCGATTGGAATTTTTAACGGATTCGTAGATTTCAAGTACAGACGTACAAACGTTTTCTCTCCGTGACATTTCTTGAATCAACATTTGAACTAATGCATACTTTGAATTACAATGGCTAATATGTTTTTCATGATTCTGCGTTACGCTTTAATTTTTCCACGATAATGGAGTTTCCGTCATAATATTGAAACAGTAATTTGAGACGCAGTTCCATGAACGACGGAAAGTTTTGAATATAGACTAACTACATAAAGAATGATTGCACAACAAGGATGGAAGGGGAAGCAAGAGAGGGTATTTATCTCATTTATTTATTGTCATTAATAATTCTTCAGGCAGAAAGGCTTCTATGAAAGGCAATTATTTTGCAACGGTTATTGCGTGTGACGATACGAAGAAAGTGTGGAAATATCAAGTGTATTTTATAGCCGCGATGAATGGTATTTCTTACTATCATCGAGTTTCACGTGTATAAACGTTCGCTCAAACGATAGCGATTTACGCCTTTCATAGCGCTCGCACAATTCGAGTTACGAAGAACGATCTCGTGGTTACCATTCAGCCACGCTCTGGTTCCCCATTATATCATGAATACGTCATGGAAAATATCTTGTGAGGTTTACATCCATTCATCGACGATGACCAAATTGCGCATTGTGTGTCGTTTTATTAGCTCGCTCGGATAAATAGATTACGCTCCTTACGTATGTTGTCGTTTCAACGTGGCTCTACAAAGCGAATCGAGGAGTTATTAGCGTCAACGACTGGAGACAACTGAAAGCGATCGGCTTTCTTCCGATTTATTAGAAACTTTTTAATTATATATAAATTATATATAAATTATATATAAAAATATATAGACATTCTATTGAGAGATTTATCGAGATGATATTATACGAGTAAAGAATCAATATAAGATATCTCTTTCAATCATAGTTCGTGTATCAATCTTGAATTTCATATAAGTAAAACTCTTTGTTATTGTGAGTTTTTAATTTTGAAGAGAGAAGATTGGATTTAACTCTGAAGTTCTGTTAAAAAATTAGTTTTTATTATCAGTGGCATAATTAAGTCAAAGCCATTACACGTTAAAAGATATGTCGTTACATTTCCTGCATTGACTGATTTGCGATATGTATGCCATTGCCGTGAGATTGCACGTGGTTAAAAATTTTACACAAAGTTTAGTTACAATGACGAATTGAACAAATCTTTGAACTTCAATCCATTCTAAAATTTGATAGGTATACATATTTACAAAATATTAACTTATTAATACGGTTTTTTAATATCCTTAGAGAGAACATTAGAAAAATCTAGATTTAAATTACTATTTTTCTGCGAATACTTTCTCTCGCGATCAAATCTAATTTTACTCTCACGATTATAGGGCCTCAAGGCCCTCAAGTACACTGTCTCAGTACCGAGCGATCCGCAGAATGGCACGAGTTTGAGCTTCGGAATGGCACGATCGCGATCGTTATTCCGTATACGGGTCCGCTTTATCACGGCTCGCTTACGATGGCAGGCGCGCGTTTAATCGCATCCGCCAGCCTCACGGATCGCGGATTGTTATCGGGCCAATTACGACCCGTCGACGGTCGCTTTAAATTGACGACGACGATGAAGACGACGTTGGTATTTGCGCTAGCGGCACCTGCTCTGCTGTTTCGCACTTATACGACTGCATTGTTTACAACGTGCAATCCCACGGCAATGGCTTACATATCGCGCGGTGCAAATCGGTGCGGGAAATGCATCAACATATCTTTTAACGTGCGGTGACATTGACTTAATTACGCGCACAACGACTGATAATGAAAATAATGATTCAAAAATAAAAATTTGCGACTAATGTCGATCCCAATTGAATTTCTGTTTGAGAAGAGTTAACTTCAAATCGTTTATTCATCGCGTCTGTAATTTCTCGTCTTTCCGGTGCATTGATTAAGTGAAAAGGGAGAATCATATTGAAAATAAAGCCCCGTATTTCAGTCGGGAGTTTTAGTACGTCTCGTGTGGTTAAAATATGCCTGAACTTTCCAGCCAACGCGACGATACAATAAGCTAGCACGTATACTTTACATTCCACGTACGTATACTTTATTTACGTGCACTATGCGCCCTTAGAGGGTCTGTAAGCGAGAATAAATAACCAACCCGCCTATTTATTGCGCGGTCTTATAATTGCCGTCTATTTTACACAAGTTCTCAGGGGACACATTGGCTTAAAGTCTCCCGAGAGTGAATCGGTAAAATACTACTGATTGTACTAATCTGATCTGATTAAATTATTAGCTCTTTCTATAAGATCTCCAACTTTTGTATTTATTTTGGATTAGTCACTCATCAGCAAAAACTTTTAGAAGAATTATGTACATAATTCTCAAATTATTTTTAAAATATATTTCTATACATATATGTTTTTTAAATTATACTTTTGTAAGTACTTTTTAAAGTCTCTTTTAGATGTTTATACATTAGGTAAGATATTAAGATTTCTTATTTATAGTTCCAGAATTTTCACGCATTAAACTTCTATTAGAAATCGGAATGTACCAGAAATCAGAATTTCTGATTCCTATAATTTCAAATGTATATCACATAACCTTTGATGTCTCTCGGATATATCAAACTTTCTCGTCTCGGGACGACGTATCTTACAACTGCTGAATTAATGACACCGTTGGTGTGCAACTTGATCGGGTAAACTTTAGAAACAGCTTATCGTATGGCGTTGCTTCGTCAAAGCATAATTCCATATCGGTGCAAAAAATTTGAAAATTCATTAATCACGTAAGGCTTATCAAGGTCGTGCAGGACGAAATTTATTTAACTTTGACATTCCTGATACTCTGATAGTGAATAATAATTAGTATAATTAGCAATATGCGGCAGTATAATAACATTGAGAATTTATTTAGTGTACCTCGATACGGCATAATGTATACTTTCAAGAAAATGCAAGCGTGAGTGCATCTTCCGCCATAATTCATGCTATGTAAATAAGTATGCACGGAGGTGCTTCCTCGGTGTGAATACTACGCGAATAACTCGGAAGAAGCGTATTTGAAAAAAAAAGTCAGATTTTATATTCTCCAAGTGACACAGCATTAACGTTAATCATACTATATAGTATGTCCCAGAAACCTTGATGTCAATTTTAATAATACATTCTTCGAGGAATATATAATGAATGGAATAATTAAAGTACGATAAAATAGTAATGGAATGATAAAATGGAACAATTTGAAATTATAATAGAGAAATATTATGCTAGATAATTTTTCTACGATGTTCAAGAATGATATTTTGCAATTTTTTGAAATTATAATAGAGATATATTATGCTAGATAATTTTTCTGCGATGTTCAAGAATGATATATATATATATTACAGTTTTTATTAACTTAAATACACGAAATTTAAAAAATTAATGCGATCTGTTAATTCCGTGTTTATTACGGTTTTAGACATGATTTTTTGGAACATTTTTAGACGTAATCCACTTTTTTCTCTATTTTTTTAATTTACGCGAAAAGAGAGCAAGCTTATTTCTCTAACAGCAAAACGTGGTATTGCAAAAGGATTATAGCGCGGGCATAGCAGAGGAAAAGATCGAATCTGTATGTATGAATGTGAAAGATTTGAATTGTCATAGTTCTGACATGTGCTGTCAAACGTACGATAACAAAATGTAAAAAATAATTCCCAAGAACGATTAGATAGTTATTGACGAAATATTTATGACGTATGTCACGTGTAGATTATACATTATGTATATATTTCACATAAATAATATGAATATAAAAATACTTTTACATAGATTTTTGTTGAAATAACTTAGGTCCATTATAGCTCTTTGATTAAAAAGTAAAAATAATGTAGATAATACATTGAATATATGAGGAAAGTTTTATTATTAAAGTTTGCTATTAAAGAAGTTAACAGCAAAATTATTATAGATATTTTTTTAGTCTATTATTTTTAGTGACTAATATTTTTATCTTATCTTAATAATAGTACTAATATTAAAAATATAATGGAACTTTTTAAAAAGAAATATAGAAGTTATTATTTTCAGGCTTTTATTTCAGATAAAAAATATATAGAAATACAAAGAAATATAAATATTTACGTTCGTAAACATTTTTCAAATGTTTCGAAACACGCGCGTGTAATTTTTTTATTTTTGTTCCGCGATATTTTTTTTTATTATGTTTCTTTTATAGGAAAATCGAATACGAATGTCTGGTGTTATTTTAAGAAAGAAACGGTTCTCGGTTAATTGCGTTTCAAAGAAACCTTGTGGTATTGTGTAACGTATTTTCTAAAACGTATGCCGATCAATATCGTCCATTAATCGCGCGTTACATATGTATTCGCGATTGATTATCTACTAGCTGGCATCGTGGCATTTGATGTTTTAACGAGTCATTGTATCGCGAATTCTTCCGCGTGCGCGCTGCTTTAATTTCAAGAATGCATCGCGATCGAAAATGCAATCGAAAAAGACACGCGTGTTTAGGTTTAAAACCTGTTAAATCCGGATATTCATGGCGCGCGCAATTACAAAACTTGTTAAATACAGAAATTATAAAAGCACGTTTGCGATTCGACATTCGCCATTCAGGAATAGAAAATATTTTATACATCATACACGTTGCACATTTTTCATCATTGTCGCAAAGCGCATAGCATTGTAAAACTTGTTAAACGCATCGATACTTTTGATGTAAATACTCCGAACAAATCCGTACACACGCGTTTCTCTCTTGATATATTTTTTATTCAAGTCTGAAGAGAAATTTTTCCATTTTTCAAAATGCTCTGCCAAAGAAAAGAATTTTTCACTGTTAAGGGGAGTTTACACACGCAACGATTAGTGGCGCCAACTGACTGATGGCATTCATTGGCGCCAGAAATCGACTGACAAACTCACAAGTGTTTACATACGTCCATGGTTTACACAGTGATGCTATTGGCGTATAATATGGAAAATATGTAACATTTATTAATTAAACACACAGTAAATGACAGCAAGCATATATAACCAATAACCACCAGTAAACGCCACATTACTAGCGCCAGTTTGTATTAAGTTTACACTTTGTTTGTTTACACTTGCATTTTTACTGGCGCTAGTCGACTGGCGCCACTAATCATTGCGTGTGTAAACTTCCCTTTAATGAAAAGTTTTTAATTACGGAAATGTCATCCTCGTAATCTCTTAAAATAAAATGTTTTTATAACTAATTTTTATAACTAATTAAAAATTCGTGTTTGTAATAATGGACGGAAAGACCTAAATTTGAAAAAATAATTAAAGACTTAGATAATTCTCTTTTATATTTTTATATTCTGTCAGAAATTTAATAGGATGATCTCAATATTTTGCGTCTTATGTAACATGATCGATATCCGTCTTTTGAGAAAAAAAAACTCATCTAACTGTAATCAATATAAGTATAACCACTTTTCCCGTTTTCTTCCGTTCCCGTTTATTTAAGCAGCTTACTAATTTTGCAATCACACGTCTTATTTATTCATTCAGAAGAGCCTGAAACTCAACAGAATAATAGCAGAATATTTTTATATTGTTATCAAACGCGTCTCCTGTATCTTCCAAAAAGATAAGAATTTCCGAGATAACGTTTATACTATGTACTATGTATGATTTTTTAAATGATTCAGTCGTTATATATCTGCGCGCTTGTTCCGGATATTGTACCCGCGCGTGCACTCCTTGGTATCGTGTACCTCGTATCGCGCTGATTTGATAATTCAGATTCTCGAGTCGAGATATAAACTGTTGCGTATAAAGGCGCGCGAGTGTGAGGCTGACACATTCCGAGATGGACAAGTTGGAGAATCGATCCGAGTTTAATCTCGCGTTGTGCGAGTACCGGTTCACCAAGGAAATTGGATGCGACGTTGTACGTATCGTCGGTGCGTTCGCTGCGGTCAGACAGCTGCGAACGCACATGTCGTAACGCGAATATACTTTTTATATACTTGCTGCGTCCGGGTACTTATAATAAGCACGAATCTCGCATTCTTCATGTGTCCTGTCGCGCAACAATTCCGCAATGATCCATCCGATTAATTCGGAAGCCGCACGACTCGTCTGCGTTTCCACGCAGTTAAACGATTTCTTTTGCGTGTGTGACGTATAAAATTTTAATTTCAGACTGCGGTTACTGAGAGAGGTAATGTTGAAGATTTCGAGGAATCATCACACGACAGATATACTGGAAACATGTAAAAATATTTTACATAAGCCGGACGCGCGTTGTGTACATGAAATATCTCTGTTAGACTTTTAGATAATTCCCGCGGAAACAGAAATATAATCGAAGAGTTGTAATGCTTTTTTTATATGTTATATCTCTACACTGAGAGAAATGTTGAAGAAAGTTTTGTTGAAACAACCAAAATTTTGTTACTGTAACAAAATTTTGGTTAATTTTGGTTGTTTCAACAAAACATTTTTGTTACTGTAACAAAATTTGGTGGTTTCAACAAAATATTTCTCTCAGTGTATAGCCGCTTTATCTTTATATTTATCTCTATATTTTTATCTGTATACATCTTTATCTTTATTTCTATTTTTATCTCTAATCTTATTAGATTTAAATAAGAAGCTTAAAGGCAGAAAGAATTAATGCAAAATATATTTTCTTATATTAAATTTTGCATTCTAATGTCCAGTTTTTTCAAGCCAATAAAGGTGAGTCTCTAAGTCTTATTAGAGGCGGACGTATCGGACGATCCTTGGAGTGTTAATGAGACAACACTTTTATGACTACGAACACGATGTTTCCGATTAACATTAAGTGGACTTTGTTATCTGAACTTCGTCATAGGCATCGTAAACGCACACGCGATCCGTGCGTTCGCGAAATAGCTCCGTCCGCCGTCAATGTCGTGTATATACAGTGTGTTTAAAAGGCCTTATTTACAATGCGCGATTATATACTGTGCGCGATATACCCGGCACGAATTCGTGCCGTCTGTCACCGCGTTTGCGAGCACGTAACGCGATAATTTGCGTCGCTAAGTTCGTCCGTAATCGTTATTAAATAGCTACAAATGATCGCGTCCCTCTACGTTATATGATCCCGCCAGATACTTATCTGTTTTATTACACGTAGACGCGTGTAAAGTAGTGACATATATGTCGGCTAAACTCTAGTTCTTTTTTTATCTCTGAGAAGCATAAAGATGCGAGGCACGAAAAATCGTTTTTTTTTTTATTAAAAAACTTCAGGATTATTTTCGTTGGTAGAACAAATTGGATAAATAAACATGGATCTTAATTCAACTTAAATATCACAAGAACGGTATATTTCAGCGCGTTCCATTAAGCACTTCCACCTCGAGCACCGTATAATTGAAAACCGTCGGGGCATAATGCGCGCGTTGTTACGAAGCTAACTTTTACTTTACAATTCCCGGAGATGACGTACGATTGTTTCGCTGCATGTAAATGTCAGCCGATGCTACCATCTGACAGGTCGCTGCTTCGCGATACGGTTATCTCTTCTATCGTTTCTTCGTTCCGTTTTCCGGAAGGCCCGGAGGGTGTAGGATATACAGGGTGATCCAGACTTACCAAATTACCTCTGATCAATTAAATTACCTTGAATTAATCTTTAAGATTTACGAGATTTTAAGATATACTATTTTTTGATGATCTATTAATTTTTTAACATTATAGTTACTTGGCAATAATAAATATTTCAGTGACCAAGTGCCATAGAATAATACTATTTAAATAAAGCTTATTTTATTAAGTGTTTTTCTGCATATATTTTAATTACATTTTTGACAACCTATTAATTGCAAATATTAATTACTTGGCAATAATTGATATTTTAGTAATCAAAGTCCATAAAATATATCTATTACTATTTAAATAAAGTCATTTATTTAACTTTATTAACTGCCTGAACTATGATTTATTCTTACTTATATTTTAAATATTATTGATTTCTCGGCGATTTTATTAAGGAAAGCTTGATTTTGAATTGGTCCAGAGAAGTCACGAGTAGATTTAAGATTCTTCACACCCTGTATATCCGATCGGTTTTAGGGGTCAATCGATTTGCGACTTGGAACCGGTCCAATCTTCGTAACACGGCGGAAGCCGTTCTTCCTGTATAACCGATGCCTCTCGCGGGTTTTCGCGTTCCATCGGCGGAAGCTGCGGATAAAGCAGACGAAAACTCGATTTCGTTGAGTCGTACCCAAGAGCGGTCTCCGACATATACGGTGTGTTTCGAAGAACCAAATAAAATAGACTATCTATCTAAAATAATGACATGAAGGAATGTACATATAAAAAATAGCAAAACACAAGTGTTAAATATTAGAGTAAAATGCTAAGCACTTTCGTAATCCATAAGATCAAAATATTAGTTAATATCGACTAAAAAATATATCTTATTTGTATTATTTCTAAATTTTAAGGAAATATATGCTTTAAAAATAATTTTGATGTGAAAATTTGATGTTTGATGATAAGAGCTGCTGCTATTAATTTAAAAGTATTATATTATCATACATTTCTTAAATTAATATTGCAAAAGAACCGACTTTGTATTAATAAACTCAATCCCCAGACTAATGGAGAATGCGAAAATGGAAATTCTCCAGAAAGTTCTTATGCTGGATATTTTCGATTGCAGTGGTGCACGTATGAAATAATTCTCAAGGGTGGTTCGCGTTTCTCGTATTATTACCCCAAAGAGAGTGAGGTTTTGGAGCGGCTTGAAACGTGTAACGGAGATCGTCTCTCGTTTAGCCAGTCTCTCCATCTCTTTCTCTACCCCGAGAGAGGGAGGAGGAGGGAGGAGAAGATCGTAGATTTCGCTTTTGGCTTGATTACGCGATAAAACACGTCGTGAACGAATGGAATATCTCTCCGATGTTCAGAGTCGAGCGCCATGAATAAAGCGCGTCGGAACGACTTTCCGAATCGAATTTCCAGTCCAAGATCCGTTTGTTTATCACCTGCCGTCCCGCCACGTCGATTCGTCCATTAAAACAAAGTCGCAATAAAAAGGTATATTCGTTTCCTCGTCCACCTTTCCTTTCGCTACGCGCGCAATATCGCCAAATCGAAATGGCTCGTAAATCGCTGATCGAACGCATAAAAAAAAAGAACGTGTCGAAAGTGAAAAACGAATTTAACTGGTTGAAAAACGATTCTGACCAAGAGGTATCGTTTATCCGAAAACCGTCATATCACCGTTCCGTTCTGTTTTAACTTTCAAATCTAATAGGTTTACTCTATTATTACTATATAAGAATTTGAGTGCAGTTATTAAATAATTGATAAGTCTTTTGTTGAGGGAACATTAAAGAAAAATCTATTCTCGACTCTTTTTTCTATCTTTAAATTCTCAGAAAAGCGATTGAAATTGCATGCGTCAAGTCTCGGATATCCAATATGGTTTTCTATTTGTCGCGCTTTTGTTAAAAGGATTTTGGAGAAACGCTTTGAATTGGATGTAACTCAGACTTTTGTTCGATAATGTACCGCCGCCGCCGAAAATCGAAGTCTGTTCCGACTCGGTACTCCCGCACTGGGTTGTCTGTAATGCCCGACATTTAATTGAATCTGCTTGCGACAAGGGACGCGATCGCATCGCCCAATAGGACGCGTTCATGTTTCGCGAGAGAATCGCATTAGCCGCATCCGGGTTTTGGGCGTACTCGAGAAACGGGGTAGTTCCTTTTTAAAGCAAAATGAATCGAATTTCATGTTTTAATCATTTATTTTTCAACGACTAATCTCACGATGTTAAATATGCAGAAGTAAATTTAAATTTCTGCAAATTAGTTAAATTTATATTTAAGATTTAGAATTTTTATAAAAGTAGTACGGAAACATCTGGTTTTTAAATATTTTTAAATATTATATGTCTTTTTTTTCGTCAAAAAAGAGTGATAGGAAACGCGACCGGTATACCATAAAAAATTCTAATCTCCGTTAGGAATTTATGTATTCAACTCGTGTCAAAGCACGAATATTCGTATTTTTTCTCTTTTTAAATTTATTGCAGATATGTGAGAGACTTTGTGTAATCTATCAAAAGTAGGAGGTAAAGGCCATTCGTCTGGCGAATAAATTTTATTGACTCTATGGACGGCTCTGTGTAACTCTCGTGTTCCTCGTATGAGTTCGAGGGATTTATCGCGCGTTTACTTTTCTCTGTTCAAAAAATACAGGTCGTCGTGTAGGCGGTACCGGGGAAAAAAAAGCATGCTTGCATTGTCATTACGATCCTAGTTTACGATCGTTTTTTTTCGCCCACTCTCGTGTTGTACTTTTATCCCCAACCATTATCATATCGTTCGCTACAATTCATTTCGTTTTACTTTAAACGAGTCGTCGCTGTATTCGAACTGATAAATAAATAAGAAGAGTTTTATTACACATTAATTTCTGTTTTTAATTAATTTGAAAAATATAAATTTTAATTTAAATTAAAAAATTTTTAAAGAATTCCTGTATTTATCTGAACGCGCGATTTAGTTTAAATTTTTCTTTCTTCCTCTGAAATAATTTCGCGCAGCATATAATTTTCACGAATTCTCTCTCATCGTTCCAAATCACGTTCCAGTTCGTCACTTCAAGCAATTTTTATATCGCGAGTCTTGAACTCGTGCTTTATTAAAATCTTTTTCCCCCACATGCCCGCACAAACTGGCTATCTCGCTGCTGTATTTATTACGCAGCGTTATTTCGCGCGAGTCATGCCATGCGAAAGTGGCATAATAATGCGACGATAGCGCGCATTTATAACTGTTATTTATTCGTAATTTTTTTCGTCGGTGGGATCACTTAGTACTTCGGACATTGCCCGTTGTATTATTTTATTCTATTAGTCAGCAGTTTCACATTCTAGTCGCAAGAATCAGCGATAGCAACGGTATAAGAACATTTCTCGATCAGGTTATTATGGAACCTGACAATCATAAACCGAACGAAAATAAATCGAACGTAGTTTATCCATTCTCGAGAAAAAATAATTCTTGTTATTCTCTATATTTCAATCCTTAAGGTTTCGATAAACGAACATTCTGTCTATATTATGTGTTTTATCGAGTATAATTGGTCAAATAATGAAATATTTCGCGCAAAAGTATATAATGCTTTCTGTATTGCACTCTCAGAAGATCAAAATATTTTGTGATGATAAAATAATGGTAAGATAAAGAATTAACGGCAACGAAATAATCAACATTACAAATGTATCACATTTGTAACGTTATAAACAAAGTTATTTTATATTTGCATGTTTATCTTTTTCATCATTTGAATTTCATTCATTTTGCATTTCTTTTTTATTTCAGATAGAAGAAAGATTGCATCTGAGGCACGGGAAACGTTTTGCTTCCTTATTAAAGTGAGTACGATTTCTTCATATTGTTCTTACCAAACTTTTACTAAGATTCTCACATAAATTCCAGTATAAACTTGGAAACGTATCAAATATTCTTTCGTTGGAGAGAAATAAATAGCAATTAAATAGTTACTTGAACCATAATTTTAATTTACACATTAATCTTCTAAAGCTAAAATTTACACATATGCTTCTAAAGCTAAAATCATGTTTAAAATATGTAAAAAAAATACAAGAAATTATTTTAAATATTTATTAAACAAAGGAAACAGAAAATATATATTTATAGTACTGAGTAAAAAATTTAAAAAGGAACTGAAACATATAGCGGTAAAATTGACAGTTGTGAATGAAGAACTTGGTTCTCTCCAAAAGTTGAGTGTCTCATGTTGGATATTGAACATTACGGTCAGGCAGGGTTTAGTCTAGGGTTTAGACGCTCGTTTTTCATACAATTCTTTTCTATGTTATGCTTATATCGGCAAGCTGAGTCCTCCGGTCTTGGATCGCGAAAGGACTCGTCGTCGCCAGGAAACGACGATTGATACGATGAAATCCCCAATAAGAATCCAATCTCCGAAATGGCACGGCGAAGTTCGTACGATCGCGACGAGTGCTTTCTTAATACCTGTCCGACGATTTTTGTCGGGACGGGGAACTTTTCTCCCCCTTTTTTTCGTTTTTTTTTCCTCTTCTCCTCTTTGCCCGACCGACGAAAGTCGTCTTGGAAAAAATCCAGGCCCGATTGTAGTACGGTCGGCTCATTCCAACGAATCTGCTCGTTCCAATTCCCCATTCTGCCTGCGCGTAATAGTCCGACTCCGTTCCGATAGAAATCACCCCCTATATATCGTCGAACGAAAAATAGCCCACGGCCGCCAATGCGAACTGCTGATAACGAGCACTTAATTCGTCTTCGAATCTGAATGAATTTGCAAACTGTTTTCTCCTTTATCAATGCTGTAAATAATGTTCATCATTTTTACTCACTGGGATATGAATGAGGAATGAGTCCGTATTGATATCACGTTTATATGCCGTTTGAAAATATCCGATAAACATTTTCTGGATTTAACGTTGAAATAATCCGCGGTAAACACTTTAAAATTTATGCTAGATTTAATAGATTTACGCTAGATATGAAGGAATAATTATCATTATTATGCGAGAATTTTAATTATCACACAATCGCCTGATTCTCGCCGCGATGCGTACTTTGACGAATCATTTTACATACATGATTTCGTGAAGCGGCAGGAATAATTGCATGGCGACGTTTCGCACGCATTCTTGCATTCATTGTCAAGGAACCTGTCTAATTTAAGTTGTAATTAGTGCCCGACGTGCGAAACAGACGTTCTTTGTTGTTTCCCGTGTCGTAACAAATTAAAACGCGCGTCGAAGCGTCGTCGCCCGACAAAATACGTCCACTGTACCGCGCGCGCAAATGAGCGGAATATTTCTTTGCTCACCGCGTTGCATTAACATTTCACGAGGGCACACTGCAGTTTTGCAGCGCATGATCCGGAAGTACAAAAATCTGGCGATTAAAGCGCGAACAAAAATAACGCGCCAGCATCCGCCGCTCGGTCCAGCGAGTTTTAGAACATTGTCTCTAGCACAATTTTTGTAGTATCGCGTAAACCGCTTTAAAATCTTTCCTCTCCCCTTTTTTTCATGACGACCGAAGAGACCAGCGTCGATAAATCTCGTGGTGGAAACATTCCGCGAGGGAACAACGTCGTTATACTGAACGCAATGATATGAAAAAAAAAATTTAAATAAAGACCGAGAAGGCATATAAATTATATAGATATCACGCAGTGTGTTTTAGAGATCTCCATCTTTTTTAAGCCGCTTTTAATTTAATCGCAAAGTTACACGGTCATTTCTTTCGAGACAATCGTGACGTGTTTTTCCAAGCGTGAAAAAATTGCGTGCACGGTCGGTTCGCAGGAGATGCTTTATCTCTCCATATCGCGGTCAACAATAAGTATTTTTATAACATGCCTGTAAGCAGTATTATTGCCTTACTGTAATCGTGTTGACTCTACACGCCTTCTAAATGCTATTTTATGTCTGTATTCGGTGCAATTTGCGATACGCGCAATTTGCGATAAATCGCATCGCGTTACCGTAACCATCTTTTCTCTATACACGTTTCTGTTACAATTATTCATATTTATGATATTGGCGCTTCACGTTATTTGCATCGCGGTTTTTAAAAAGTCACATGTTCGTGTCGCAAGCTATTTATGAATTGCTCAGTCAGATTTGATAGATGGTTCTTATGAAAGATAGACGTCTACCTTATTGGCAAAATTTTAATTGCAAATCCTCAAACAAATTTTCTTAACCCAAGATTGAATAACTGTGCTTGAGTAACACGTACATGCATTTCTTATACTTAACTTTTTTCCAATTTCTGACTGAAAAGTAGTTAAGGCGTCAGTTCTGAATCGTTTCGCATATTAACTTTTTACCGTTCTATTGCTATTATTACTACATTCATCGATGTAGAAATCCGTGGCTGATCGCTATTGGCGAAAGAATGCGAAGTTAGCGTTCCCCCATGCATTCGCTACACGTAGAAAACTAACGTAACCACGCGCTCGGGGATTAATTTATGAAGAAACTTCGCGGTCGCTTCACAGATTCTCTCTCGCACGTTCCGAGAAAAGCTTTTCCTTCACCCTCTTTCTTCCTCGGCCGAGTAAGTATATCATTGCGAATGCGATGACGGACGTTACCTCCAAGAATGTGGCTTCTGCTAGTCGCACCGCACGAATCCATGCACGAAACACGCTCACATAGATACAATGCGCACACGATCCCTCGAATCTCACTCACCCATACTCTCGCATCGATGACGGGCCGGCTGTAATTCATAAATAATTTATGTCGACATTGCACGGCGGTCACGCGATCTCGATAGTGTCATCCGCTTTTTGCCTCGAAACATTTTACCGCGACCTCTGCGCTCTATCCGTCCCTGTTCCGAATCTATCGGGAGTGCGCTATTTCGGTCATCGCTGATTTACACTGATTACACAATCATTGTGTATCAAAATACGGTGACCGACACTGGAGCCACAGAGAGCGACGGAGCCCCTTTGATATACCGCGATAGAATCAACAGCGAATATATAGCCTTGATCGTCTCGGAATATATAGGATTAAGACGATGTATTCGTGCTAACTGGGGCGAACATTTACGTTCTAATTACAGGCTATGTAGTAATGTTACCTTGTTATTTTCGAATTTTTTCAAGGCAGACGTTGTTTAATTTTTTAATTAACTGCATCCTTGTTTCATGTAATTAATTCTCTGATAAATTTTTAATAAGAGTTACATTACAAAGTTATAGCTGATTATAGAATTATAAATTGTTTAATAATTATGTAATATATAAATTTTAAATTTATTTTAATAGAATATTTATAGAAAATAAATATTATAACTGGAATAACGTTATACACAGCTTTAAATGCCGACCAGAATGTCGAGCCACTTCAACTTTCCGGTGTATTTCATCCCATATTATTTCAGTGTAATGTGTTAACCGAAATGACACTTTATTCTGTTTGAACACTAGACCGACCGCGGGTTGAACAAATTTTGATCTTTCGCGGACATAACGCGGATGCCGCCGTGCCAGCTCGCATCACGACACTCGCGTCGGACGATTAACCGTCGAAATACGACGAGCCGTGCTCGCCGTTTCGTATCGACACTCGACTTACTCGACGTTTATTCGAGAGTTCACTTTCGATCGCGGTAGCAGTGGTATAGCACGCGCCTCGGAAAAAAAAGGAAAGGAAAAAAAACGCCGACAACGGTGCATTTTGCGTTTCGACGCGGCGTGACGCGGCGCGGCCAAAATTGCGAATCGTCGTTGAGTCGCCGTTTATGCGGCGGTTTATGCGGCGGTTTATGTTGATGGCAGCAAAACGCGAGGAGCCTTTTACGGGATAACACGTTATCGTTCGAGTCGTCGTAAACCGGCTGCAGTTTCGTATCCGAGATAAGAATTTCACCGGTTAATTAAGATACGACGGCACTAAAAGCTGTCGCAGTTTTAGTAGCTCGGATACGTATTAGGTCTTAGATTATGTCGGTGCAGGATGTGTCCAAGTCCATGGTCGCCAGAATCGCTCGAATCGGATAACAATTTGAAAAATACTCGACTACGGGAAAGCTTCAATTTCCTCGCAGTATAGATCCACACTGTGAATATTTATCTACATGTATATATGTATGTACATTGTATGTACATATCTGTTGGTTTCGATTTATAGTCGTGTACACTCTATGTTCGATTATTTGCAAGTGCTTTGCATTTGTTTGTAATTTATCCCGTTCCTCCTCTTCTCTTTATCGTGCACGCACGTTTTATTTGTTCGGTAAATATCGATCATTTATATGCTAATCGATTCAAAGTGCAGATAGTTTAATGCTAGCTAGTTATTATCTATGCGCATTAATGCGTTCCCGACAAGGACTATGTATCATTGGATAGCAGGCAGCTATTATACACACTTGCATAATAATCTCTAGCTAAATACTGTATAACTTTCGAAGATATCGAAGGTAAATATTAGCTTCCTATTGCTGATCGATTTGTACTGTTATTTTACCTTACGGATGAAAAGAATTTGAAAGCAACGGTATATGTGTTTTCTCCATTTATGTCAATTCGAAATGGAAATTCCATCTTTGCGGAAATATGTTAAAATATCTTCAGAAGATGAAAACTGGAAAAATAAAGGTATATACGCGCGTCACCCTTCGTACACATATCGGATTTCGATATACGAAGTCAGCATTTTTCTTTGGAAGAGAAATATTTTTACGCATAAACGATCCTTCTGAAAATAACATTAGGAAAAGACAGAGAGAGGGGAGAGGCGGGGGAGGAGGGAGCCCTGAGAACGACGCGATGCTCCTTTTTGTGATTGCCGGGATTAACGGAGGAGCACGTGAGAGGAGGTGCGGAACGAGATATAATTTAAATTTGATTCCCCGTGCCGATAACGAACGAAGTTTTTTCTTACGCCGGGGATAAGCGGCGGCGCCCAAGAGTCATCTTCGTCTTGTCTTTCGGTTCATAAGACACGACGTCCGGCGCGACGGTGATGGCTATATAGAGGGATTAAAGTTCGCTTAAGGACACTCTTCGCGGGGATTATTAACGAAGACAGTCGTTAAAAGTCGACTTTCTTGAACTCCTCTCCGTCTCGTCGATTAATTTCCCTTAGGAGCCGAGAATAGGCCGACATGGCAAAAAGGAGGCGGCGCTGATGGCTTTGAATGGTCTTCCTCGGGGGTCCTTTAATTAATAATAGCACTTTGCGTTCGCAAAAGCGTTATTCGATAAAAGCACCCTCATTTCGCTTTGTTTTGCTTCGGTAAGGAGCACGCAAAAATAATATTTTCTTTTGTCTCTTCACTTTATATTCTTACAATGGGATTAATTCACGACTGCACGACAACGTTTTGTGAATTTTGCAGGCTTCCCCCGAGCATACATCTCCCGAATAAATTTTAAAATTTACGTCTCTGTCCGCGCTGCTCAGATATGGATTTACGCGATGAATGCAGATGCATAACGAATTTTTCCTATTGCGACGCGTATTCCCAGATAAACGATCTAGTGGACGAATGATAAAAATCCGCTTTCAATTGACAAATTGAATTCCTACGGAGGGGAAGGGGGGGCAATTTTATGGCTGTCAATACGCGTCCCGGGAGAGGAGTATTTCGAACGCACGATCTGAGGTTACGTTTTACTCGTAAAAGCTGGGTAGAGGAAGCCGCACGAAACGCTCGATAACTGAAATCCAATAGAGAGAGAGAGAGAGAGAGAGAGAGAGAGAGAGAGGGGGGGGGTGGGAGGGAGAGGAACAGCCTCGCTTTGCGCTCGTAGCACTTTCCAAGTTGCCTCGTTAAAGTTGGCGAATTCCACCAGGTAGCCGCGGGGACGGAATCCGATACGAGGGGCAAAGAAGAATACTACGACGAAACGATAGCTGTCGTCGCCGTACCGTAATTTCGGGTTCATTGCGCGCACCTGTGTCCCGTGGACGACGACTACGACGAATTGACTGGCGCTTCGCGGATTGTCGTCAGGCGGTGCGGAAAAATCGAAGATTGAGTTGCTCTATGTGCCTGGGGGAGATGGTCCACAATGTTCGAGATTGCTGCGGAATTGTCGCCATTCCTCCACGACTGTGGCAGGATATGCAATGATTCCTATAAACAATACTGGAGAATCAATCGATGATTTTATCCGATTGCCCATCCTTTTCCGGAGTTATTGTAGATATACTTTGAGTGAGTTTACCTTTAATTTAAGACTTTTGCAGCGATGATTTAATTCTTGTGTAAATTAAGTCGAACAGTAGTTTTACTTTAGGATAGAAACTTCAATGATTTTAACAAATTGAAATTTAGAATGGGGAATTTGATGAACAATTTTTCCTCAATTTATTTTAAATGAACTTCAACAGGATTTTTCACTCTCGGAGTTTGTCATTGAGGTATAAATATTAGAATCACTATAGGCTGAGAGAATCGATTAAGTTTTTAAATGACAATTATAATCCGCCTACGGTTTATTCACTTTGATGTTACAATGTACGAAGTTCATAAAGCACATCAGAGGGTTAATTAGATATTTAGTGCAATAACGGCGGGCGCCGATGACATTCTACGATGTCGAACAATGTTATAACACGAATATTCAAACACGAATTTTGTTCGCGTTTTTTGTCATAACAACCTACGACACACAAATTACGTCGGATGTTATATGAAAGAATTATTGCACGACGCGAAATTTAATCAGATGGTTTCAATCAATTTTCTAAAAGCATCGGAAAATATAGAACGGGCATAAGCGAATAATCCACTTTGATGAAAATGAGTATTGATAGATCACACACGGAGAGAAATCGTTAGTAAACGTTACATAGTTGCTAAGTAAAATTTACTAAGAACGTTGTGCTGGACTGGCTAAGCTGTATTTACCAACAGGGTTAGGTAAAAATTACCGAACGAATTGATAATTTTTACTTGATTAGTTAAGCTGCAGTAGTTAGGTAAATTCTACTCAACTGTATAAGTAGGATTTACAAACGTATAGCCTCACCACCGCGATCTGCTCTCTCGCAACGCGCGCGCAAGCTCTCGTGCATGGGCTCGCGACTCGCGACCCACCAACGGACACAGCTTTCCGAAACAACGCGCGGTCGCACTTACTCGCGACGGGCATCCGCACCACAGAACATACACTCACTGACAACACCAGAGACGGCAGCCATTATGGGACCACGTATCACGCCGACAAAAGAGGGTAGCGTTTCGCGGTCGCGCGGATCGCGCCTAATGTTATGGTGCTAACATCGCGCGGTCGCGTGAAGATTAGCTTAACTTGCTAGGTAAATTTTACTCAACAGTAGTCCGGCGATTTTTACTTAATATATTTGGTAAATTTTGCTTTACTTGTCAGTTACATTTTACTTAACTCAAATTCTGGCAAAATTTGCTTAGCGAACTTAAGTAAAATTTGCTAACAATTTCTCTCCGTGCACGATGCACTTTTTACTCATGTCTCACTGTGCTTTCTATTTCGAAGCAGTCGACAATCGAAAAATTAAATAGTATTGTTCGTAGAAAAATACTTCCAAATATTCTTCTTCTATATATATCAAAGCTGCAAGATTTTTTCCGAAGGTATGTATATGAACTTGGGGGAGAGAAGATAACGTTTATATACATATATATGAAGGTAATATCATATTTTTAGTGCTTTTTAAAACAAATATACCGATATCTTCAATTTTAATAGATAATTATAAATTGTATTAAAATTATTTGAACTAGATAAGATATAAAAAAATTCGAAACTTAACCTTATAAAGTATTAATTAGAAGTTCTTAAAATTGTTAAAATATATTAAATTACATTTTTTTCTTCTAGTTAGATTGATTGAAGATACATTGTATATATACTTATTTTTAATGTTAATCTAACCGTTTATTTTGCATTTAATCAGATAGAAATTGAAAGCAAGAACGGAATAAATTCGTAATTTGTAAGATCCTTAAAGTACAACTTTATATTCAAAGTCTACTTGGAAGCAAATTACGAGCTTGCACCATCCTCGCCGTAATAATTGTAACCTGAGCTATTGTGTTGCATTGCAATGGGGGATAGCTCTCTCGTAAAGAATAATACAGCTTCTCATTGATTCCGATTCTTTGAAAAATCTCGAGGGAAACATCTCGAGGCACCTTGTCTGTAATAAGATTATATATCCCTTGTATGCGAGCATCTGAATAACTGCAAGTTCCTTCGCATTATCTTCAACCCTGTTGTTGCCTCAAAGAAACTCGGAGAGTCTTCCATTGAGGTTAACGCCGGATCCAATTTCGCTTCCCTGGAGAAATACTGTTCCTCTATGATGATGGAGGAAGTATCGTTACGACGTACTTTATATATTACGTATCGTTTTATCGTTTCTTTCGTTCGATTCTCTTGCCTTGTAATATCTGCATAGCTCGGATATGTGGCGTTCAGAAGTAATATCGATAGTGCTCTATGGTCTATTTTCAAGTGAATTTTTCTGTTTGGAAATTTGAGTGATTAAAACTTTGATTTAAAAAAAGTTGAGCATAATAGATTTTTTAATGAAATAATATTTTTAAATGGAACAATAAAACTATTTTAAAAACTTCTTTAGTTTTAATTACTTCAATTTTAGTTATTAGAATTTATAGTTGATCAAATCTGACATACATATCCAACAAAATTAAATAAAAATATAAATCTTTGTGGTTTATATTTTTATTTAATTTTAAATATATGTATATATAATACAAAAATATGTGGAAAAATTATAGTTATTGGAATACACAGGAAACAGTTTTTATCACATCCGTGACATAGAATGTTGACTTACGCTCTAATAACTATTGGACGCGACGCGATCAATGGTGATTTATTTTTACTCCGCTTTTTTATCGGTTGCCACGTATTTTCTACGAAATATATGTGCCTACACAGATATATATCCTTGTATATACAGATATATATGTTGTATGGAACCTGTTATAGCTCCCTGTCAACTTTGGATTTGATATATAAATTTAACCGGATTGCATAAAGGGATAAACGAACTAAAACGATCAAAATAGAAAATAGAAATTTTACTCCGCTTTTTTATCGGTTGCCACGTATTTTCTACGAAATATATGTGCCTACACAGATATATATCCTTGTATATACAGATATATATGTTGTATGGAACCTGTTATAGTTCCCTGTCAACTTTGGATTTGATATATAAATTTAACCGGATTGCATAAAGGGATAAACGAACTAAAACGATCAAAATAGAAATGATTCTTCTTTAATCAATCTGGCAGAGCAGATCTCTATACTTATCGAGATGATTATCTTTCTGAAATATATACCGTCAGGTATAGATAACATAGGTTTGAGGGCAAAAATATTTGACCTAGTGCAGCGAACTATCGTGTTTCTTCTGGCGAGCAAATATATCGTAGCAATCAAGATCTTACCGAATTGACGTTCGTTTCACGGCACATTTCTTGTCTGCAAAGTGCAAGGTTCATCCGTTCTGACTTTTCTCGCGATTTTCTTTCAAACTTTTATCTCATCACTATCGATGTCACGTAATATGCATCCGACGTGCATAGCCGCATAGACGTCTGTCATAGCTGTATATCGGGTGTTCTCACTTCCTCTGCTCGAAATATAATGCTTCTATTTATTTTTTTTCTCTAACCCAGTTGTAATCTCTTTCTTAAATTCAAAATGCAAGATCGTAGATCGAACTTGAAGAGCCTTTAAGCGAGAAGACGTAAGGAATATACATTTATAAATTGGATATACGCGAAACAACATAAGTATTAAAAAGATACTTTCGCGTGAACTGAAGGGAGAAGAAGAAAATGGACACAGGGAAATAAGATATAAAGAATAAAGTAATTAATAGGATAAACATAATACGAATAAGTAAAATTTATTTCCACATTACGAAGAAAAGGAGAGAGAATTGGGTAAAGTGTAAAAGTATCATAAATATTCTTGCAATTTTTACATTATTTTGCTTGTCTAGTTTACATTTAATTTGAGCAGATATGAAAGGACGGGCCAGTGAGACAGAAAATTACTACACGGTCTGCGAACGTAAACACGGATATATACCATATGATCGTTCTCTCTCACTAACGAAATAAATTAATTACGATAAGTATTATACGAAGAAATATATACAAATAAATGCGAAATATCGGAACGGGCATTTGAAGCTGCGTTTGTTGTGCTGAAAATCAATCTCGCAAAATATACGCGTATATGCAACCAATTATCGTTGAAGAGTTAATAGCATGAAATTTTCAATTACATCGAAATAATTCAATCGGGAAACGGCGATATTTGAAATTGCGGCATTCCACGTGAAAGTGGATTCTTATTCGCGATTATTATCATGGGAATTATTGGAATTTTGCTATATGTTTTATGATAGAACATGTCGGGCATTCTTTTGTGTCCTGAAAAGCCTAGTAGGCATTGCAGGAAAGTTTGGTGGATCGACATCGTACATATTCGCGCTGTGAGCTTTGTGCTCACATAAACAAAAAATTATTTTTTTACACAACGCTTATATAAGACATCAAGCATGGCCATGAAATTATTTAATATATACAGTTTTTTATGTGTGTGTGAGAGAGTTTGGTAACTTAATCTAATTATTTAAGTTTCAACTGAATATTTTAAGTGAGCCATTTTATTTTATTCCGATTTCAACCCAAACTTGAGATTCATTCTATTAAAACTATAAACTCTTGTAGAAAGATAAATTATGGCTTCCGGATTCTACAGTTCTACGAAAATATTGATTCTTTATGCAACGTAAAATATATGTGGCCAGAATGACGTCTTGTATATTTTCATTCAAAACATTGTTTTGTGACGCGATTTGAAATTCTCGCGTTCACCGTCGCATAAACGTTTATTTTGACGTCAGTTCATAAATATCGAGTGATCTCAACGACGCTTTTTTTATACATATCACTAAGCTTTTACAACGGAACCTAACCGTCATTTTTTTTCACGTGACAGTTTACGTGAGCGATCGAGGTGCAATGTGTCATTCAATTTTAAGCTTGAATCAATAGTGTTCTTGTGGAAGTATAAAAACGTGCTATTATTGTACATTATCTTCGGTAAGGAATAATATCTGTTGCATATTCACTCATTGCCATTGAATATATGGAAATTTTTAAAGAAAGAATTCACGCTTATATAAAAAACTTATATAACTTATATAAAATTTATATTAAAAAAAGTATAATTAAAAACAATTTTATTATTTAAGACATATTTTCATGCAGATCCATTATAACGCCTTACGTGATATTTCACTTCTCAACACTTAATTTTTTGAGCGCATTACTTCCGGTATCTGAGATAGAGTTTACATTAAATTGGCAATGTATTCCGATAGACTTGGTCAATAGACATTAAACTTCACAGTGTACTCCGAACTCGGAACTCCGGCGCAATTAGGATTTTGCCAACGTCTAATTGCAATAGTCCCAGACACGTTACAGCCGGAACGAACTTCGGCAAGAAGCTTTATTGCGATCCCCGCAATTTCCCCACTCGCAGAAACTCGGCTTTGCCAATTCTGCCGGGACGAAAAGACTTTCGATTAAGTAGGAAGCGCCGACGTGGTCATGCCAAGCATGCGCTTATAACTTTTCGCCAACGACGGTAGTCGTTTAGCCGGAAGGCAAATATCGTGAGGAAACAATCGCAATCGGGGAGAACATCTTATTTTTACATCTATCTCCATTTATCTTCTTTATTTTTACTTAAAACTTATTTTGTGTACATTTAGTGTAATTTGATAGCGAAAGAGATATTTTTCTTTCGCGAGAAATGAAGGGAAAAAATAATTTTTGACAAATGTGTTCTACAAATATGACTAAGGAGATAAAACGAATCAGAAATGTGTGAAAACGGAGAAATCACCTGGCTAATAATTCTCACGGAGTGTAACTTCTAATGGCAAAAGTCGCGAAAACACAACTCTATATTAGCCTCGTCGATGTATCCTCGATAGCGCAATGTACAGCTGAATATTCATGTGTATATGTATATATATCTGCTATCTGCTCGTTGCTTTCG
Organism: Temnothorax nylanderi; assembly: GCF_030848795.1. Taxonomy (NCBI): domain Eukaryota; kingdom Metazoa; phylum Arthropoda; class Insecta; order Hymenoptera; family Formicidae; genus Temnothorax; species Temnothorax nylanderi. The sequence goes on from NW_027249214.1 coordinate 330,435, forward strand.
TCAACAACGGGTGTATCGGCTCGTTCTGCGGCTTTGTCCACGATGAAGTATTGTGATTCCAACCGGCGCGTCGCGCCGACGACGGCGTCATTTGGAAAATTTGAAATTTGAATGAGCCGGCGTTATCTTCTATGGAAATATCGTTCGGTCCGTCGCGTTCGAGTGGGGTGTACCTCATGAATGCTTGGTAGGACGGTTTTCGTGACCGCGGCGGTGCAACCGCTGATACGGAAAAGAGACGGAGGAAGTGGAAACGAATAATAAAGCGATCTCCCTTTTGTATATGCTATTTTAATTTTAGTATATTGTGGATATATTTAGTATAATCTTTTTGAAAATTTGCGATAATGAGTTATTTAAAAGGGTACTGAATATAGCAAAACATTTACAATCAAAATAATAATTTCGCATTCATGAGGATGATTATTACTTATAATAATATTTTCATGATATTTTTAGTTTAGAGCAACTTTTTACTTTGAATATTGAGACGAAGCAAAATAATCTATTTAACAAGGACATATTAAATGTATAATTGCTGCTAAAATCTGTTTGAAGTAATGAAAACTCAGAATTTTATTTTTCAAAGTTCATTTGTCAAGACCTTCGGTTTTCTCGGAGTAACCCGATTTATATCTAACAAATTTTCATCGCTGGGTAGGTCAATTTTGTACTCTTTATAATTAGTGGTTGCATGCCTCTCTGTGCCACAGGATAGTTACGTTGCGCGAGTGTGCGCGTGACACGCAGATGTAATTTTCGTGCGAGTATTACCTAAGCGCGAAAGATTATTAATAGCGACGCCCGGCCGTCCGAGAATTGGTTGCAACGTACCTACTCGCGAGATACGACAACGCGAAACTTTGTCCTCGGAATACTGATGCGGCACAATTTCCAACGCACAGTTTCCAATTTTCATCGGACGCGCTCTGATTGGCCTCTCCTTCGCGTCATGTCGCGATTTAGTCACTTGTTCTGCGATTCCCAGAAATTCCATCGCAGTTTCGGCATAGACGTATAAAGTAAAATAGCATAATACATGTATGAACAGAAAACCGATTACTACTACTTTTATTCGCAAACGCAGAGAAAGAGGTAAATTTTATCGAATTGATGCCATAGCGATGCAAAAAAGTCTTCTCAGTAAAGATAAAACGAAAATAAATTTTAAATGAAAAAAAAAATCCAAATTGTATTAATAACGTATTAATTTCCAATTTATGTGCGTAATTTTCTATATAAATATTTAAAAAGTTTGCTAGAGAAATATGTTTAACGGGTAGAGATACTTTGATATATTTTATCGCGATTCGCAGAAATTGCACTCTTTAACACAAAGCGAATGTAATGTAAAGGTCAGGATGCACGAAAGGTCGATATGATGATTAGAACGAGAGCCGGCCACAGATTTTATTCAATTATTATCATCAGTGGGGATTGAGAATTGAGATTAATTGCTCACTTAGAGTCGACACGCGCGCAGAAGATAAATCTATCGTTGAGTGCACATCTTAAATCCAATTTAACGGACATTCCGACGAGCAGGACCGTTATTAAAATCTTTTTAGAATGCTCATTCCTTTATATAGGGTGCTCCACGAGCACCGATTTTAATTTTAAGGTATTATCAATAAATATATTAACAATTAAATCAAGTTGAACGTAATGAGCTAATACCAATTTTTGGATTTTTTAATAAAAGACAATTTTTCTTATTTTTCTTATTTGTGATTGTGTATAACCTGACGGAGAATTAGTTATCAATTTTTTCTCATTTTCGCGCGCAATCGAAGAATTAGATAAGACCAAACTTAACTTTTAACTTAACTTTTAAGTTAAAGTTTCAGATAGGGAGAAATCGATTTCAAATTAATCAATCCTGTCATCGAACTTGGGATGAAGAAGGGGGAAGGGACGGATACCCTATATAGGATTCACTGCCGTGATCGATCCGCGCAAATCTCGCGGCTAATAATAGATGATAGCGTGGGCTGTCGCGGCCGACATTAATCATCGGAAATGGCTAGTAAGCCGGTAAAGTCGGGCGTGTAAAAAAGGGCGGCCGATGACAGCTCGCGCACGCGATGCTTTCGTTCGCGGCGAGAAGCGTTAAAGCTGGGTATATATGTATACACCTAGCAAACGCGAACCCAGCGAACGTGAACGCGAACGTTCGCTGTTATCATTCAGCAGATATATACGCCAAAACGAATGCGAATAGAACGTTCGATTCGCGTTTGGCTCGATCATGAGGCGGTACATTAAAGACAATTCGTGCGATGTGAACGCGCAAGTATAGAAACTGCGTATAAGTACACTTATTGTTAGCGAACGAACACCGAAGGAACAGCTAATGCGGAGTTCACTGTTATCAACACGAATGTCCGAACGTTCGCGTTTGCTGTTTGTTCACTGTTCGTTCATCGGTATTCGTTCGGTGTTCGTTCGCTATAAGTGTATACCCAGCTTTCCAAGGCTTTTAAAACGCTTCCTATACTATCTCGCTTTATCATTTTTGCTTTAATAGCTATGCGAATAATTGAATAGCAGAACGTGCGGCGATAACGTCGAAATGAACGACGCTCTCCCGAAGCTGTGACTAAGGATTCACCTTGCCAGTCATTTCCGTCTCGCACATAATCGATGTCAAAACGATCGAGACACTATTTACCTAGTAAGTGACCTGAATATATTTCTCACCGACACGCGATGATGACAATAATCGAGACGTTAAATGTGCTAAATTTAATGGCCTCGCCGAAACAGGATTACTGTAGTAATAACGTTTTTGTGATTTTTCTTACTATCCGAAGATGTTAATGTATCAAAGAACCTGGAATTTTACGGAAACGAGCTGAAATCCCAGCAATTGCATTAAAATTCCGAAAACGAGATTCTAACTTTGCAGCCAAAGTAGATTTGAGTTTTTTTTACCTAGAATTACATTATCCTCCTCTTTGTACACGTCCTAGATTTAACGCAGTCAACCCTGGTAGCCTCAATTAAGTCAAAACACTGGGATAACTCGGAGACTTTTCTCAGATCCGACTCGTGAATTCTCTCTAGCTCGAATGCGATTCCAGGCAAGCTTCTGATAACGACCCACGCAGGAAAGGATCCTGCGCTACGTCGGAAAGGACGTCGTGCATTTTAATTCGAGACTCTTCAAATCTCATGACCCTTGTCCTTTTCGTTCTCGTTATTCCTGTCCGGGTTCACAAGTCGATGATCAAATCGATGTCGATCATGATTTTTCGGACCGTTTGATTTGATAACGACTAGATTCTCTATTGATCTTTGAACGAGGATCGACACTGTATCAACGCTGCATTAATGTTACAACCAATGATAGATCAGGAAGATATCTCTTCGATATCATATCGATATCTAGTTGATATATGAGTAATATCTAGTAGATATTCCATTGTAGGTAGTCCAGGGGGAATTGGTACATTGGATCACACGTCTAAAAGACGTCGATTCAATGTCGATCCGATGTACCAATTCCCCCTGGGAGATGGTATACCGTAAGGGCTCATGCACAATGAGAGGAATAAAGAACAAGGAATATATAAGAATTCATAGTCGCATCTCGTTTGAATACAGTCTCTTGAAATATGGTGACAGATCCGCATAATATTTTGTCGATCACTTATCGACGTATAGTCGACATCTATAGAAGTATACATATCGATTTGATATATAGAAGATATCGTATAAGTATCGATCAATTATTGGGGACCCAGATAGCACGTATTAGTTTCATATACGTTTTTTGAACGTATACATAGTTTCATAACCGTAAAGAACCATTAAGAAACGTTTGAACAAAAATGTTTTTGAAACCATGATTTAAGAAACATATTTTTTACGTTTCTACAGTTAACAAAAATACCTATTTGTAAAATTTTTCCTTTCAAAATTATAAATTGCTTTATCTATATATATAATAGCTTTAATAGCCTTTTTTGAAACATTTAAATTTATATTGCACTAATTATTGCACAAAATAAATCATTTTATCCATGCACATATATCCACTTATTTACTTAAATTAATTTTGTCCTACCGGTCTTAATCTATTTGTCATCGGACAAATCTGAGCTTAGAAAACTTCCAACAGTTGCAAAATAAACATTCTGCTGAACGTGGGCATTGAAAGAACATTTATACGTGTGTTCCGTTTTGAAGAACTTCCTGAACTGGTGCATATCAGTAATGCAATTAAGTTAGAGTAATAGACAAATATATTTTGTTTCACTTTAACTTATTGCACGAATGTGCACCAGTTCAGGAATTTCTTCGAAAAAGAATAGACGTCATAGATGGTATATGCATAAAGCTTCTAGAACATTCTCACGCATGTCTCAAAGACGTCATAAACACGTTCAAAAGACGTGAAAAGTAGGAATTTTAAATGTCTTTATCTAAAATGTCTTTATCATTAAAACAAAACGTTTCTATAATAGTTCTTTAAACGTTATTTTATCGGAAAAGAAACGTTCCAGCGAACGTTTTTCGAATGGACATTTTTACTCATGAGAAACGTTTCTAGAAATCGGTTATAAAACGTTTCGGAAAAAGGCTTATAAAACATTTCTGAAACGTGTATGTGCTACCTGTGGGGATTTAGTTGATATACGTAGATATCATAATTCAAGTCAAGTCGATATATGGAGAAGTTGATTCGACTTCAGTATGATATCAGTTGAATGATGACTAGATCGTCGACATCTACATAATATTTTCCAGATATTGCGATGAAATCTTCGAAATATCAAATTGATTATTGATTTGCATATGATCTCAACTTGATTTCAATATGATATTCACCAGATTCTTCATCGACTTGTGAACCCGGGTGCCCTTCGGGGGAAACTTCACGAAACGGGTTCCGATGTGGCATTCGGATGCACGATCTAGTAAATAAATATTCTGAGAACGTCAGAAATAATTGAATTTTGAGAAAGGTATTATAGCTTCTTGAGACAGGAAAGAGCGGAATAAGAATGAAATATAATAAAAGCAAATATTTCCTTCCCGTAAAGTCATGGTTTTTTTCGATAAATATATTATGGATATATAACGAGGTGTAATTTTTACATTAAAAAACGGGAATTATAATTTCAACGTCTTATTAAAAAATAATTTTTTTAAATCTAATTTTTAAAGAAATTTAGTAACAAGCAACAAATAATATTGATGTTTAGCTTTCTTATTGCTGAGAGCGATATGATTCTTTATGATCGCCATATTAAAAAAAAATAGATATTAACAATTTTACTCCTCGAAGAATATATGATTGCATAATATGAGCAATTAGCATTTTAATATTCTTTTGAAAAGATGCTGCTTTTCCTCAAGCGTACTTTGGAGATCCTCCTTGGGTTCTGTGTTTTCCGTGCCGTCCATCCCCCTAATATATTCTACTTTAACCCTTTAAGCTTAATTCCTCCGCGGGATTTGCCCTGGAACGTACTGTAGTTTCCGCTTCCGGCGTTCGTTCTAATTTGGCCCCTTTCCCTCGAACTTCTCTCCGTCTCGTATTCTTTGTTCTTTTTTCCCTCCATCTCGATCCTCCATTTCGCTCCGCGTATTCTTCGGGAAACTTTTTCGCGCCGACGGTGTTTAATCTCCGTGAGTGAGAAAAGCTCTCGAAGAGCTCTGAATTCTCTCTTTCCCTCCTTACGAGCCTTTTTTCAAGCTCTTATCGAGATCCCGACGCGAAAATAGCCGCTTTGCCCCGGCGAATTCGGCGAGGGGGTTATCTTCAGCTCTTAGCAGATTTCTCTCTTTTTCTTTCCCCCGTTGCCGCCGATTTTCACGGTGCCGGTCGTCGCGGAGTTAATTTCGCGAGATACAGCGATATATACGGCGGCGCGACGGAAATGAGCGAGATTCCCCGTTAACGTGCGCCTGACGTTGAATTCGCTGGCTAACGGTATTACTCAAACCCAATTACACCAGCCACACGGCGTTAATTGGCATTTACAATTTAACGTCTGCATTCGCGCCAATATTTTCCGACCAAGTTTCGAAACCGCGATAGCTTTTAATTCGGCGAGAAATTTTCTTGCGAACGAATAATTTTTCAAACTGAAGCGTCCCACTTTATTGTTACGATCAGTTATTAAATCGCTAAAAATTTTCCATGTATCTCGCAATAACGGTTATTCTTTAGATATTCACTTTGTCATTTATGTTTAAAAGGTAGCGTAACGCTGAGAATGGGGTAAAGATCGAGTTACGATTTTGTTTCGCTTGCATTTTGCATGAGAAATTTACATTCACTGATTCGCTGATTCTTGAATTATAAAAATTTTTACAAAATATTTTTTGCGCTTGTTTTTCGCAATTAAATTTGTTGCACTTTTTCAACTTTAATTACATTTTGCATATGCGCAGGTAATGAAGTACTGTCCAGTACTTTAATTTAATTTTCTGCGAAATATTTATACACTATCGCACTGTTAAAGCTTTTATAGAATATATTTCCTTATTTAAATCTATTTCGCTCTTTAGCAAGTCGGAATGACAAAACCTGTCTACATTGATTGCAACGTAACGTTTGCACTTGTAACGTAACGTTTACATTTACGCGCGGATATTTTTCAACCAGCAGCATAAATATGAAAATTTTTTTCGCAGAAATTTTATTCGGGAATTTTATTCTGCGTCGAAATTGTCATTGTTGCAGGGATGAATGCGAATTACAACGTTTTTCATCGTGTTTTTTATTTATCAAATTATTTTGCTGCTTAGCAAACTGGATTAATGAGAACGAAAACAACGACGCTCGTGTACCTCCTATTTTTGCGAGAATGGAATAAAGGATGCATGTGTAATAATAATACACAATGATAATAAAATAATACAGCATGATAATGAAACAAAATGTAATAACGAAATAATATAGTAATAAATTTGCATTAATCCATATATTTCGGAGGCGTATTGTATACAGATGAACCATGAATTGGCACCATAAATTCTGCTTGATTTGCATGCTCATAATTTTTCAACAACAATATATAATTAATACATCCTTGTTTTGTAGGATACTTTTTCGAATATTTTAACGTCTTGCACGTGGGACAGAAACAAGTCCTTGTAACGTATTCTCTATCGGTTCTTACTTCCTCGCGATTTTTTACGATACGCTTGATTCATAGCTCTTTTTAAGCCGAGGTCGTTGCGCAACGGTCGAAACCGGTTTGTGGAAAGAAAGCCGAACTTTATAACGAAGAAATATATATCGTAACAAATTACGCGAAGCTGTTCCTTTCTCGCGCTGTTGCTCGAGATTAGTCTCTAATTGCTGCTAAATACTCCCACGATGCTTAATACCGATTTAATTATGCAAATGATTCTACGTACTCTTGCTGCGAGCGCTCGGAAAACGTATCCTTCAGTCATGGAATTAGCTTGTGTACAATTCCAGTTACAATTCCAGTTAGTTCGCTAATAAATTCGCAAAGTGATTGTGCACGTTTTAGTCGGTTATTTTGAAGGTGGCTTAAAATTTTAAAATAATCTCGTTAAACGTTAGATTTTAATGGGCTTCTTCGAGTTATGTTTCGGTTTCAGACATGTTGCATTAATGTCAATCTACGTTTTAATTAATACTCGCTTTTATTAATACTCGTATTATTTAAACGTGAAATTCTATATCTGTTATTTCAAATGTAATATCGGAGTTAATCTCATTAAAATGTCAGATATCAAGTTTAAACACGCGTCCCGTTTGTCATCAATCTACAGTGTAACGCTTTAGTTAATGTGTCTGCATTTAAGTATTTTAAATTCTATGAATTTGAGAATAGCGAGCTATTCTTGAAATTAGACATGCGTTTAACACGAAGCATTCTTGATTTCGCATTGAGAATCAAGAGTTCTTTTCTCTCATCTCGTGTTATCGCGCAGCCATTATGATCGGTACGAGTCGTTTTGCACGATCGCAATTACGATCGGCGCAATTGCATCAGGTACATGATGGCCCGTTAACGCTCGACGATAACCGCAGGACAATGCTTTAATGCCCCGAGACCCCGAGACACACAAAAGACCCGTAAAAAGCGAGCCTGATGTAAAGCGCGCTCGATATCCGCGAATATATTGCTGCGAAACTCGAAAGTGTTTATCGACAGAATAATTTGATCAGTTTTAGCACATTACTTTATACGAAACTCTAAACTCTCTTTTATTCTGATCGATACAAATTATTTTTAAACAGTTGAAATCGAAACTCGTGAATCTCGCGCGGTATTCTCGATGTTTATTTCGCTTATATCATCGCATCGTGGTAAAATTCTAAATAAGATCGCGATCTTAAATGTGTAGGATATGATATTACTATGGAGATACGCGCGCGCGCGCGCGATTGGAATAGTTATAGCTCATAAATTTTAAATTAGATTGTAGACATACAAAAAAGCAGGTTTTTTTCCTACAAAATGTGACAATTTAAATTTATTTAAGCTTGGCATAATTAAAATAAATGTATTAAATAGCTATAGATCTAATTTACTCAATTAATTCATATTTTATTGAACAATTTATTGAACAATATATTAGACTAATAAAATATCTAATATATTGAACAATATATTAGACTAATAAAATATCTAATATATTGAACAATATATTAGACTTATATGTGCACAAATTGCATAAACAGTCTTAATTTGATTTTTTAGTAAAGTTAAATTTTATTATATATATATATATATACATATATATTACATATTAGATTTTCGTAATATTTTGTTCTGCAAAGTGAGAATTCTAATTATAAAGAAAAATGACAGAACTATTGATTTTATATCAGAGATATCTGGTACACTCTTGAGAAATAGGTGATTTCATAGAGCTGCTTGACATTTCAGAAAGACCTTTCTCGCGGTTAGCTTCATGAAATGAAAGGAACAATAGGAAAGTAACAATCGGATTCGCGAGCATGAAATTTGAAGTCGGTGCTCTCGAGATTTTTGATATATTAAATTTCAACGATCGTGGAGAGCCGTCAAAGCATCTCAAAGCTTTCATCGACGGTGCATTATGACCATCGAACGGTTATAGTCTTGGAAGTGCTTCTCACGAATCACATTTTGTTGTGCTTTATTCTTCAGAAGAGACGCGAGGCTCTTTTCGCGCGATGCACTTTACCTCGGCTACATTTTCTCGCGCTGAGCTGCGATATAGTTTCCGACCGTATCGAAATTCCAATTCCGATATATCAGGAAGGTGCAGCGTTTCAAGTGTAGGGTTTCTCGCTATGGAGTATTCAATTTTCACATAAGATCAAATCGGATTTTCTTTAAATTTGAATTTAAAGTCACGTACAATAAAGACACAATATTTGCTGCATCATAAAATTATCAACGTTTTCATTAACCTGTAAAGGACGGGAAGCCTACTTTTAGGCTCCACGGGGGTCGCTTATTTTTCGTAGTATAAGACTTTAACACATATATGGAAGTTATAAATAAAAATCATAAAAAGTAATGAAAAAACTTGCCCGTTCTTTAAAGGTTAATATCAAATTTATAAAATAATAATTACATTTATATAATAATTATTAATATAATTATAAATAATAATTATTATAAATATAATTATTAATGTAATTATAAATAATTGTTACTTGTATAATTTAGTAAATTAATTATAAATACCTATTTATGAATAATAATTGTGTAAATATTATTTATAAATATTGATGTATACATTGTGTTGCACTTTAAAAGTAGTTTGAAACTGTCTCATAATCGTTATATTTCAATTAAATGTTATAATTATTGTATATATTTCAACATTAATAGTCTAACTTTTACACAATTCCTGTCCCTTAAATTTTTCACACGTCTCTTTTTGCTCGCTTTCAAATACCAGTGAATCACGCATTCCACTTTAGAGAATGTTCCAAGACTTTCATGTTCTTTTAGAAAACGTACAGTTCGCCTATTCATAATGGCGTAAATAAATGTTCTCCCGTGAATTCGCTTGTGCCGTTGTTCCTCTCGTGGCCCGTTTTATTTCGACTTGCCAACAGCCGATCGCCGTCTCGCGAATGGAACCTCTGAATGGAATGCCTTCTAACAGCCGAGCTGGTAACTCGGTACTTTCATTCATTCGACGCGCCGCGCCGACGGAATTCGTGAATGAACGGTCGATTCGCGCTCGAATGTATCTCGACGTCGGATCATTGCTTTGCACCGTGCTTTCTTGTCCGTAGAAACTCTGGTGGAAACACGCTTCCGCGCCAAATATATTTCGGGCATGAAATAAAGCGAGTCTGTTCTCCGAAATAGATTATCGCCATTTCGTTCATTAGATACGCGGACAGCTCGTTTGCGTAAAATTTGTGTATGAATACAATAAATTTATTAAATAATTACATTGTTTAATTAAAAGTTCTACTAATTTTAAACGACCAAAATTATTTCTCTCATCATAATTTGTAATTTTTATTTAAATAAAATACTTGTTGAGTTTTGCCTCTCTATAGATCTCTACAATCGCATATTGAAATTTTTCATGTGTTACATATGCGTTACATACATTAAATGTGATACTTATACAGGATTTATGTTGCACTCATAAATGTAACATGATAGAAAACATTTAGCAGAGGAGGAAGGCTTCGGAATAATCCTCCTCTCCTCGTATACTTGGTGCGCGAGTAATTTTAACTCGGGCATGTGAGTTATTTTAATTGCAACCGGATTCGTCCGGTGGCCATTAGGTACTTTTGTTCGATATATAGAGGAGAGAAAGATGATCATATACACACGTACATTCGCCGGGGAAGTGCAGAAAAGGACTAACGGAGAACGAGAGAAATAAGGAGTCGCTCTGCTGGCAGCCGGCCATGCTTTATGTTCCTATTGTGTGTGCCCCTCGAGATCGATTGGATCGATTATTAACCCTCGTGGGCGAGAGCGCACCAATATCGAGGGGCAATCCAGGAAAATCGATTTACGAGGAAAATCACGGCCATTGTTCTCGCGTCCGCCAGCGCGTTGCTCACTTAACGAACTCTTCAATTATGCGGTAGACCGATCTCGTTAATGAACAGATCTCGATGCTGCGTCGCGTCGGACGTTTCGATTGAATATCCCGATGCATGAGGATCAGTCATGACCGTGTGTTACACAGATGTTACACACACCGTGCGTTATACACACAATCAGAAGGACAGCTTCGACCTGACTGACATTGTCATTTTGCTGCGTGAGAGCCACGATCCCGATTATGACGTTGTCTGTGTAATGAGATCAGAAGTTCATCGGGAAATGTGTTTGGGACATTTCGCTTAAATTTAATGTGTACGCATTATACATATCTCTTGATACGATAAGAATTAAAAGTTTGTTTTTTTCTGTTACCTTTTATAATTGAAGTATATATTGATTCACTGAAATTTAAATCGTGATTCAATTTTTCTCTAAATTTTTTAAATTAAAGAAAAAGACTGTTTCTTTTGTTCCTATAAGTACAGACCCAATTTTTTGGTTTCTTAAAAAGGCGAAAGAATGTAGCGACTAGGTATTAGTAATGTGTTCGAATCTAAGCTATGATCTGAATTAGTTCGCGTTAGGCTAGATTGTGACGGTCCTCGTGCTGCGAGACGATACATTTACGTTTAACAATAGCACGGAAACTCCGGGACTTGCAAGTCAGGACGCGGGCAAACCATCGCCCATTAGCGTACACGTATATTGACAGCGGTCGGGAGCACTGTGGAAGCGTTTGGCGAGACACTATAGAGTCGACGAAACGTTGTGGAAAGTTTCCGGCAGCTTTACTCTACAGCTGCAACACAGCTCGAACTTCGCGATTACTTCGGCCACCAATGCGAAGACACCTGGCAACTTCTAGGGCTAGAGATAGGCTTGCTGCGCCGTGCGCGAGACTCGGGTATGCTATTAGCCCGTTCTCTGTATACCGAAACAAGATAGTTTGCCTCTTCCTGTCTTTCCCAATGCCATCTCCCCGAATGTTGTCTCGAGGAGATAATCGCTCGGCGCGCGCGCGCGTGTGAGTTAGCAGAAAGGAATAAGACGTGACAACCGGTTTGGATAACTCTTTGTGATGCTCAAGGAAGAGAGCTCTCGGGCGTACGAACAACATAACAATGTGTGTCAGTTTCGAAGAGCGGCATATATAAGTGCTTGATGCTATTGGCTGTGTAACTGTGTAGAAAATGGTTACGTGTATAATATAAATTATTAAATGCTATTTCATAACGTAGGCAATATTACGTGTGTTGCGTAAGTTTCCTTGAGACGCAAGTATATTTTAAACTTTAATACGTTCTTCCTTATACCTTCTTAGCTTTAAGCTTGTCGAATTCGCAATTATATGTATATATATTTTTTTACAAGAAGCAATGCGGATACTGGGGACATTAATTATATTTCTCTATCAAGCAAAAACATTTTTTAGTGTCTCTGATTATCTTGCAATCTACTTCCGCATGACATTATCCTCATCAGCTATAGAGACATTTAAATAACATAAGTTGCTTCTTCCTTACAATTAGATATTTGTGAGTCTTTTTAACGAATCTTTCTTATTAAATATTTCACCTTTCAGATTTGTACAAATGTCCTTCTAAATATATTTAATTAAAATAACTTATCAATTTTATTTAAAATTTTTTTTCTCTATAAATTATTGCTTTCTACAATGTTTAACATATTCACAGCACTATATCAATTTATGAGTTACTTTTGACGTCACTTCTAAAGGTCTGTAAAGGTATTCAATTCCGAGACGTAATAACTTTCTTTCTAGCTATTTGTCATTCCTTCGCTCTGTCTTTTCTAGCTCTCTTATTCTTCTCTCTCTCTCTCTCTCTCTCTCTCTCTCTCTCTCTCTCTCTCTCTCTCTCTCTCTCTCTCTCTCTCTCTCTCTCTCTCTGTTCGATTGTCTGCATAGCAGTAGCGGCAAGAAACCAGGTTGATGTTACGTGTCGCATGACACGGAGACAAAGGGACGAACGAAGTCTATTTGTTCACGAGAGGTGGCAGCGGTTCTCACAGAACCTGTCAGAAAGCACTGTGTCATTTCGTTCGAATCAGTCACCCCCGTAAATCGTTCAACCACCGGCAGAGTTTCGCCGTGGAGAGGACATGTTCACCGCGAGACTAATTGTAAGACTACGTAAATTACTTCGACACCAACTTTGGTTCCATCACCGAGAAAACCCGCAAAAGTTAACGGCTCTAGACGATCAAGTGAGTATTACCTCACTGTTCACCTTTCTCGTTTATAACTGTCGAGCTTTAAAGTGATTCTCCGTTTACACCAAAAATAGATTGTGATATAACGTTTATCGAAAAAAGAAAAACTAAGAATTTCGAATAAATTGAAGAAAAATCGGGTAAACTGATTACAGTTTATAAAGAGACAGTTTATAGAAAACTTCAAATTTAGTTTAATAAAGAACCAGCAATAACAAAGGAATAGAAATTTTACTATTTAATTTCTATAAGAAAAAAATTAACTTTATCTGAAACATTTTTTGATACAGAGATATTGTATACAAAGATCTTAGTCATAAAACTTTCAAGGAATGTTTTATGGCTGAAATATCTCTTGAACTTGAAATTATATAGGCATAAAAAGAAAAATACATGTTTCTTTAATTTCGGTGCTTAATAATATATCTCAAGGAGAAACAAAGTATTGAATAGTAAAGGAAGAAGAAACTTGAATAGTACGTGTCTCTTGTGAGTTATTTCATGTTAAAAATTTACACGTCGCGAAATACAGGAGTGGCATCAAAAGATTCACCGAGGAAGAAGCTGTCTGGCGAATTGACCGAGAAATGCGTTTTTCAAGTTTGACGCAAATCTCGGGAAATATCTTGCATAAAGCTCTCCGCATGCTATTTAAGGCGACAATAAAAATCACTTCCGGCCGATATACCGCGTTTCGACGCTTTTACCCCGCGCTTTGCTCTGATCTCCGATTCCCGCCTGAGTGGCGTGTCATTCGGCAGGATTACGTATACAGGGCGTACAAAAGAATTCCATAAATATTGGTGCTGTGCAGCAAAAAGCTTTTTATAAAACCAGACCACTCTTTGCTGCAACAACGGGTTAATTCGACCGTGCACTTTATAATTGTGATTGTTTGAATAATATTGCAGAAATCGAATATAAAACATTAACATAAAACATGAACCGCAATTAAATGTATATATACGAAAGAAATTCTTTGTTCGTACTCGATTTTGAATTGGTTGATTACGCAAATGAAATCTCGCAATCTACAGATTATTATCCAGGAAAAATGTCACGTGAGATGTTTTTAGTTTCTTTGCGATTTACACGATATAATTTTCCTCCATTTTTGATAATCAACAATTTTCGAGATTTTAACTTCAGGTTATTATTCATCAAAGAATTGGAAATATGTGTATTTTAAGAAACGTTTTTTTTTTCAACATATCTTTGTACTTAAAGTTTCATCTTTAACGTGAAAGAGAATATCCAGAGGTACGTTAGGAAAATATAAATCACGCGACTGTTTGCGGAGTTGCAATTCCGCTTAGAAGTAATAACTTCAATGGAAGAAAATACTGTTTGAGCAAGATATCGTCAGTCCAAGCTTTACGTACTATTGCGCACGTTAATTAGTTTCGTGTCTCGAGTGCACGCGATTTGTCCGCGATTTGTTCTGACTCATTGCACGCCATGTCAAGGTTTCTTCCTCGCGAGAAATCTCTGCTTTTCAAGCGAGACAAACCATGGTGGCACCCGTGTATAGCTCGGAGATACCTCCGCGGTCGCGCACATTCCCAACATCTCTTTTTCTTTCTTACATCCTCGCGCCAACTTTATTGTAATATACAACTCGTGTATGAGCCAAAGAGAAATGTAATCGAGGAATCGAAGCATTTGTTTCGAAGGAAGCACACGAGACTCGGCATTCCCCGCGACTATTGTCGCACTGGGAACATACGACATTCCATGTGAAGTTCAGAGGAATGCGGAAGGGAAGGACAGGGAAAAATCATGGAAAATCAGAGAGAAAGAGGATGCCTGTTAGAATAACTAGTTGATGCTATGGTTGCTATGACGATAGCTATCGATTCCTTCGTCCCACCATTCCTCCATCCTCCTTCACTTCTCTTATCTTTTTTGCTCTTATCTTTGTTCCTATTTTTTTACCTTGTTTTTACGTTTTATTATTCTTTTTTGACATTCTAACATAACTTGCTTCTTTACTTTGAAATACTTCTTTACTTTTTCGAAATTTTACGACAATTTGTGTATCATTGCATAAAAAATAATTTTGATGGAAACGTATTTGATGAAACATTTTAGAAATTGTAATTTATTAAAATTATAATACATATAACAACATGTATACATATAAATTATATAAAATTTTACAGAATTTTTTATATACTGAAAGAACCCCCCTCCCCCCTTTGAGAGAAGAAATATTTTTAAATGCGTAAATATATTTTTAAACATTTGTATTTTGTAAATCTAAGTTTTACAAAAAAGTACCATTTCCAATATAAACGTAACTTTCGTAACGCGCATTTCAGTTTCGCGACTTGCATCTCTCATCTCGATTGATCTCGTGCGTAATCCTGTAAAATCGTAATTTTGGGGATCAGAATATCAATGATGGAAATTTCAGAGCTACGCGATCGCTATTCGAATCAATAGTTCCGTGCGCGGAACTACAAGGCAAAACAGCATCGCGGTATATAAAACGGACGGCGTGTTCTAATATATCAAACGTGCGGCCCCATCGCATCGGTTGAGCGCGATGGTATACCGGACCGTCAAACACCGAAAGCCGAATTCGCGCGATTCGACAGAGATATCGGAGCCTCGATCGGAGCTCCGGGATTATCGGCAAACGTTGTTCCCCAATATCGGATATATAAATCACGCGCATCGTCCACCCGGTAGAGTGGAAACGCATCCCGCCGCTCCACAGTCTCCGCACACGCTCGTTCGATCGTTCTTTTTCTCATTCGTTCGTTCGTTTGAATATCACGCGTTTTCTTTTTCCATTGTTTTTGCACAACGTCAGCTTTGTCGACGGGACACGTGTTACGAGCGCTTTACAGTTTTACGAGACACCTAGAACGTTTTTCTCACTAGTCTAATGCCTTTTTTAACCATTCCCAAAGGGGGTTGGCATGTTCTGTCGGGGAAAGCTCCCGAATGTCGCCTCTTTTTTATATAGGAATGAGTTTACGCGCGGATTAATAACGAAAAGAAAAATAACTTCGGATTTTCCGGTGTCATTATGTTTTGCGAATTTTTAACGTTGAATACCTTGGTGATAAAAATATAAACTTAAGCATAAACATCCTTTACGCGAAATAATAATGAAAGAAGAAACGAAAAAACATACAAAATAAATAACGAAATATGAATTTCGTTACATTGGTATATAGAAGTTTTTGAAGAGAATGATTTCTGTGATTTTTTTTCTTATAAAATACTAGGAATATTTTGGGAAATTTCCTTCTGGAGAGAAACATTTGTAAAATAATGTTATTATGATAAAACAAGTAAAGGAAGCCACGTTAATAGTGTTGTAAGTACGAGAAATTTACAGTATCTTTGAAAGTCAATTTATATTATAAAATTACGAACGCCTTAATTTTAATTAAATTTCTCATCAAACTTCCTAAGCAGAGATCAAGACCAATTTATCGCTAAGCGGAAAGTATAACATGACGACGGTAGCCTCGCGTAATTTTCCAACGTTCGCTTTATGGAAACGACGTATAAAACACGCTAAAATATTTTTTCTTTGTCAAATAAATCAACGCTCGAAGCGAGAAAGAGCTGTCGCGTATGGCGGAGAGTGGCAGTTTTGCGAAAATTGCGCTCTCGAGCGCTTGAGCGCTCGTGGGAGCTAGGCTGCAACGCGCGACGTGGCGCGAGAGACTAGAAAAAAAGATCACGTTGCAAATTTCCATGTGAATGCCCGTAAAAATTCCTCCCGGTATTAAAACCGCATGAAAAAAGACGGTGCGCGCATTTCCATAAGAGGATAGATCGCCGGTATGTCTTCTGAACCAGATGCTTCCCGCGAATAGTGATCCCACTCAGATGGAAATTTGTGTGTACCCGACATGCTCGATAAGAGTAGCATAAATCACTGTAAGGTGAAATCCTTCACTTAGCTAGTTATAAATAAATCGTCGAATTATTGGTTTATCATCCTGACTAAGATATTTAATAATGAAAGTTATACATCCGCTGGGTTCATTTTTTCTCAATTAAATTATCTCTATAACTTATCGACTTAATTTATTAAATATATATAATATTTACATACCTGTAGATATTTATACAAATTATTCAAAAAATTTAACTTGAAGAAAATTTAATTTCGAATATACTTTCCGATAACAGATATTTCGTGACATTTTCCACATGCTTACGTTTTTCCACACCAGTCGCCTGTGAATAGGCGTGAAATTTCGCCGCTATCGCAGGAATGTGTTTTTCATTGGTATTGTGCTGAAACGTGTTCCATTGATATTGCACGTATTCAGACTCGCGCCTCGCACCGCCAAAGCAAACGCAATGACAGAAATTGATTGACTCATTAATGGCGGCCGAGATATTTCGAATTGGTTCGCGTTTTAATCAGAACCTGCCTGCGATTCGTCGGCGCTGCATTCCTTTTATTAGATCTTGCTCGCCGTTTATTGATTTATTGAGTTATATTTTGCCCACTGTGCGTCCAGAAAGCGTTAACACTCGGCTCGAACGTAAATTTCGGTCATTCCACATTCCACCCATTATTTTATATGATCGAAAAAATTATGCGAATTAAAATATTTATCGATAGACTATTTTTATGGTAACTTTATCATGAAAGTATATAGATGTTTTCATGCAGGAATATACCTATTCCTGTACATATATTACAATATACTGTAATAACAAACAAGAATAAGATCGTCCTTAGAGAGTAAAATCGATTTTCTTTTAAACTTTTATACATATATACTAACTATTACATTTTTTATTTTTGCTTATTAATTGAAGAATATTAATTGCCACACGAAGATATTGAAATCTTACTTGTAGTTTAATTGATTTAATTTTAAATAGATCTTAGAGAGAGAAATATTTATCGATAGACTATTTTTATGGTAGCTTTATCATGGAAGTAGATGTTTTCATGCAGCTAGAGAACTAGATTTTCAACTTAATATGCATTAAAAGGAACATTGCGGCCTAAAATACCGATGTATATTTTTGTTAGCAAAAATGGTTTAAGATATTGGATTATCCGCGTCCATTAACGCTGAAGCGACATCAAGTTTATGTTTGGTCTTCCCTGGAGAGGCGGAAGGAATTTATAAAGAGATTAAAAGGCTGCTTACGTAAGAGAGCGGCCACACCTTGCTGCTATCTGTCTGATGGCGTACTTTCCATAACCCTTTCTCCATTCCTAATAGAATTACACCTACCGCACGCAATTCCAGCGCAATAACAATTAGATCGAGTTACATTCTTCCTTCTTCGCGCATCTTTTTCAAACGTAAAATTTTCTTGGTAAATTTGAAAAAAATTTTACGTAAGCTTTGCTATTAAAACATATTGCTTATACACATTAAACAGATCTAATTATACATATAGATGGGAATCGTATCAAAGTGCATTAATGTAATTTGTTGTAATTATCACCTTAATTATGTGTAACAACACATAATTATGAATAACGATGTATTGTACAATGTATTGATAAAAATTGTCATGAAAAATTAATTCATTTTTCGAAGGATTTCACACACAAAATTTGATTATATTTATTTACATCGCATACCGTTCGCATGTTCCTTTTTCACGGAATTTTGCGGTATTCTCTACGAAATTCTCTATGAAGCAAGATTCCACCTAGGCACCTGTGCAAGTTTCAAAATTACGCAAGCGCAAATGAGTATGTGTGCAGCGAATATAACATTTCGACAGAAACGCTAATTGGCACAGAAACTGTCGATTTGCAGTTGCTTCTAAGCAGAAAGTAACTAGGGCGTGACATTACGTCACGAGTGGATTGAAAGTAATTTTTGCGATTAGCGAATAATCAACTAATGGATTTAGAATGGATATAAATGCACATTCTTTTAAGGTTTTTTCTCTTCTCTACTATCTTTTGTGAAACGAGACAAAGAAGCGCAAATAGGAAGTAATACGTAGATGAGATTGCATCGACAATAAAAATAACAAAAAAAAAATAGATATCGGGAGTAGAGATAAGAAAATGGAGAGATTAAAAAACGTTTTCAAAAGTTGATAAGAGCAAGTTATAAATTCCATTGCGAAACTTCACGGTACAAAAGATATTCGGTATTCCTTATTAAAATTTTATGGGAGAGATTAGAGTCAATGAGTTTTTAACGATAATGTCCCCAAGTATTAGCCATTCAGCGAAGCATTATTTAATCGATAACCGTATGATGAAAATATGGATAGGATAAGAATGGATAAGAAATAATGATGAAGTTTTCTTAATCTTTTTACAGTTGCGATATTGATTTTTGCGCAAAGTATTTTAAATCAGTGTACTCTTGAGACATTAGATAGTATCAGTATCAAGTAACCAATCCTTTGTATTTCTGTAACGCAGTATAACAATATAGCTTTTATAGATCTTTATGAATCTTGAAATTTTTTTGTTTGTTAAACTTTTTAAATTTTTATATGTAAATGTTTAGATTTCCCGACTTACTTTACAGTGACTGTTTTGGATTTTAATAGATTGTGATGTATATACTGCGTCGCGTCATCGATTTGACAACTATATTCGCGTTTCTCGGGGAGTGCTACGGGAGTAAATCGCATTAGCACGGCAGAATGATGTATGAGACGCTTATTTTGGAAGCATGGTATAAGCTCGGTTTCTGAAGCATTAAGAATTTCTATGAGGGACTGGATATAAACCAGATACGATATCGATCTCGGTGGTTATTTTTCAAATTAGACGTGTATGTTACTTTCAAATAGGATTTTTAACTTATATTTCAGTTTGATTAAATTTGCATCCACTGTTTCCATCGCGCGCGTCTCGAATAACAAATATAATTCTAACTGTGACAAAGTTTAATTTATAGTTTAGCGGTATATTTGAATCTAAATACGTTCATGATACTCAAACATCAAATTACTTTTAAACATTCTCTCTCCAGTTTAGATTGATCATATCTTCTCGAACATCTCCATTTCCTTTGCTGTTACCATTTGCTAGTTATCCTTAGGGCTTACAGCTCAAAAGCATCCTTTGTAGCTGTAAACATCGTTAACGAGGCAGGATCGTTAGGGTGATTCGCGATTGCTCGATTAACTTGTAACTGCGATAATCAAATCGCGCGCTATCAAGGCGGCGATGTAACGTAATGACGACGATAACGCAATTACTGCGTCCTCCGGCGAAACGCCGCGCCGCGCGCCGTACTGCATGGCGAACAGGGCAGGAAGGACTACCAGAAGTTACGCTGCAGGGGCAATTGACGTAACGAAGCTATAACTAAGCTACCGGGATAATGGTAGGAAGTCCTCTTTATAGTCGCTGATAAGTCGCTAAATTACCAGCATGGCGTTACTCTACGGCGGGTACTTACCGTGCGCGCGGTGTACTTAAGAATAATGCGCGCGCGAATTCTGCTGCGCTCTCCTTTTTATCTCCTTTCCTTCCCGAGGAATTTCTTAGAGTGGTACGAATTATATTGCACTTGATTCCACATTCGAGCAATAAAATAATCTAATATGCAGGATGACAATCGGGAAGTTGCTGAAACTAAACATCTGTTATTTTATAATGAGTAGACAGAACGAAGTGAGTTAAGCACTGCTCCGCAGAAGAAACCCGTCATTTTTATTAGCGCACAGTGCAAGAAGAATGTGTATTTCTTCTACAGCATAGCATCTAAGTCATTTCATTCTGTCCACTCATTACAAAATAACGGTTTTCCCTAACGGTTTTTCTGTCGCTATCGCGTATAATGATAGATATAACCGCAATTTGATTACAATAATTGAAATTCCTTTGAAATTATTATTTAACATAATTAATAACTGGAATAATATTACAAAAAGATGATTGGATTTATTGTGAATATTTATACAAGACATATGTTTATATGTATATGTCAAATATGTATTGCATATCAAAGTTATACATATTATCACGATTATTATTAATTATTTAGGAACTCCCATTTGTATTTTTAGATCGTAAATTTAAGAATTCCTCGTATTTTTTAGCAGAGAATGTTTAGAGGAACGTTTATCGGATTATTTTTTGACAATTTATCAAAGTATTCACGGTCACAATAAAATTTATTTGTTGAATATCACTCGACGCGTATCGAAATTTAAGCGAGACTTTTCCAATCAAATTTCAAATTTTGCCCTTTGGGACGGAAAAAGAATTGAAGCGAACACCCTTTGACGATATTGCAGACCTTGACCGCCGTCATCCTTGGTGAATGCTGGCAAACGTTCCCGCATGTTATCCCGCTTTCTCTCTCTCTCTCTCTCTCTCTCTCTCTCTCTCTCTCTCTCTCTCTCTCTCTCTCTCTTTCTGTCAGCAAAATCGAGCATCGTTCGGGCAAATCGAGCAACGCGTATCGTTCTGGCGCAACTCTGGTCCTGCTGCATTGCGACGTGCGATGCATGTCGGAGTGCAGCCACACTCGGCTTCAACAGAATCGAGAATCCAGGATGGAGGAACAAGCAACCGCGTGTACAATGCCAAGGGTTGCTTTATCCTCCCTCCGGGTTTAAACTTGAATGGATATCTCCGGACACAAACGGAGCCTTGCCTTGAGCAGTCGTGTTTCTCCCTGTCTCATTATACGTCCTTGTTTCCGCGATATCAATCATTGATTAACCATTATCGACGTTCAGACGTTTACATAATCAAAAAATTATTATTATTATTCATCTGTCTGATTAATTGTCCATACATTCTTTTATGAACGCAAGGTTGTACGTTACTTGCGGAATTTATGTAATGTAAATTCTGTCATATTGCTGATTTATACGTTTCTTATTTTATAATGACTATCTCTTTCTCTCTCTTTATTTCTTCTTCTCTCTCTCTCCCTCTCTTCCTCTCTCTCTCTCTCTCTCTCTCTCTCTCTCTCTCTCTCTCTCTCTCTCTCTCTCTCTCTCTCTCTCTCTCTCTCTCTTTCTCCCTCTTCATTGCTTCGCAAAATGTATGTTTGTATGCATGTACCTGCGCACATGATGCACCACGAGGAGTGAATACGATAATACCTCGGACCAGGACTCTACCGCAGGAACATGATGTCCTCTTTAAACGTACCGCCCACGCGACGTAATTCATGCAATGATGGCGCGGTCGATATACATTCACAATGTGAGATAATTCGACAGTGAACTTCGAGTTACGTATATGAAAACGTAAGCCTACCATTAATAACCTGTTCAAATTATGCGTAAATGTGTGTTGAGTATTTTTTGCTGGATATTTTCTCGGTCCATCGAAGTGTTTTCGTACCCTACATAGGCTCAGTTTACTTGACGAGTCATTATTTGTTTTCGCTTTATATGCGAAATGAAGAGAAATAGAAATAAAGAAAAATTGTCGACAAGAGTCATTAGGAGAGAATGAAATATACCTATAGAGCATCTCCCCAGGTCATTTGCCATCTCTTACTCACGAAACCTTAAATCTATTTATAGCTTTAATTTTTTTTAGGCAGATGAAATATTTAAATAGAGTTTAGAAAATATTTTCTATTATGAACCGAAAGTTTATCTGCTATTTTGCATAAACTTTATTGACTTCAGAGACTTTATTTCGTGGAATTATTGAATAAAATTTGTCGTAAATTTATCCGCGTGACGAACAGACGAGTAGTAATGTCACGGAAATATAAAAATGAGATATATGGATCGTCTGAAAAGTGCCGTGACCGTATGCTGACAAATAATGCTCTACCTATCTTTAGTGAAAAATTATGCTCTCGCGCTCTCACGTAAATTTCCGCGCGACGAACTTTACGGTCGAAGGGATTGAAATATCGCGGCTGATCCTGCGACATGCATCCCACGGGATGTGTATCCCGCGCAGGACGGCCGCGTCGTCACGCCAGTTTTACCGCTCTCCGCGTTTGCATGCAAATATAGAGGGGCCGCGCGAATCGCGCGCGGAATGCAAAGCGGCGATTACACGCGCGCGCACGTGCTAATTCGCGGCCGAACGTTTCGTCACGAACGAATCCAGCTGTCGCGTTTAACGACCTCCCGTTTCGCCGTTCACCGTTGACGGTATTTGCGACAATGCAGCTCTGCAGCATTGGCGCAGAATACAATTACCAACGGCGCGGCGCCGCGCGTTCTTCGTAACGGTGTCACGCGGGGACTTCATTGCGCACGAAGTGCGTATATAAACGCGCGCGTGGTCGCGTTTATAATTGAGTAAAAAAACGACCGTATACGAGAAAAAAAAAGATAAAAGTAGCGTCAAACTCAAACGGTAGAGAAATACGCGCGGAAGGTGGTTTCGGTCTAATAAAGACGGCAACGGGCGCTCCATTTATCGTGTTACTCGCACGTTTTATCTACATCTCACTCGCGTCACACGTGGTGATCGCGCGTTGTCGAGTTGATCATGGTCTCTTCAATTTTTTATGCCAACTGTTCCGATACAGGCCATGATATTGTCACGAGGCATTAATCCATGCAGTATTATGTAATTGCCCGCGTTATCACCGCGGTCGATTTTTATCTCTATTTTTCGAAAATATGTTTACTAAGCTGCGGCTATTTCTATATTTCAGCACAATCGAATGCAACTTATATAAAAATTAATTGCTATTTTTTTGCTAATTAATTGCCCTATTTCCGACTTTTTGTTCATGCCAATTCGCTAAAAACATGGCTGTGCTACCTTTAGACTAAAGTTAACACAGCCATAAAGAAAAAAATTAGGAATACAATACAAAATTCCGTAGTTAGATGATAGAATTGTGATAATGAATTATCGATGAAATTCGTACACTTTGTGATTTATATCGTGCATATGTCATATACGCGATATACTTAGAAGAGACGTAGAGTCAAAATGAAAAACTTATCCTCTCTCTCTCTCTCTCTCTCTCTATATATATATATATATATATATATATATATATATATATATATATACTTAATACAGTATTCTTAAATTCGTTTAAATATAAAGCGTTATAATATAATTTGTCCTTAAAATTGCTCGTACAGAATCAGAGTTCCGACTCGTGTCTCCCTTAATTACATGCATTATCTCCAGCAAAAATTGTGTACACCATCTTCAGCAAAAATATATCAAGCAGTTTCGAAATTCGCATCTTCCTTAATTATCATATGTGTTATCTCTAACAAAAACTGACACGCCATTTTTACATCAGATGTATGAATTATCCAGGAAATTTACATGAAATATGCGGTTAGCTTTGGAATATTGTTCTGCGCCTGCTACACCCTGCCACAACCTGACATGACCCTACGAGATGCGTCGTGACGTGACTGGAAACAGAAAGAAAGGAGCGCGTTATGAGGAAGGGTCCCCTCAAGTCGATAGAGACGGGAGGCACTAGGGTGAACGTAATTTTGGGGAAGTTGTAACGAGTTATAAATGTCATCTATAGTAACCCCCAACGCCGCAAGATAATGGGGGACCGGCGGTAATACTTCCGGCATAGGGCGAATGACTCGTCATATCATGACCGTTCTCGGAGGCTTATTTGTTTTGTCACTCGAGTGACAGAGATAAATGCACGTGGCAGGAGAGGGCTATTATTTGTATTTGTTTCTCTCTTTCCCTTCCCGCGGTCTCGCACATTTTGCGGTGAAACGGATTGGCGACGTCGTCGAGAGGTTTTTGCCCGCCGATAGAGAGGCGCGTTTCACGAAGGAAATGAAATACCGCGATGGCGGAAAATGCGTATTTTATCGAAACAGGTCGGCCGCGACGCGACAAACCGATGATCCCCCATACACAGAGTGCGTTTCATACTTCCTTCACCGGTGTCTGTCCAATATTGAAGTTGAAGAGGAGCCGGATAAAAATACAGGATGTATATAGATTACACAATGCTCGTAACACTATGTAATATCAGATATACGGAGTCTCGATGCAGCGATGCTTTGGTGCTATCGCGCGGTGACCAATGACGGTCCAGCGTGGTGATAAATCCCAAGTAGCTGGTGCATAAAATTTACGATCTGTCTTTTACGTTCGCTCATGCCTGGTGCATTTTTGTATTCTTACAGAATTCAGCTGTGCATATCGTCGATCTTTGAGTTTTCATACGGCCGTAAATAAGGTACGACGCAGGACGGGTGCATACAAAAGTAGCCGCGCTCACGCCATTTTTTTATGCATCTCGGAAAGTAATAGAGCCGCCGGTTGCTAGCTAGGTCTAAGCAGTCAGATATTTCGACGGTTACGGTTAATCAGAAGTTATGTATTTTTGAAATTCCGTTTAAAATTGAATTGAAATGGAGCTTATTATAGTATTTCTAACAATAAGATCAGAAGAATAAAAGGGAATCATAGAATGGTGATGGTAGTGAAATTATCTAATACTGCAACGTCAAAGATATATTTTCTTGATACATTTTATTGTACATATCGAAATTATCGATCGCCTTTTTATCATGCGCCGCGTGCAATCATGAACTCTTCTCGCGAGAGAGAAAGATAGAAATGCAACACGAGGGACTTTCTTGCGCATCGACTCAGTCTGCGAGAAGTACGGAAATCCTGATGATGACTGCCAAGCGAGAAAATCCGATAGTTCGAGAAAAGTGTAAAAGCCGCGGTTTTTCGGCCTCGAATGATGTTTTCCATTCCGGGTGATGGAGCACCGTGTCGCATTTCACGCCTACCCTCGGGAAAAGGGTATATCGCCGCTGTGACGCGGAGGAAAAAGCATTGTTACATGTAGGAATGGGTCGATCGGGATTTTTAATCTCAGCCATCATCGATATCACGGCAATTTATTAGAAACCGGTTCGATATGAAATGATTTTAATGCTTTTACCAATATTGAATTGGATGTCGCGATCTTCTTGCGACGTGGAAAAAATTTCAAAACTAAATATTTACATAACATAATGTAGTTTAAAAAAACCTATAAATATTGTAATAATGTTGATAAATGTATTCAATTAAATATCTATAGATAATACATGTAAAATGAAGATTCTATTAAAATAAAATTCGATTGGAGTTAGAACGAGATATTGTCGTAGGGAAAAATCTTTTTCCTCTCACCATTTTAAAGAAATTTTATTTTTCCACGAGAGATATTGTCAATATTGTCAAATACGTTTATTATCTAACACTGTATATAATATTGATTGGCGTTGATTAATGAAGATCAACAGGCAGAATAGATTTTGTATATCAAAATATATCCCTGACGTAATTTTTCTCTCCGTGATAGCCCGACATCGGTCGCATTTTTTTCTAATCATATGAGATTATATCTTATCCTTCCTCATATCAGTGTCACCATAATATTCCGTCGTTCGTTTTCAAAGAGAAATCAGGGCGCGCTATATCGTACGCTAGAGTGGAGCCGGACGATAACGCGCGGGTAGCTAGTAACAACACGAGAGGACGAGGGGGGAGGGAGAGAAGAGAGCGAGAGACGAAGAGAGAATTACGGGGAGGGGGTTGGAATTACGACTGCATATTAAACATAAGCGCGCATGGTATGAATAGACGGCGAGAGCACGACCTACCTTAGCATTGTTGAACGTCGAAGCACGCGAAAGACAAGAAGGAGAGGACGGAAGCAATATTCCAGGCCTCTTCTTAGCACGGAATACATGAATATTTGGTCTTTCGTGTACGTTAATATACGAGGAAAAGAATAAAAAAGAGCTTTACGATAAAGAACGAATCGTGGATGCATTATAAGTGAAATACGTATATGTCTGAAAAAATAATAAATATACGCTATACGATAATATGAACCGGTATCGATTAGCTAATAATGATAGCAAGCAATGAATGGTATTAAAATTATTATATTGCAAATTATTTTATATTGCAAATTATAATTTTTCAATAAATCATATTATACGTAAATATATGGTAAAAGTATATTTACATTTTATTAATCCACTTGTGTTTTGTTTAAAGGATATTTAATTTGGAGTATAATTAGGTACACAAAGATAATTAAAAATAATATATGAATACATAATTGTAATTTTTATTTGATTCTGAT
The DNA here is from genome assembly GCF_030848795.1 of Temnothorax nylanderi. Taxonomy (NCBI): domain Eukaryota; kingdom Metazoa; phylum Arthropoda; class Insecta; order Hymenoptera; family Formicidae; genus Temnothorax; species Temnothorax nylanderi. Next base: position 357,694 of record NW_027249214.1, read on the forward strand.
TTTACAGAATATGAAATGGAAGAGTATAAAGAATATAAATGGAAATAAAGCTTTTACTTTGTAATTGCTTTTAAGAGGATACCGGAGTCGTCTGATTTAACGTTCGTCCGATCGAATGGATTCTAGCATCTGTTCCGTTGAAGATAAAATAGAAAGAAGTGGTACACGCAAAAGTTGAATGATATAATAATATCTATTTTTCTATTAATTTTTTATAAAAGCAACGATGCATCGGAAAAGTGCAACCTTTTTCTTTAATAGATTCTTATTTTTTTGCACAAATGCATGGGGATATTCTGTGTAAAAGTATTAGGGTAAGGTGCTCGAAAAAGAAATATTTTACAAGATGTTTTATACTTTATTCTGGGTATATTTTAAAATAAAATATTTCGTAAACTATTTTTTGAGAACCGTACCTTAACAATTGTTTATAATTTTTTAAAGGTAACTGTTTTCTTTACACCAGTTGATTGATCTTATTATTCTGTTTCACAAAAGTATTAATGTATGGTTATCAAAAAATGAATAGTTTACGAAATATTTTATATTTCATGTAAAAATATATCAGAATAAAGTATAAAATTTGTTAATCATGGAGATTTTGACCTATTTCACGCTCTTGTTAGGAAAAATAGTATGTACAACTCGTGGGAAGAGTGGTCGAGCCCGAATGAGTGTGATGGTCGCACGAGCGAAGCGAGTGCGACCAACTCCACACTCATTCAGAATCGACCATTTTTCCCACTCGTTGTACAATATATTGTACTATTGAAAAGCATTTCTTTTTTTTTTTTTTCAAGCACGTTACCGCGCGTCAATATAGCGCGCGTCGATTTGCATGATTCTTTTTTGTTCCACTTTCCAGATTTGCAATTGCAGTAGTTTAGGGTAACGAATTCCGCTTTGACGAGAATCGCACGATCGAATCTGCATGTATTTGCGCAGAAACGTATGCGTGTTTATTCGTGTAGTCTGGCAAATTTGTCCATTAATTAATCAACAGATTAATCAAACTAGGCTATCGAGTACACGCGGTACGTGCCAGGGATCTGAAATCGCAGTCGTATTAATGATGGCCGATAATCACTTTTTAATAGGCAAGTCACTGTAATAAAGATTGCGCCGAAACAATCGAGTGAGTTGCCGTCGCAAGTCGATAAGTCTGCCAACTCGTTAAACACGACTATTCAGAAGCTTCCCGGCACATAAACTCGGATTAGTTTCGGTTCGCGCAGTGTAGAGTAACTGGTGTAGTTTGATTCAATGAAGTTCCGATAATGTACTGATTTCCCCGACAACGTATCGGATGCGTCTTGCTAATGTTATTACCACCGCCCGCGCCTGTTTGTATATGAACGAACATCTCAGCTCAGATATATTAATATTGCGTTGAAGAAACACAATTTTCTAAATTATTAAAAACAATGGCAAGCACTTCTTTTTTGTTAAAAATAAATTTTCTATTTTTCTCTTTTTTTTTTATTTTTTAAAACATTATGTTAGGTTTAGTAAATTCTACATTACTTTTAATAAAGGGCTATTTTTATAAGTTAAAAATATATTAACTTTTTTACAATTATTTTCATAGATACCAAAGAGCTAGGTTATATAATGAAATTGTCGCGAAATTAGTGATGTTATCAAAAATTGACAATATAATTATAACACTTGTTTGTTTTTAGTATTCTTGCATACAGCGTTTTTTACCGTATCTTCAGGAACTTGCTTTTTATTTGTCGAGCACGGGTCGTAACTTTCGGAAGGTATACGATACAGCCAGTATTATTACATTTTTCCAGGCTGCCTTGCGATAAATTACAGTTTACGGTGTTAATTTGGCCCTACGTGATATTAAGGAACTTCAAGGCGAGGTCAAGCGAAAGATCTCGTGAAAAATTCGCATCTCTACATATCACGCTCAAATTATTCTTCTTTATTTACAAGAAGAGGAACGTACATCAATTTTTTATGTGAAAAAATCTTTTTTTTATAGAAAATAATTGAACAATAAAATGTTTTTTGCACATTTTAATTATGATGTAATTAAATCTGAATCTAATTGTAAATGTGCAAAAAATATTTTATTAGCAAGTTCTGCGCACCTTTTTTTATAGAAATTTTAAACATATTTCGCATGTTTCAAATATCATATCGTTTATATCATGGAAATATATTCTCTCTTTCCAGCGAATCAAAATTGGGAATAATCGCTTAAAGAACAAATCAATGGCATGTTAATAAATTACACAATGTCTATATTTAATCAGTGAGCCAGAGTATCGAAATAAATTTTAATGCTAAATATATATTCTATATGCAATTAGAAATGAAGTAATTAACGGTACAATTAAATTATGTACGATCAACTTTATAATTTATTTATATAAAGGTTTTATATAAATTGAAAATTGATACACTGAGAGAAATAATAATTTTTTTCAAAAAAAATTTTGTTGATTTAATAAAACCGGAAGATTGTATGTTGCCAAGCAGATGATTTGATTGGCTTAACAAAATATTTGTACAAAATATTTTGTTCTTTTTGTTCTTTTGACTATTTTGTTTGTTGACTATATTGATTTGTTCTTTTTAACTAAATATTTTATACTATCAATTATACATAATATAACATTAACTAAATATTTCTTTGAATAAATTTACTATTTTTAAAAACGTTAGTGTTCTTGGTTCAACAAAATTATTTTATTGAGTTGACAAAATTTATCATTAACTTAAAAAAAATGATTTTGTATGATACCATTTTCAGAATTCAATTATTTCATTTTGTTCAAATAATAGACGTGTACTAAATTCAATAAAATAAATAATTGGATCAATAAATTGAAAAATCAACAAAATTGTTTTGTTGATTCTACAATATTTTTCCCTCAGTGTAGTGATTAATTGTTAGTAGATTAATTATTAATTAATAGAACAGATCCTTCAGAGCAAGAAATTTTCTGTTGCCCACAGATATTATTATCTTCGTCCCAGGGGACGGTCGCGAGGGTCCGCGAGGGTGATGCTCCTGGTGAGCGGAAGTGAAGAGCCCCAGGCGGCTTTTCTCCCTTCGTGCTCATCGAGGGTGGAGAAGAAGAAGGACTGCAGCGGGGTCGGTCCCTGGCCTGCGGGCTGCAGCTGTAGCTGAAACTGGAAGCGGCCAGCGGGGAGGAGTGCCTCGTGGTGCACGGCGGTGCTCCTCTAACGGCGGCTAGAAGGGAGTTATGGTGTCTCGCGCATGCAATGCCTGTGGCCGCCGCAGCCGTGGCACTGTGGCATCGTGCCCATCTCAAGGCGCTCGCCTGCATCGTCCTCGCCCTGATCGCCGTTCAGTATCTGCTTAGCGGCGGCGTGCTCGATCGTCGCTCCATCGAGACCATCTTCACGATCAACGCGACCAAGTAAGTGCTACCTGTCCCTGTCCATTCTATCCATTCGGCTTTGTCTTCTCCATGGATACTAGTATTGGCAAGTCGCCCCTTTGGAGTATTATTCAATAAATTATGTGATTGATATCACGTTTTGTACCTTCAAACATCAAGCATGGAATTTGCTTGGACATCAGGAGGATTAGTTGAATTTTTCTCTTTTAGACATGGTCTTTAAACAGATATTAAATGTCGAATTTTTAGATGCTGATTTTTTACATAGGACTTACAATTAGATATATAATTTACTTTAAGCTGCTGCTTACGGATTTCATAATTCTACATTTGGAAATATCTCGTAAATTTGAAACTTCCGCCATTACCGGAAAATCATTTTCAGTTATTAATCTACTAACTCGAATTGGCAAGTTAAGTCATTTGAAACGTTTGCTGTGCATATCGAATTTCCAACTTGCTATAGCTCTCGCAATAAATCCGGCGCGCTCTACGTTTTCGACGAAGCGTTAAGTGCCAATTCCCAGCTCCATGCGAGTCTCGCGAGGCGCGCCTTGGAAGTTACTCGGCGTGCGTCCCGAAACTCGCGCGGATTCCGCAGCTTAAATTCCGCGCGAAGTCGTCGTGCATTATCGCGGCGATGACGGGAGATGCAATGCGTCCCCGTAATTCCGCGTTAATCGCGGGTGTTGGATTTCCGGCTTAATAATCGGCCGACTCGTCGTTATTCGCCGACGACGCCTCGCTCGCCGTGAATTCGCGTTGGCGTATTGTCGCGAATTATTGATAGGGGATGCGAATCTGCACGAGCAAATGACAGACCGCTGCCTTTCCTTTGCACTGTGCACTGTTGACGTGAATTTTCCTCGGGCGAAGTTTCGCGAGAGATTTCCCGTGAAGATCCCTCGTCCGTGATAATTGAGCTGCAGGATTCGCAGTCAACTGTACTGTTGCATTGCTAACGATTTTAGACGGATTGTTCCCGAATAATTGTACGGAAAGCTGTTAGCTCAATTCATCTCTCAGCAAATCCTTTTTCTTCATATTCGTGACTTGCATTATTGTAAAGTGAAGTTAACGTAAAGTTAAAAGCTATTAAAATATTATTAACGACGAATATGACGGATAAATGAAACGCTATTAAAATGAATAATTAGTATATTTTATTTATTAAAGTAGAACGATATAATGACATGGAATTTATAAGATGGCAACGTGTATAATTAATTCAATTTAAATGCGTCCATTTAATATCGATTATAAATTTATTATAACTTTCATTATTGGCCGAAATGATTGCTTCAATTTATCAGTTCTTGTTTTATGCAAGCTATAAAGAGATTAATACACTTAATTTGGTTACACGATCATTAATTTTATGCAGCCGTATAGTTTTATTGTCATGTAGCTCTCGCTTGAACAGTATGTACAATTATTAATCATTTTCTCAACGTATAAAATGTTCAAAATTAAGAGGAAGCATTATATATAGGAATAATTTATGATTTATAGAAAAGTTAAAGCTTGAAAATTAAATCTTTTTAAGCGGAGCTTTGCGTGTTGCATTTTTCAGCGCCTCGATAATTATGCAGCGTTTTTCATAATGGGTTGGGAGGATAACGTTTCGAATAAAATTGAATAATGATGTGAAACGAAAATACACGCTTCCAAAGCGGCCAGATAAAAGAGTGGATCGAATGCACTCTCTCGTTATGTTCAACCGGCTTCATTTATCCGCAGCGAAATTTAATCGTTGAATTGTCCACTAATGTAATAATCCCCTGCCGCCCGAATTGTTGAGCCGACCAATAATTGAAGGATATGGATGCAAAATGCGAATTATAATTGAATTTTAAAATGTTTTTCATGCGTATACATGATACATCGTTTATTATTATTATTATTATACAGAGCTAACTGTAATGTGATTTTCAGCGTTACGATGAATACTTTGAGCGTGTGCAGCGGACCGCGTTAAGTAACATCGATGCCAGATACGTGTAACGAACCGCGTAATCACATTCGGCTCGCTGCAAAATTATCCGTGGGCTTCTCCCCTTTCTCTCTTGAAACCACCATTAATAATTCACTGCCATCACCTACGGTCTCAATCGCTCCGATCTCGATAAAGTTACTGAAATGTGTAAACTCGCTACAAAAAACTTATTCTGTCGAAAAAAGGGATATTATTGAATTTAATCGAAATTACGAGTATCCGAAGGAAAATGAGATTTATTTTAAGTTAAAAATATCGTCACTGTTTTATCACCCTTTCTCGAAAATGTTTTTAGGTTTCTTTACAGCAAAATTATTAATCATTAAATTTTAAACTCTTATACGATTGCTCGATACGAGTTTTTTTTTTATTTCATGCTTGGAAACATTGATGTATTCATGGTTTATATAAATCCTCATACATTTTGTATGTCGCACATGTTTCAATAAATGTATACCTCAGGATCAGTTCTTATCCTTTTGAAGCTCATGACAGATATACAGGAAATCTCATTATCTAGCTATGTAACGAGGCAAAGCGGCTGCTTAACGAGGGTGCCAGTACACGCGCGATTTACGGAGCCTTCGTAATGGGAAATAATTGGTCTCTCGCGCCGCCATATAGGCGGCATCAATCGAATGCGCGCGAAGAAGTTGAAATCCGATAGTGATTTCGTAAACGAAATCTCGCAAAATCTTAAGCTAAATTTCAAAGGAGAAAATTAAAATTTCGGGGAATTTCGGGATTTCTTCGGAGCTAAAGTACAATCTTAATGTTGCAGTGAAAAAGTTTATTTTGTGTGAATTCTTCTTAATCCTCTACGAATCTCAAGATTTTATAATTACAAAGAAATATTTGTCTACGAATTTATTCAAAAAAATTATTATTTAAATTAAGAATGACACACATGTTTCTCGGCCTGGTATCAAAATATTTATGCTTTCCGAGGAATAATAAATATCCACCCGAAGTTGTTGCACGAGGAGTTGAAAAATGCCGAGGAATTTCGTGTGACGTCTTCTCGTGACTTCCTTTTGCTGTCGTTTCTAATCTCAGCAATTAGGCGCTTTTGGCGCGCGCTGCAGCGAGCGTAATGAAAGGCGCGTCTTGCTTTCGTGTTGCAGCGACTGTGCTGTTATTATTACAAAACGGCACGCCAACGAACGTGTGGCGAGAAAATACGGAGGTAGCTTTTGCTCACGTTCCGCGGGCGTAACGCAACCTTTTTAGCAGATCAAGACTGAAGCTGGCTTTCAAAAGGGAAACGCGCTTTTTACTCTCTCGCTGCTCTCGCATCTCGCATGATGTTGATGACTTTGTACGGTGTACATCGCGGTGCACCAAGCGCGGATAGTTTAACATTATCACCTTTATATGTAACTTTGAGATTTTACGCTAACAAAAGACGAATTAAGAAAAAAAATATGCATATTGTGCGAGTTGTCCGGAAACGATGTTTGACAACTTATAGTTACATCTAACGGTGCCTAATTGATATTTACGTTGCTTGTGTAGTTTGTTTATATCTTAATTTATAAAATAAATTATAATTGCTTTTGTACATAGAACCTCCGTGTTTGGAGCTTTGGAATCGGTCTTAACGAAAATATAACACCTATTTGCAGAAATATTAAACTCTCTCTCGACCTGATATTATTTTATTAAAATATAACAAATAATTCATGATATATACAAGGAAAATCTAGATCAGTTAAGCAATTATCATAGTTTATGTCCAATTATAAGATCATAAATTTAAAACAGATATAAATATATATTTTTATATACATCGTGAAATGGTGCGCAATGAAACAGCGTTGGACAGTTTTAAACATTCGTCGTACATCATGGTTGAAAATTGCATTTAATTAACGCGAACTGGCGATGGTACTTCTGGTAACATTATGATTATATTCTGGGATCTGCACACAATGCGCAAGAGCTGGGGTATTAGTTTAAAATTTTGTCCTTATAGCTCTGGCCACGATAATTTGTCACCCTTTGTTGTAACTCGCCCAGTTGCATCGGATTGTAATTACGTGATGGTTTGTATGCAACTGCCACTAAATGGTAAGTAATAATAATAACGCGTGACATTTTCGCCGATTATTATCTCTTCGCGCTAATCGCATAATTTTTACGCTATCGATATCATCGACGGTAATTAAAGTGGTGAACCGAAAAGAGGAAAAGGGGGTTTGACGATTTCAGCTATTAACCAAAGCTGTAGTGCAATTTCCATGATATTTGTAATTAATATTATCGAATAATAGCACAATTTACGAGCATGAGTTATTTTGCGACGTCTCATAATGTATATACACGTATAATTATATCTCGATTATATTTTATCGTAAAATTTTTCGCTCTTTTTAGTTTTTAAATAAAAGAAGATGAAGAAACGTCGTTCTTTTTTTAGAAGCTACGAGAATCTCTTACAGCTGAATATAATTCAGAAAAATTGAAATACATTTTCATGATGATCGCGAATTATAGCGAAGAGAAATGGAACCCCAGGATCTTCTAGATTCTCCGGTGTGCATCGCAAGATTGGAATGCCGAGCCGTGATTGACTCGTTTATTTCGCGACGCGACGCGTATTGGCGATACGTAGCCGCGATAAATTATAGATTGGATCGCGATTGTGAACACACGCGATCGAACGTGGGACACCGTCACGATCGTTGCTACAAATCAAGCTGCTAGACATTGTTCCGGTGTCGTGTCGCATTAGCGGGCTGTATCATTACGTGATGCCACCGCCCGATGCGATTTGTCTTATCGGATCATGTTAATGGTCCATAGTGAAACATTTCATCAGAGGTTCTCGTATTTAAATTGGAGGGTTTATATTTAACAAAACAGATTTTTATTTGTTTGATTCTTTGTTAGAGATTTGTTTATTCAAAATTTATTTAAATTTTAAATATTATTACTTTTTTTTCTTTGCAAAAGAATTTCTATTTATTAAAAAAGAATTTTGTGATTTCCGAAATATAATAATTGTAAAACGTATAGCGATCGTATTAAATAATAACATTTAGATTCTATTACATAACAATTCGTAGCTAACTAAAAATATAATATAAAGTGCTTTTATGATATTTTTGATGTATTTTTTTTATAAATCTACTTTTTCTCGCGACAAAAAGTTTATGGTGTATAACTTTCTTATATCTTTAATGATATTTTAATCATTTGCGGCTTATCAGAAAATTGAGTTGAAGGATATTTTCAATGGAATTGATTTTCTCTCTTGTTTTCTGATGAAGGTTCTTCCGAAGTTTCCTGATTACAAGATCTTGCTACTTTCGAAACGTTTCATATTTAATGCAAATATGCTTTGCGAACTTGAGCACCGCTGCTTCAGATAATCCAACAATGTAAATGCTGCACGTCTCGTTATTCCAGTCAGCTCGAACATTGGAGTATTATGAATTATTAGCGAAGTGTTTATGTTCGCGTATAGATTGGCTACGCCCGTGAATTATACAAAGCTTCTGATGTCAAATCATCCGTCTTCATTATTCTTTGATCATTTCGGGATCATCGTTTCGCTTCTCTATCGAAATCGATTTTTAATTCCCAAAGGAAGGGACGATTATTCTGGGCATTAGTACATCCTTATGTCACACTGTCCCATCGGACGAATGCTCCGGAGAGCTATATCGGAAGTCAAGAATATTCCCTGGTAAATTCCTCACCGAGTTATGCGAGCGTGCAGTCCCGTCACGCCGTCGGATTTAGCTGTCTTGATCGTCTATGTTATATCGCCATCAGAGAATATCAGATATCGGATCAGACATGCCTCCTCTACGTGAATTTCCTTCGAGACGTGAATTTTCGAATCGTGTCACGCGCGAATTGAAATTAAAACTGTAAATATGTTAACACTTATACCGGCATGCTTGTCACCGTTCTTTTTATTGATAGAACTTTCTATCAGAGTTAGAGCCAAAGTCTAGCTTTATATTAATAAAAATAAAAAAATTTTTTATAGATTACATTTCGAGGTTGTAAATAATAAAGAGAAGAAAAGAGAGATTGAAATTTAGTTTAGTTATATGTAAAATTAATTTAACTATAATTTAATTAATTAGAGCGACAGAAAGACTCGAAGGAATGATTCATTCATCTGCAGAAGATCTAATTCGATATCTTCGAAATAAAAATTTTTCTCTATTCAACCCCTTTTTCTTAATACTAAGAATCCTGAGTTCTTTTATGTTCTATATTAACCCTGTTACACCGTAAATTACTTGTTTGATCATGTCTCGAACGTTGACCCGTCGCCATCAAAGCCCGACAGGATCAATAAATCCTTTTCTTTCTTTTTTCGCGAGTAATACTCGCGAGTAATATTCTATTTCCACCTAAACTCAAGATACATCTAGCACTTGTTTACCCTAGAAGCAACATATTTATACAATAGGTTTTTAGGAATAAAAATATTCTTAACACTATATATATATCTTTATTGTTGTAATTTTGAAAATTAAAAGAATAAATTATGATGCGCAAAAAGTCGAGGTATGCATTTAAATCTTACTCGGCGCGTTCAGAAGCATTGTTTTCTTTTTCACTCTATTGCTGCACCCCCGTCTGCCATCTGAAACTCCACTTTGCGGCGAGACTCCGAGTAGAGAGTCCTGTCAAACTTTTAACGGACATTTCCGTGCGCGACATTGCCGATCGATGTTGAGTTTCCTCGCGCTTTGACGACGGCGTCCCCTCGAGGACTCTCGAGTCCGTCATTCCTTCCTTCCTTCCTTCCTTTTCCGTTGCTTCTTCCGGAAAGCGTGAGCCGGCGCGTCGCGTCGACGTTAAAGAAGCATCATCGTCAAAACTCTTCGCGTTCCGTCTTGGATATATCCGCCTAAATTCGAAAAAATTGAAATTATCGGAACCGAGATAAAAGTGGCACGGAAAACTTTGTCCGATACGAGAGATGGATTTTATCGAAGACAAGATGCCGTCGTTATCGGATATTTTGTCAACCGTAAGCGTCCCTTGACAGACGATCGGCGATTTATCCCTGAAGAAAGTTCGATGGGAAATCACCATCTGTCCTAGTAATCTCCTTAACTTCGCCATTAAAGATTTTATAAGATTCACGGTTTTCAACTTCTATTGTAATAAAAATGCAGTTGAGATTGGAACTAAATAATTATCTGATAATAATTCATTGGTTAATAATAATATGTGTCAATTTAAAACCACGAATAAATAAATTTCACTTACATGTAATTATTAAATAAAATATTCAAATAAATTATTCTCATTGATTTTAATTAGGATTTTACTGAATTGTAATACACAACGATATAATTAATACGAGGAATTTTGTTTACGATATTTACGTAAGTTTTCTGTTTATCCTTAGATGAAAGCATTCAATATTCGAATAATACCCGTAGTTTTCTCACCATTTTATCGTAGTGATAACCAATCGCGTTGATCGTGTGTCGCGACTTTTAAAAACCCCTATCACGTATATCGAGAAATATATCTTTACGTACCGGCGAGTTTCGCCGAGTTTTCCGCGTGCCCGCTTCATTGCGAGGATATCTTCCGCGCCGCTCTATAGCCGAGGGGAAAGATTTCCGTGGATTCCGATTCGGGGTTGCTGCATAGCCGGCAAAGTATTTCTGTGCCAGGTGGTGCACGCGCCCGATCCCGTATCGACGGCCGGGATGAGTCATGTCAGATTTATGCCGTTCCGAACGTGGCGGGAATTCCGCCGAATTCCCGAATCCCGCGGATTGAGACTTCCTTATGACTGCACATGCACAAAGAGAATACTTTCGCGACATGTCCCGTTCTTATCCTGTTCTCAGCTTAGTCCCAACTATGATTCTTATGTTGAATCTTATCAATATATATGTATATGTATAAATAATTATGATTATTTTCTTCGAATTTACGAATAGATATTAATGGACATTATAATGCATTGATGAATGTGTCTACTATTATTGTCTTTTAATTTTTACATTTTTTTATGTTTTTATTTTCTTACATTTTATATTTAATGTATTATATAATATTTTAATTTTATATCTCACAATCGTCTTAATCATCATTTTGACAAAATCGTCATTTTAAATGCTCTTATTTTGCTCTTTGTCGAATTAATAGACACTAATAAAAGTTTACCTAAATGTATCTATTTGTCAGTTACCGCTACATTATTCTATACTCCGTCCAACGAGAGATCATGGTTGATCAAACATAAATAACGATAGGGCACAGAGCCGCAAGGTGTTCGCGTTAAATTATTTTTATTTTTAATAGTGTTGGACAATATCTATTAAAAATGAAAATAATTTAACGCGAACACCTTGTTGCGGCTCTGTGGCCTATCGTTATTTTTATGTTTGATGTTTGATCAACCATGATCTCTCGTTGGACGGAGTATAGACGTTTTTATATTATATTCTATTATTTAATATATCAATACGTTTAATAGTAGAACCTTTTTTGGATTTTCTTAAATCCATTTAACTTGCGAATTGCTGATTTAGACACACCTCCTTTTAGAATAATTATTACGTTTCAGGGCGAAATTAATCCCAACATTGAACACGCATTTCGAATTTTGGCACGCGGTTCAAGCCACTCGTTCGTTTGATCGTCCGCCGTCGGATTGTCTGTCGTCGACGCGAGTTTCATCGTCGTCGAGTTCTCTTAAGTCTCGCAATCAACTGAATCATTAGTCGCTCTTGCTCGTTTCTCTAAGATGTGCGCCTCTAGCCCGTCCGATCCAAACGGATGTGCAAGGCGGTACTAGGTGAATTTAATTAAATTCAAGACGACGCTCGACACCACCCGCGTTCTCTCCACCTTCCCGAAATATCACGAGGCATCGAAACTATTTCGCAGCTGAGATAAATAGAGACATATCTGAGTTATGTAATCGTTACGGACTCGATATATGTCTGAAGTTTGTATAACATAATTATTGGTTGTGATTAAAAGGAGAAAACATGATCGAATATTAAATAGTTTACATATAAATCTTTATAAAAAAAAGTTTTTTGACATTTTATTTTTTATGACCGTTATTTCAAAAATAACATCTTTATTTAAGAGAGATTTAACCTTTTTTTTTTAAATTTCTAGATACAAAAATTTTTTATGATGCAAATTATTATACTTGCAATATATATATTGTTACTTACACAATTTTTACTCTGCATAATGCTCTGATTAATCTTCTTTCTAAATGATTATTCACTGATTCTGATGCAGTCTGCTCTGTTTCGCACCAAGTTCTATTAGATTGTAAATTTTCTCGTCACGCGAGATTGCGGAGGTGATTCTATCTCGGCTTCAAAAATCTTCGTAAACAGGCTCGCCGTTGGCGTAACGGCGCTGAGAGAACGTAGCATGCAAATAGAATCCACCTGCACACACCTGCCTGCCGCAACTTTCGCATTGGCTCTTATCGCGAGACGCCTTCTCATGAAAACCGATCAACATTGCGGCCCGTAACTTCGTCGGCTTTCATGTAATCGTTCCGCAAGCGAACCGCAGTCTAAACTTTGCTCGCTCAACATTTGAAGTTACGCCACAGCGAAAATAATGCAGAAAATATAGGTGATGCGAAGCAAACGACGCGACAACGAAAACGTCAACAACTGTCATTTACAACAAGTCATCGATCATTTGGAATTGACCTATAGACTATTATCACATAAATATGATTTAATTTTTGCCCTTTCGGACATGAAATTAAAATTAACTGTACAAAACCAAAGTGACCGCGATGTAATTATGTTTCGCGTTATTTTATTCGTATTTTATTCCGCTTTGATCACTTTATTGTGATTCCAATATATACATGTCTAATGCACGATGTATCTTTTTTAGGCTCTATTAATTATTGTTATATTATTACATAAAAGTAAGCACGACTAAGAACGCTTTTTAAAATTGCACGACTTTTTAGATAAATTCTGTTAGACTGAAAATTCCGACAGCTGCAAAATTTCATATGCATCCAAGGTTTATTGCAAAAAGAAAATTTGGTCTCTCTCTTAAATTTCATTTCATTTCAGATATACATCCAGAGTTTATTGCAAAGAGAAAATTTGGTCTCTCTTAAATTTCATTTCACGTAATTTCCTTCCTTCGACACCGTGACGTCACATAGCGGCGAATGGTATCCCGAGCTTTAATGCACTAAAACCACGGTGTCGCACGCTTGATTCCCTATTTAGCTTATCGCGGGCCTTTGTCACAGACACTAGGAACACTGTGAGCGCGCTGCCTCGTGATTTTGCACGTAGCAACCTATCCGTTGCACGTGAAAGAGGAAGGGAGGGACGTTAGATTGCGGATTGCAGTCGCAGCGGTGGCCGGCGGCAGTCCCGGAAATTGCAACTGCAAGCGGACCGGCTCGTAAACTCGGGAAATTCGCTGACGCTCTCTCGTAGCGAGAGGACTGGTAGAGGAACGAACGAAGCGCATCAGGAGGCAACCGAGAGGAGATGTCGTCTTGCGTGGATCAAGTTCGTCGTAATTTCTTGCCGCGTACTTCGCTCGTAAACCTTAAGTGAATTAGAACGCAAACGTGGTTCGGGAAACTTGTCATGTTTCATGTCGAGGTTCGATTTTCGATTTTAAAGGTCGCTGTAAAAGAATTGAGGCAATTTCCTGAAAAAATTAGCCCGCCTTCTTGGAGAAATGTGAAAATGAGAGAAAATGAAATATCTTGGAAAAAATAATTTACGGTTGAGGAAGTAGATGTACAAAAATTCGGATATTTTCTTTATTATTTTTATAATTAATACATCTTAAATGGAATTAAAAAAATTTTAAACGATGGAAAATTCATGATCACGTAACAATGTCGAGTTTCTTCAAGCATATAGAATTACTAGAAAAATTTTGTCTTCAAAATTCTAGAATTCTAGTTGGTTTTAGACCTTTCGAGTTTATAATTTTATTAACGAATTTCATGATACATAATAATGTGAAATTTCGAATTCTATTTTTTTTTTAGGGCGTTTAGCCCTCGAATATTCATGTGGCATTTAAGCAAACTGCTGTCGCAATTGAGTTAAAAGATATATAGCCTCATCCTAGATCTAAAATTAAGGAAAAAAATTGATACAAAGGTGCAGTAAACGCTCGCGGCATGAGAAAATCGCTTTTTAAAGTTCGAGAGGCCGTGCCATCACATCAAATTTCCTAGGAAGTCTCTGTACCGAGAGGTCGGGAAATTTTTGCGAGATGAGCAAGGGAAACGCCGCCGGATGGATCGGCATCCGGTTTAATTCTCGGAGATTCTACGATCGAGTCGTTACACAGGATGTATCGTCGTCTTCCTGACTTTCCACCATTTAATACAACTCTAATGGTATTAACTTTATCGAATTCGGCTTTGTTAGTTCTCAGATTATTTTAACTGTGGTTATTTTACCTAGTTTTTACTGAGCAAATATTTTTTTTATCCTTATAAGTCTCTACTGATTTTAATCAAAGATTTAACTCAAATTTTGTGCGGTGGAATCAGGATTTTATTAAAAATTTTGTAATCATGATGCATAAATTACGTATCCAAAATGATTATTAAGCATTCCCCATTTAGTTTTTGTTAATAAGTGAATATTTGTTTTTCATATTTAACGAGAATTTTTATATTTTAACGAGAATTTTCAGAAATAAAGTCATGTACGTGAAGTAATTTATTTAACATAGATTAAATCAAAGCTTTTATTTTTTATTTTAGCGATATTTAATTATGAATTTACCGAAAAAATTATGTAATTTTTTTCTTCTATTATACATTGAATAAATTAATTTGTTTCTACGATATTATTTACGTGCAAATTAATGAAATATACTTTATTATTTATTAGTCTTGTAAATAATGAAATTGAAGATAGTCGAAGGATCGTCCTTAAAGGGAAATTCTTTCCGAGATCACAAGAAGCACAACTAAAAGCATTCATATACCCTGCGGTCTCCTCGGAAATAAATGTAATTCGTTTTGCAAGCAATTTGAATGTAAATGACACTATTGCTGTACTTGATGATTGAGTTAGAAATTCTGTTCCTCGAAGCACAAATCTCTGTCGCGATTAGACGGTCGAACGGTCTTCTAATCGCTCTCTCAATTACGGAGGCGTTGCACAGTCAGCCTTGTAATAGCTGCGTGTAGTTGAGCTGCGATGTGCAATCAATAGATAATAATTGGATGCGTACGTGTTACGCAGGAAGCGATATACTCCTGAGCTCGACATTAACTTTGGAATCGCTAATGTAAATCGATCGCCAGCTATAGCATTAATACGGTTTTACGATTAATATCAGATTAAACGCGAAAGACGCGCGCGAGAGGAAGCAAAGCTGTGACATCTATCATCATCCAAATGTTATCACTGTATACTTACAAAATTGCACCGCGATAATCTGCAACCACTTTTCCTTGAAATGTCATCATCGATCAGGCCAAATGCCTACTTTTTGTTGCATCTCTTTAATGTAATTTTTAACGTGTTCACACGCATGCTAGTATTTCTTATTTCTTCTTTTCTTGTATTACAGATACGCGGATCACTCGTACAGAACCCACCCGCGCGGTTTGATCATATACGGTCCACCTACCATCGTACCGAGTTTAGCCGCGGGTGGCAATGTATCCTCGACGACGCTACTCCCAATATTGGCCAAGGGCCTCACGAACGCGTCCAAATCCGAGACGGTGCCGGTCAGAAACCTGGTCGCCGGCAGTGGAACCACACGAGAGCTTCCGGTGGCAAATGCGACTAGCAACGCAACGATGCCACGGTGTCCCCTTATCCCACCGAATTTGGGTAAGTGAAAAAATTGGCGGAGATATTGACCTGTAATCAGTAGGGAGGATTTTTTTTAAATCAAAATTACAACCCGCGTATCGCGAAATTGCCCTAAAACTTTGTTTTACGGTTTTACCGCGTCTGAATTCGGGAGTGAAATATCGTGGTAAACAAATTAATATGCAAATATTACAAATAGAGATATAGACAATGTATTAATAATCGCTCGATATCTATATATTAGAAATCGTTGTGACGTTTCGTTCTTATTATAGAAACAACAAATACGATAAATTTATTGGAGAAAAGTGAATATATGTAGGTATATTTTCTTCCGTCGCGTTTCTCGAATTACTCCCGCCTCTTTAATTTATCATTTCATCGCCCATCTATTCTGTTCGCAGTTGGACCGGTGGTCGTTAGTAAGTCACCGCCACCGTTGTCCGAAATGGAGAAGTCATTCGTGGAGGTGAAGGCGGGCGGCACAGGTCGGCCCGCAGACTGCGTCGCCAGGCATCGCGTCGCCATAATCATTCCATTTCGCGATCGACCGCAGCATCTGCAGACCCTCCTCTACAACCTGCATCCGATCCTGCTGCGACAGCAGATCGATTATCAGATCTTCGTGATCGAGCAGGAAGGTAAGCGAGACTCGTGTGCGTCGCAATTAAATTGACCGGTCGCATGTTTGTTTCGCGAAAATCTTCGAGAACACTTTGATCCCTTTGCGAAACTGATCTCGACAAATAACCCGATATTAATCTTTACACGTTGATGCGGTTGATGATTAATTAAATTAAATATAATACCGAAATTGATGGGTTCCATATGGTGAACGTCGATATAATTTTCAAAAACAATTAAAATTAAACTATCATAAAAATGATATAATTTTTGTTAAAAAGAAGGGATTAGCTTCAAGTCGCTGCCTGAACGATATTTCGGTATATGTCGGGAATCGTAAATTCTTATTCACCCTGAGCCATCCCGAATATATGCGACTGACGTGTGCATTCCGGTGTTTCGATAACATCCCTCGGAGCACACGGTTTGTTTCCGTAGACCGGAATATAAACGTACGATCTTCCGCGAGCCTCTTCTCCTCGCTGGTGCGTGTAAGCCGATACTTTGCTACGATTTATTGCTGTCTAGCGGACGTTCCTCTTGCTCCCGTATTTTCCTGCTTGTCTCCCCTGCCCCGAATGGAGATCCTCCTACCGAGAGGAAAATGCCGGGAGAGCAAGAGTCGGGAGACGTTCGTACGAAAGAGGCCGTTACAAAGTTTCCGTCGTAGCCTCTAAGCTCTCCGACTTAATTTTTAATTAAATTTGTGTACGTTTTCTTATATCTCTCGCTCTTTCACCGACTCGACCCTTCTACGACTCGAGTAATCGACCGACCGTGGCAACGCATGGACCTCTCGAGAGAAACGACGCGAGATAATTTCACCGACACGGCGCGCGGCGCCCGCGCCGCTTAAATTTTAATGAAATTTTTTAAAAACCTTCATAATATAATTCTCTCGCGCGGGTGTAGTTATTTCTGTCAGTTTATTTAATGACGGCCATGTGAAGATACGGTTTCGCAAAAGCGTCTTCTCTCAGGTCGCTCCGACATCGGTATTACATCGTAATTACATATTCCTTAACCCTTAATCACCAGGTTATGAATTATGTTATGAGCTGCTTTTACGACGTTCTGCGAAGTTGGTTGATGATTACAGATCGCTACCGCAGTAACATGGAAAAGGGATGAAAGATGGGGAAGATAAACGTTACGAGTATCATCTCCAATTCATGAATGAAAGGTCTTTAAAGCACGATATATATTCCAGAATTCTTCTTCCCCCGATTATAATTATATCTAATTATAAATATAACAAATATCTCTGCAAATCAATAAATACAATAATGTTAAATACAGAGAAAATATATTTAACGAATTATTTGTATTTGAGTAATATAGAAGATTTATTAATCGACTCTACTGGCCATTATAATCGCCAAGACAATACGATCACGATTTGGTTCGATTATCGTCAAGACGCTCTTTTAACCAATATAAATTGTATCAAAGATTACATCAATTTTATATTGGTTAAAAGAGCGTCTTGACGATAATCGAACCAAATCGTGGTCGTATTGTCTTAGCGATTATAATGCCCAGTAGAGTCGATTAATATTTCCATTGTTGTTTATTATTTGACTGAGGAAGTAAAAGTGATTTATTCTGATAGAAGATTTAATTAACAAATTATAAATACATTCTTAATTTCAGATAATTCTTGAAAATGTACAAAAGCAAAATCTGATCTGTTTGCTTCTAAGCAACTTGTTGGATGATATCAGAGATATCAGAGTTTTGAGTAGGTAAGAGAAATGCAATGAAAATTATCTTACGGGCAGATAGTAGCATTTCCTTCGGCCGGGATGCAGAATCTATCATTCTATTCAGTCACCCAAGAAAATGCGATTTATCTCGGCTATTGAAGGGCTGCGAGAGCAGGCTCGCAATTTATCTTCATTAAAATTGCTCGACTAAGTTTGTTTACTTACCGCGTATGCGAGACGTCAAAATATGACTGTGATTAATTCTCTTGTTATTCCACGCAGCGCTTCTGTACACTTCCGGTCTGTGTATGATGGCACAATGAAATTACATGCGAAGGAAGTTTCGTAACAATGTGAAACAAATTTGTCGCTAGACATAATATATCCGATTCGTCATTGAATTTGATTTTACTACATTGCGTATTTCGCGAATCTTTATCGCGTATGTCGGCAGAAAGCTCAAATGCGAACAATTCCTCTGGGAAAAGCCGCGTACAATTAACGTTAATTTGAATGAAAGTAATATCATCTTTGCTGATATTAAATTGAAATTGGAGAAGGAATATGTTCTGAAATATCCTACACTGAGAAAAATCTCTCGGAAAAAGTTAACACAATATTGTAGACCTTATTTTGTCAGATAAGAAACTTTAAATTGTAATGTAAGAGAAAATATGAAATACACCGATTAACTACAATTTTGTAGCAAATTTATTTTGTCACATGCAAACACAAAAACTGTGATTCTGTGAAACAAACGCGCGAATTAATATTGTAATATTTTACAGTCTTATAAGCAGTTTGTCAATTGATTTCAGACAATCTGAGAATAATTTTTTAGAACAATTTTTTAGACTCATTTACTACAATTTATCCCTGTCCCTATTTGTACTATTATTTGTAGAAGAGATCTTCACAATTGTACTATCTGATGCTACACTTTTTTCTGAGTGTACGTTCTTATTCACATTGAGCGGGGAGAATTTAAAAATCGTATTTAAAATTCACATATCGTTTCTACGTTTGATATCTTCGTTTGCCACTTCAAACAACGATCTTAAGTCGATTTAACTGAGCAATATTACTTCCGGCGCGCGGCCATTTTATCATACATTCAGAACGTCTCTCGAAAATGTCGGTGCAATTTAATATGGTTTCCGCTGGAAAGTTTCGAGTGTGGAAGAATTCCTGATGGAATCCCAAATCGGATTTTATTTGCGTTTCTCCGCTCGGTATGCAAATGAATGTACAAAAAAGAAAGAGAGACAGTTGTTTCGCAATTTTTCAACGCGGTCACACGTTTTGTGGTGAAAAGCATTGAATGAAAATACATTATCGCATCGATATTTATGAAGAAAAATATGGCAAATAGGTATACGTTAAATAATTCATATTGAATAATGATTATTGTCGTAATATTAATGTAACAGAATAATCATTTATTTTCCTGTAACTTCAATTCCTCGTAATATTTTCTCTAAATTAAAAAAATGAAAAAATTTTTTATTATAGAAATATTTAAGAATCTTTATTCATTATTAATTTTCGACAAGTCGAGAACCAATTTTCGAAAAAATTTAATGAAGATTCTATTCAAAGATCGTGAAAAAATTTTTCACTAGCTTTTACTGCAGAAGCATTTAAAGTTGATTGCTATTACGGCCCAATTTACGTTAATTTAGGTACTGCAAATCGCCGATGAATGAATCCTCTCGTGATAATTTAATAAGGATTATACAATGCGATTACCACCCTCCTACAATTTTCCCGAAGCAAATAAAGAAGGATATTCCTCGTCGTCGTCGTCGTCGTAGAATTATTTCAATCGGATCGCTATTAAGTCGTAATGACGTTAATTTACGACAGATCGCCGGGCAATGAATTCTCGTGATAATTTAACGAAGACAATATTTCACTGGCGCCGGCGCGATTAATTACGGCGAAACAGCAACGATTTATTCTCGCCCGTTGCGTTGCGCGCGATTCCTTAGAAAATGCGCCGAACTGTTACTCACTGTCAGACTACTCTCGAAAAGCCCGTGCAAGTCAGGCTTAAGTGCTATCTAATCCTGCTGCAAGCCTGAGGGACTAACTAACATTTTCCCCGTGATTCCCGCAATGCATTGTACCCGAGAACACCATGAGTCACGGTTATTTGTATATGCAACAAAAGCTGCACGTAAAATCCCAACAAAAAAATCATGCCCAATTAAAATTAAAAAATTCACGCTGTTGTATCGCGATATGGTTGTCCCAATTAAAGGATTCTTTTGGATGGAAGAGAGATATGCAAATGCAGCAAATTTTGTTGATAACGAAGAAGTACATCGCATATTTAGTGTAAAAATAGCAGTAAAAAATGGTATAAGGCGCTATTACCCACTCTCTTCCTTCCAGAAGTAACATTTACATCACGTAGATGCAGATGTAGTATAAGTCTAATTATCTCAAATTTACTGAGAATTAACGTTGCGTAAGAATTTATTGAGCCATTATGCTGAAGTACCATAATAAAAAATATGAATTTAAGTTTATTAGTGTAATTTTTTAAATTTTTTAGCCAGTGTAATCTTTTTTGCAGCAAGTGCTAGTAAAACTCACCATGTAATAATGTCTTGCGGAATTACAGTGTCGATCTATATTAGTTTACGTGGTGTCTTTCGAAGGTGTAATCACGTAATGGCATCAAAAAAATAAACCGAACGATAGGTCATGATTATCGCGAACGCAGCCCGCATATCCGCCATGCGGCACGGATACCGTTACGATCGCACGTACGTGCAAAGTCACGGCCATTTATCGTCAAGTTGAGCTTAGAGAGGCTTAATCCAACCAGTCGTTCGTCAAGAAGACGATGCACCTGCGCGTTAACTAAAAATCGATAAAATAAAGTAAAGTTTACGTGCAGAAATATAAATATAATACGGCATAATAGCGATCCGATTGAAATAATCTACGACGACGAGGAATCCTTCTGTATTTGCTTCGGGAAAATTATAGGATGCGAAAATAATACGTGAAGTAAAGTAATATACAAATTAAATATACAAATATCGAGGTTATCAATCTTATACTGCAATATACATTTGATAGAATAAAAAATATAATTTCCTAATCCTAGTATATGTATACTCGAAATTGTAGAAATTGCTTTCACACGCGATATTTTCATGAAGGGTGAATAAAGTGAATAAATTTTGTATCATACTTTACAATAAATTTATTTGCGCGGACCGGAAACATATCGAATATAAAACGATGCGTATGTGCGTGTGAGTGTACGCGTGTGACGCGCGTGTGCGTGCGCGCACTTACAAATTAACGCGACTTTAATTGTCCCAAATGGCTCGGACACGGTCGCGCTCGGCCGCAATTTTGAAATTCAAATTCCGAGTGCTCTCTCTATCCCTCTGTCTCTGTCTCTGTTTCCTAGAACTATGCCTCGGCTTGGGATTAAAGCGGAGTCAGCCCACCGAATACTTCACTTTTGCATAATTAGTGCCGCGCTGAATATTTATCGAATCGACGACGGGAGGGGATCGGCAGCGAAGTCGCGACTTCATTTGCAGTATAAGCCCGGCCGATCGACTGTGCCGCGCCGCGGATCAGGAAATTAGATTCATGGCGTACTTCCTTCTGGCCCGAACAAAATCAATTTCTCGATACGGGATAAGAGCTCGGGGATATGTCGGAGAGGAGAGTTTCCATCTCGAGAGTGGTGCTAATCTCGCGAGTTTTCTCGATATTTCATATCCTTCCCGTTTTACGATTGAATTTTTCCTCGAAAACTAAATTTGACAGGAAAATACAGGTAACAAATACAGATAATAAAATACTCGTTTGTTCTTTTCATAATATAGAGGAGGATAATTATTTATAGGGATAGCAATAAATGTTGACGTAGATTGAAATGAATATTAAATGGGAATGGACATGTATACATTCATCATTCATTTATTACAAAATAACAGCTATTTAGTTTCAACAAAATTTGTCATCCTGTATAAATTATGGTAAATATTAACTTTGAATAAATATGTCTAGACAGATAGTAGATTTAAATGGACGCGGATTTAAATATACACCGCCTGGGTATAATATTCACAATTTCAGTCGTCGTCTGATATTAGTTTCGTGAAACAGAAGTGCGGAAGAGCAGCGAACGTTCCTCCATGAATGTCTACTACCGGAAGAGGGGCAAGATTATCGAGGCGGGCAACTCTCTCGCGGACAATTAGTCGCACCTGTCGCCAGTCGCCGCGGCTTCGGGCACTCTCGCGATACAGAAATCCGCATATTAATAACGCGCTAGATAGAACTGTCGGAAGCACCGGCCTGCATCCGCGCACTCTTATTATCGTAACTGTATATACAATCATTAACGACGATCGTCCGGTCATCGATATCGAGGAAATCCGCCGTATCTCCGTCCATAAGCTCGATAATTACGATGAAAAACGCGATCGAGTTTTTTCTCGTGTTGGCGAGATGATGGGAAAAGACAGACTGCGAGACGACTGTGAGATGTCATTATACTGAAATATCTTGAATTCACACAGGAAATTGCCATTTTTGTTGCACTCTTTTACTGTACTCTATTAGAAATGATTTTTCACGATTGACTATAATAAGTGATGATTTCTATAAAATTATTTCGTTATTTCGCACAGTGTAATAATTTCATCGAATGACGCCTTCGCATCAAAACGCGAATTCAAGTGAGAAATATCGCGCACACGTCAGTTTCAGTGTGCTGTTGCAAAAAATTGTGAGAAATTATTTTACCAGCGATGGAAGTAACGAAAGCTGAAACACGTCGGACGCGATGAGAACAACGCGGAATATTCCGGGAATTTAAATGTACGGACGTATACAGCCGGAGATACAGATAGTCCTTTTCTCCGTTCTCCGAACAAACGTGGCAGCGCATAACTTGATATTGTAGACGCAATTCTTTCGGATGAATAAATAAGCGGCGTTCCTCTGCGGAAACTGATATATGGAAATGAATCAAGTTCGTCGCTAGTTGAGAGCGGTGTCTGTCGGGACGACTCAGATACGATCTTAATTTATCAGCATCGCGGGAAAGGTCGCGGGCGAAAGACGTTGATAAACATTTAATCGTCCGTTCTCCACCATCTCGCCGCATTTCTCCACGCCGCAACCCGTTCTCATGCGTTACATTAATAATTACGAGATTAAATGACGATAAATTGATGGGAATGAAAGATAATAGCAACCAATGGACTTTCATTATTGGATACGTGTAGATAGTTCAATATAATCACCATCTGATTGAGGACCAAGAAAATATTGTACCTACCAATAATGGTATATAAATACACTGCCGGCCAAAAGTTTGGATACAGCGTTAAAAGACTAGGTATTATAAAAAAATTTACTTTTATTGATGTAGTTCGTATTTACATTAGAGGTAAATGATTATTTTGTTATACGAAAACTACAGAAAATTTAAGTAAAACAAAAATAACTTGAATCTAACGCATTTTTAACCAATAACTAGTAAATTTTCTTTTCATCAAAAAATGCACCTTTGGTTTTGATGAACCATTTTTACAAGTCGTGGCATTCTTTCTGAGGTGAATCGAGTACAAAATCCTCGTAAAAGTAAATATTTGCATCATACCCACTCTTGTGAGCGCAGAAGTAAATATTTGCAAATATCTTGTATGATATTTCTGTGAATTCTTTTATCAGAGATCGGTAAGATTTTAATATTTAATAAAAGTTATGACTAAATTAATTAATTAATAACAAAGAAGCTTCCTTGAAAGGGGAGTGTATTCAAATCTCTGGCCGGCAGTGTAAGAAACCAAAACTCCGCAGGTCAAAAACTAATACTATATATAAATAAATAATCTGTCGTTTTTTATTACGAGAAGAACTATTTTCAAAAAGGGTGTGATATAAAAGTTAACTGTTGTTCCAACTCGGCCTCAATTTTTATAAATGATCGCTATGAAACTTGACACTAAACACGACGATGACTCAATTTATGTCCTTGAAGAGGGCTAAAGGCGAGGGGCGTAAATCGATTGGCTCTTTGGCTTTATTTCTCACGAAGCTGAGCATTTTTCTGCCTTTACATGGTTTCCTTTTAATAAAGTGGTTTATTCGATATTTTTAAATTTATATTGTTGGCGATGACAATGAAAGATCTTAATATTATATGTTAACATAATTCGATTTGTCAACAGTAGTCCGCTGGAAGGCAATTGTACCATCTTTTGTTGGCATCTCTGTACACCGACGCCTTGTATAATACGCTTGAGAGATTTTAGAGAGCCGTTTGTCTACTTTTTCTCTCGGCCAAACCACATTTCGCTCCCGTCCGTTTGCAATTCTAATTCGTCAAAGAGCGTAATTGCACAGTGCGCTCCGAAACGCGCGCGCGAGTGTCAATGCGACACTCGTCATAAATAACGTAGAACTGCACCGTAATGAAACGCCATTAGATCGCTTGACATTTACATCTTTTAGGTCAACATCGCCTTCCTCTGGGATGAGTTTCCATTTCGCCTTTTCTCCTTTCCCCCGTGAAATTGTTCACCGTAGTCGCGCTGCACCTGCGTCTCTTTATCGTCCACTGTATTCCGCGTCCTCGCCCGCCTCTCGCCGTATCCCCGCTTTATCGCGTCACCTTTTACTCATCGCTGACGGCATAAAGAAATATCTGAAATACCCGGAATACACTTCCGTCGAGAGGCGCCTTTCGTCGAGAGACCGGGAGAAACGAGACCTCTCCTCCGACGGCGGGGGTCCTCCTCGTAACGCTCTTTATTTTTCCGCGTCTGTCTTCCGCGTATGTTTGTCGGCGACAGTGAAGGAGATTCGATCGAGCGCGAAGTTTATTCAGCCAATAATAATCGACGACTGACGGGAGAGATGCAGCGCCAGCGGCTTTGAGAGCGTTAGCCTTTGCCTTTCCTCTTCGTTCTTTGAGAAAGAGCCTGTTAGTTCGCCGGTCTCTCGTAATCATTCTCGAATAATCGCGGACGCGAGGTTTCAGTTAGATTCCTTTCACGCTTTTTTCGCTCTTTTGCTTCCGTCTTTCTCCATAGGAAGTATATAATATAATATACAAAGTGCTCCGCGGCGTATTCGATAAATTTCACTTACGAATTATTTGTGCTGTTTAGAATCAACAACGCTATTAAAAAAACCATTAAACAGTGTATTTAGTTGATATTCTTATCAAACAAAAAGTGATATTATTGCGTAGAAATTAATATTATGTCATTTTTGTTTTATTAAAATAATAATAATCGTAAATTAGAATATAAAGTCATTAATCACTCTCTCGGCTTCGCCCTAATATTCTCAACTGCAGCCTGAGAGGATGAAAACGACGGAGCGCGGATGGCAAGCGGATGGCAGGAAATATGAGGAAAATTCACCGAAGTTCCCTACGTATGACCTACTTCCATCATGGCATACGAGTAACCGCGATGACAGGATAAGACGCGAAACTTTTAATTGCGCCCGACGACTTGGCAAACGTCCGCGGGATTCCTGCCACCCTCCCTCTTTTCATCAATCCTTACGTGGCGGCGCCTCCTCTTGTCAAGCCAGCGGCAATTTGTACGCGGCTGCTTCCTCGTCCCTTCCGCAGGAGATCAAGACTCTTCCCTCGGCTTTTAAACAAGTCTGTTATAGCAACTTTGCGAAGAAAGTTTCTTTAAAACACGCCGGAGAGCGGATTATTTTGCCGCAGTCTCGAGAGCGTGGAGCAACTTTGATAGCTTGTAGTAGGTCGAACTAATCAGCATTCATAAATTAAGAGGCGCGCTTAAATTAAGGAAGAAAGGGAGAGAATTAAAATTTCATACCAGATTGTACTAAATATTTGAAACTTGATTAACAATGGAGTGTTTCAAAGATTTAGTGCGTTTTCAGTTCGCGAACACGCCGACTTCGCTTTGACTTTGCTTGTAATTTATTAAAGAAACTCCACGCTTTGATCGAGATTTACGTTGGTCTGCGGTTTGTTTCTGCTTCATGAAAATTGAAAAAAAATTAATAAATTATCAAAATGTTGAATATCGCGCTTGCGTTGAAATAATTATCGAGATAAAACTTAAATATTCTATTCAAACGATTGACTTGTAACATTCATATAGTTGAAACTTTTTAAGAAATTGGAATTATTAATTGAAATTGTTCTTAAGAGAAGTAAATCTAAAATTCTTTTTAACAAGAGTCGTCGAATTATATTGAATTAATTTTATTTGCTATTTTGGTTTGGAAAGATTTTAGGCATTTACTTCTCTTTAACAATATATCAACGATATTTATCCATATCGTTCTGTTCTCAGGTACCGGGGCCTTTAACCGAGCAATGCTCATGAACGTCGGCTACGTAGAGGCTCTAAAAGAAAGAACCTTCGACTGCTTCATCTTTCATGATGTTGACTTACTTCCGGAGGACGATAGAAATCTGTACACTTGTCCCGAGCAGCCCAGACATATGTCGGTTGCGGTGGACAAATTCAAGTATAGGTAAAAACGCGATTCTTTCGCACTTACAAAAAGGCGATTTTAAATAAATATAAAACATAGTTGAATTGTATATTATAAATCCAAACACGTATAATCAAGTAATTTTGAAATATAAGTAAAGAACAAATAAATTGAATTTTATAATATGGCTTATAAATCTATATCATTCTCAGCATGAAGTAAATCTAGCTTATTTTTTTATTTTCTTATCGACGGAAAATTTATTTAATGTTTCTACATCTTCAGGCTACCCTACGCCGATCTCTTCGGCGGCGTGTCCGCGATGTCGCGCCAACACTTCCAGCTGGTCAACGGCTTCAGCAACGTCTTCTGGGGCTGGGGTGGTGAGGACGACGACATGGCGAACCGCATCAAGGCCCATGGTCTGCATATCTCGCGATATCCGGCAAACGTCGCGCGCTACAAGATGCTCACGCACAAAAAGGAGAAGGCCAATCCGAAGAGGTGAGTCGAAAAAGTCACTTTTTATTCAGGATAACTAGTTTTCTGAACATTCTCTTCGGATCGTAGTGGTTGAACGCATAATTTTTGACGACAGGTATGAATTCCTGAAGACAGGCAAGAAAAGATTCTCCACTGATGGATTGGCTAATCTGCAGTACGAGCTGAGCGACAAGCGGAAGCCAAAGCTGTATACGTGGCTCTTAGTGAGACTGACGCCGCCGCAGCCCAGCTGATGGCTACCATGGCTCGGCTGAAGGCTCCTTGCACACCAAGCTTATATCTGTAGCGAGGTCAATGCGATTGTGTCGCGAAACCGCGACCCTGGGGCTCGCCGCTCGTCAAAGAAGCAAGACTAAAGACAAAAGACATTTCCGCGAAATCGGCGGAGAGAAACGCGAAGTTGTTCTCCGAAGACACTTCCTGGAAATGCTGGAATTCCGATTCATCGACGAAGAGAGACGAGATCCTGAATGCACCGGCCATTTTTATCCCTAACTGACCTAACTTCGGCCATACAATAAATAATTATATTACAGAATATGGCTCGTTGGGAAGAAATGAATAGTTCGAGTGAGATTAATGAATAATTAGAAACAGAATAATGAGAAACGCTTCATAAGATTTTATTAACTTCAATTACGAGTTACCTGTATACTGACACGGCCTCTCTGTATTCAGGATCGTCGATTGATCCTGTCGTTCTTCCGTTCGCCGTTTCGCCGAAGATCGTTCTTAATATTTTCTTTCTCTCCGACCAAAAAATTAGTAAAAGCCGAAGAGCTAAATTTAAATGTCTCATTTGCATACTATATTATTCGTGGAGCTCTAAGATAAAAAATTACTGGGAATCTGGCGTACAGAAGGTGCACAGGATCAACGATTGGATGGAGCGCGTCAGTGGTAGGGATAGGGAGAGGAAAGATGCTTCCACGTCGGCGGTTTGTCGAGTAAATCTCGCCGCTGCGTAAGGGTCTCGTCTTCAGTTTTCCTCTCTCACGGAGGGGATGTTGTTACGTGATATATTTTTATTCCTCATATTTTTTTATCGCGATGATAGGTTAAAGAGCGAGTAGAATATAGCATACGAGCTGACGTGCCAAAGGAGAATGTACATGAGTGTATGTGTGTACGTGCGTGCGTGTGCTGTACGAAAGAAAGGAGGAACAGAAAGCAGGAGCAGAAAGCAGGAAGGGAATACCCAAGAGAACGAAGAAGCTTCAATATCCTTCTTAGAGCCGAGCTACGGTATTATGTGCGCAAAACAAGCTGTTGTCGCTCGAGAGGACTTTAGAGAGCTTTCCGCTTTTACGGCTTATACATCGTAACCACCAAGAGGTGATCACCGTACATGATCAAGCCTCGTTAGCGAACAGGAATAATTAGACAGTGAAAATTGGAGAGAACGTACAATCTCGTATGACCTGTTAATGATAATAAATCACCCAGTAATCTATTTGGATTTTAACGATTCGAGAGTTAATTTCCAACATTCAGATTCTTTCGCTAACGAGGAGCCTCTACGGTGCTAAAAATAGACTGGATTAGGGTGCGTAATGAAAGGGACAGAGGGGCGGATAATATCGCGGGTAAAGTTTCTTGTAGGGTTAATTATACGAGATATAATGCGAGAGGTTTCGAATCGCTTTTCAAAGTCGCATATCGCTCGTTATATCTTGATCCCGAGTGTGCTCTAGGTTCGTAACTCGAGCTCTCGTAGCGGGATCGGAGCTTATTTTTTTACGGGGCTGTAAATTATCGGTTGGCTTCGTTGCTAGGGGATTGATTTTTCGATCGATATCAGCGCGAACGGCTGTGCGAAACGAAGAAACGGTACTTAATTGTTGTTTGTCATTTGGTGAACGAGCATCGAGTGTGCGCGTTTTCATTTGTCCACGTATATTTAGGCACGAAAGAGAAATTGTGCGCTTCATGAGAAATAAAGGTGCTTCCATGTATCTATTTCATACATTTGCGAAATAAGAACTGCAAACTCCTACAGACGACTTGATTCCCAAGTTTAATTGCATTAATATCAATTAAAATTGGAAAAGTTTCTTTTTCAAGAGGAGACCAGTTTCTAACTCAGATGTCGGCTAAGTTTAACTTTAGTTTAACTATTGCTGTATTTCTTTAGAGAAACTAAAAGTAAAAAAGAATCACTTAAAACAAGATTGAATTTAACAGGAGCAGTTGGAAAATCTTAATGAAAAATCATTAACGAGAGGAAAAATTTTTAATGAACAGATTAGCAGTAACTGATTATTCAATTTGCTCCTAGAATCGGCTCTCAATTATATTGTTATTTGCATCATACACCTATTTAATGCGTGGATGAAGAGGTCCATTTGGATATACGCGAGCGAGAAGATTTATATGCGGAACGTTAGCAAGCGCAGTCAAGACTTAGAATACACTAACATATCACGTCTTGTCATAGACACATGTGTGAAACTTCACTGTGCTGTGGACGAGCATACTTAAGCGTCTTAAGCGCAAGCGAGAGCACGGGCTGTGAATAATGCGTCTTTTTGCGGTTGAATGAATCACGAGGAGGAGCAGGACAGTAATCCGACTTGTTACGACGACGAGCGACACAATTAACATCCTTTTCCTTCCGCATCGCGCAATCAGCAGCCGATCGATACCTTATCCCCGTCATTTCAGAGCTCTCTGAACTCATTCAGCGACTTTACGAAGTTCTCTGGCTTATCACTTTGCGTTTTACGATTTTTGAAAAGTTTTTCTTGAGATCTTTCACTAAATCCTAATATCAGTCGTTTAATAATAACTAAAGGAATTCTATATTGCTGCACTTAATTATTTATTTATTTATTTATTTATTTATTTATGACAGGACTAGAATTATATTTTAAAATGTCGACAAGCTTGTTGTTTGATTAATTTAATTTTTACTACTTTTCATTTATGAGCAAAGAGAATCACAAACGCGAAGTGATAGAACGCTATAATTACTTGGTGAAGGTAGGAATCAGCTGATGTTCGCGTTGTATAAGACGACATGAAGATTCTGACTGAGAAATACATGAGATATGCGGGAAATGTATTGGGTGTACGCTTGGTGCGTTCTTATTGCCGTTTCTGTGATTAAACATTCCGATGTCGTTATTTGATCTGGATGTAGATTATCACTTTGAATACGTTTCGTTGTCATTTTTCGTTGTCTAACTTGATCGTCTAACTCAGACCCAAGACTTCTAAATTATCTAAATATGCTGTTTTCATGTAATCAAATGTACCAATTTTTCTAATTAAAGAAATGGTTGGAAAATGGTTGGAAAAGTACGGATAAGAAATGCTTTCTTCAAAGAAAGTAAAATTAATAAAGAGTAATTTCCACAATTTCAGCACAAATATAACGAACAAAGGGACAAAACCACGTATAACAGTTACCGCGCGTTTCTAGAAATGCAATTATTTAATCTCAAAATTTACTTGTCCAATTTAAATTTATGTTTAATGCTGAAATTGTACGCGAAAATTCTACAAGTGTAGAAATGAGTCACAAAATGATTTTATATTTAGAGAAAAGGCAGATAATTAAGAGTAAAATAATTTGAAAGCATAATTTTATAACGTGCAAATTGTTATTATAGATCTAAGGAAGATAACTCACAAGAAGCTTGCAGGGTTCTTAATTAAGATGTGACTTTGTTGAAAGATGAAAGAATTGTTTCTAATGTTTTTGTGGATCACTAATTAATTTGCTGCCATTGAGTGCAAAGCGGAGCGAACGTGCGAGGAAAGAAATAACAGTGAAGGATAATATTTAAGTGTAGCTTTTAAGAGAAACCGCTGTATCATATATTATTACCGTTATCGAATAATCAGGAATATCTATAAGTTAGGATAAAAATGAAGTGAAAGAAAATATTCAACGTGTGCCGCAAAAGGAGTATAAGTTACGGTTTCCAAAGGACGCTAAATTGCATCGATATTAACCGTAATCAAAGCAACAAACTATTGCAAATGTAAATTTTTCATTTCTTTGTCTAAATTCTTTTATCTATAATTTAAAATATTCTATTTTTATATACTACACTGAACAACATATTTAATTAAATTATAACAAAAAAAAAATGATCCAAATTTATCAGGACTGTCAAATAATTGTATAAGAACCGGATTCTGTAATTATCAGTTTTCTGATTTATACTTATATTTTTCCGGAGCACGCTGTATGCAAGATGTGTCGTGTAAAACGAATCCAGTCGCGATGTTAAAGTGTAATATAAAAGATATTTTGTTTCTCGGAATATTGTACGTGTAATTAAATGAAGCTTTCTCCCTTTAAAGATGTGATTGGGTACATTTACATGGGACATTTCGCGTATCATGAATATGTTCGATAAATTTGGTGCGCTCGAATGCCGTACGAGAACCTCGCAGGATATAGTCACCCTATTCCTTGCAGTTTTGCAAACTTGGAGAGCTTCCGTCGGGGAGACGAGACTTTTATACGTACCATGTATATCATGCACACGGATTTTTGCGCACACACGAATTGTAATTTAGGAGATTTATTTATATACCGAAGAAAGGTAGAGAGAGGGATTATTTCGCGGCGTCGAGAGAGTTATGTAGTTATGTAGGTTTACGATCAATTTATTATTACCGTATAGCTATTGTTGCGCTAGGTTGATAAGAGATTATTTGAAGCGTGGAGTGCAATTATTTTTTAATACACCCATCGTTATCGCGAGGTGCGGTTCTCGTGCGGCGCGTGCGATTGTTAAATTCCAATCTCAGAAAAGACGAGATAGTGATTAAACATAAACATCCTGTAAATGAAGAAAAATAATCGCTAAGTATTTATATGAGAAGATAGGCGACAGAGAGAGAAAGAGAATCGACGAGGCGCTCAGGCGTAACATAATTACGATGTGTAATATGTATATTATATACGCGATATATTCCGTCGCTAATTAGAAAGCGTCAGGGAGTTTTCAAAGCGCGGACACGAGGACTTTTCGTATTGTTAATGTTGAACATTATTGTCAAACGCGAGATGAGAAGATATTCTGCGAATATTCCGAGAAAGTATAAGACGTACATAATTACGAGTTTTCTAAGAGTTTCTATAACTAGCGAGAGATAAGTCGAATTTAAACTTGTGTGTATATATATATATCATATCCGACGGAATGTACCGTAACTTCTCGGGATGCTTTCCGAGCTTTCGCGACTGCAACATCTGCGGAATCGTCGAAATGTATATTTCGAGAATTTGCATAGTATTTTCAGATATCTTCCGAACATTCCTACAATATTACGATACATAAAATTTATCAGAATATTCTGAAAGTATTTTCAGGATACTGCCCGTCTCAGGCGAAAATATCTTCTCGACAATGTTCTCATCTCGCATCATCTGGTTTGATTGATATCTCCCAAAAGGGACAATTAAAGTAGCCGAGAAAAGAATCTACCGTAAAAGTATCCGATATCTAATTTACATAAAGGTCCATCAGAAGGGAAAAGTTACGAAGATCGATGACGATGTCTATATAAATTGGCCAAGAGAAAACTATTTAAAAAGTAATGCGGATATCCATATAAATTAGGAGGAACTTTCCTCGTGTACGTAATACTTGCTTCTTCTCGATTTACCAGAACGTCTGGGAGACTATTCCTTTTCACAAGTTACATTTGTGATGTATTGAAACAATAAATTTCTGTTAAAGCACATTTCTTTCTCTACTGTCTTTCACTTTGTCCTTTTTCAGCAAATAGTTCTGCTCCGATGATTTCTATTTATCTAGTTTGCGACGATAGTCGTCGATAAAGTAAAGCCTATCAATATAATTTTTTACGATTATAAAATAAAATCAGTATTGGGATTAATTAAACGCAAAGTACAATAAATCGACATCCGGATTTGTTTTAAGGATCGCGAAAGGGGGAGATTTCTTTTTTCTGTGCAGGGATAAATTGTCACAAGACGCACACATGTCAGATATACATACGTATATTTGATTCGTGCTGCTTACGGACTACGAACATTTAGCGCAAAAATGTATATAACGTTCCCGTGGTAATACGATGCACAATGTGCGATTAGTGTGCAGCTATGTAAAGTTACCGTCACTTCGAGATGATTATTTATCAGTGCACATATTTGAACGTCCGGTCTGAGATTTATATCGCCATCGGTCCATACGTGATGAAATAACGTAGTTAAAGCATCTCTTAACTCCTTTTTGACCAGTATGTCTTAATGAAACTCAGGGATCTAACTTTTCAATTGTAAATGAATTTAATTAATAATGAATAATCTTGTAAAAAAAAATCTTGAGCTTTTAACACATTACATCACATAAAAGACTGCATTTTAATATTCCATATTATAAAAACTTTTAAATTTTCACGTAAAAGTAAGCAAAATATTTTTTTATAAAAATTTACTTTCCTTTATTATTAAAAAAGTAATGAAAACTTTCTCTTTCGAGAATTTTGGTCAAAAAGGTATTAAAATGAAAGAAGAGCATTCCGATTGTTTCATCGTCTCGTGATAAATTCTGCAAACCTACAAAATCTCTACGAAACCACCGGAGTATCTACCTTAGAATCGATATAATATCATCCGATAATCTAAAAACGCTTCTCTTCGACAATATAACATTGACTAATGGACAGTAAGTTATCATATTATGTATTACACCCACTATATCTTTTTCGAATTCGAAATCGCAGCCCTCTGCAACTTACTTATTCACAAGAATATAATCGAATCCATAATCGCATCGCGCAGAAACGAAGACCTTAACGTTGTCCAATATAAAACGTCATCGCGATAATTACGCACAGATACGATATAGCTAAAACCAGAATACAATATATTTACGATTTAACAATCGATAAATTAAATATCAATATAGTTAACGCTAAATCATGTTAACGCTCGATTATTAGCGGCATCATTACGCCCTATTAGTTATTACGCGCACGTATTTATTCATAACGTATACATCAACACATTAATATTTAATATTGCGTAATACATAATATTGCGGTATTTTGACGGCAATCGCTCGCCGCTGATATTATCAATGAAATCTTCATCAGCGCAACGAAGCCCGTTTGGCAAATGATTCCTTCGGAATATAAAAATTCTCTTCGGGAATATAAAATTGTCACGTAAACGTATGAGCTAATTACAAGTTACATCCAATATCGTATGAAGAATATAACGCGGCCTTCTCGATATTTATTTAATCATTTACGTCAAACGATTCTTTTTTTGCGAGAAACTTCAACGAATTTTAACTAAGAAATAGTCCAGCTATTCAATTAAGTGCTCGACTATCAACAATTAGGGATCATCTCTATCCAGCACCATAAGAGGGAATCGATCTACGAAATGGCGTTTTTTTCAATTCTTTTTTTTTATTATCGTACGTTTTCAACGGAAATAACAAACGCGTATTAACTCTGGAATACGCATTTTATGTTACCGGAATTCACTCGAAAATTGCTCTAAAACAATTTAGTCGCGCACTGCATCGCGTAGATACACGTGTACATATATATGTAGAACATTCGATTCATATACGGGATTAAAATATGGCAGCAATATTTTCCGATTTGGACGGGACATATTTTTAGCACAAGGCTCGGTGTATGCTCGCGAGATTGTACAATTGAAGATCTTGATGCAAGAACCAGTATTATATCCGCAAATATTCGAGAAAAAATGTATATAAAAGATTTGTAGTAACATACAAATTAAATATAAAAATAAAATGAAATAATTTATAAAAAATATCAGCTACAGGCGCGTATACTTGTTTTCCCCACTAGACATCGAGATTGAATGAAATGAATTATGTTCAGTTAATTTCAGAAAAATTTGGTTTGTTTGATAAAACACCTATCTGGTCGTCACATCGAGACTTTCAATTCTCCGATGAACCTTGAATCGAAAATTGATCTTCATCAATAGACTCTCTAGAAACATGAATTGTACGACACTAATTTTAGTCTAAGTTCCAGAGTTAATACCATTAAGGGGTTATACTACCTTGGAAATTTTTTTTTCCATATTTTTTTTTATTGGCTTAAATGATGCATAAACTGTTCAAGAATGATATTCAAAAACTATTTTGGGGATAAAGCTTTGATAAACAATTTTTATATTTTTTTTCCGAGACGCCTTTGAGCGCTCCGAAACGTTTGAAAAAGCCGCTTTGCTGCGCGCAGCATTTTAAGTGTATGACAGCTCTGTTGGTAGTTTTTGCCGGTATAAATCAGTTATAAAATGCCAACAAAAGTTTAAATGCCGTCGTTTGGTCAATAGCGCCGAAAGCGATATCAAACGGCAAAAGAGTGGTTGACATTGCTACAAACATCGCTGTAATATCATACAATTGTGGTTTTCGAGGACTGTTAGATGTTATGAGCATGCTTCAACTGAAGATTAACTCAGAATTATACAATTTTTCCATGGAAGTTGGTCAACGTCGAGTTACAGCCGCAAACCGCTCAGCATCGAAAAATCGGAAAAGCGCTCGGAAAGACATTACGTCGCTTAGAAAAGAGGCTGAAGAGAAAAATACATGCTTGGAAGAGCAGTTATACGGTGCTGGGATAGCAGATTAAAGGTAAAAAAATTGGCAAGCCTATATTTTGAATATTTCATATAGTAAATACGTTTTGAAACTTTAAACGCGTTTTTCTCGAAACCACGTTTTTCAAATTTGCGTACATCGTAGCTCGCTCAATTTTTATTGGATTGACTTGAAATTTTAACTGTAGCTTCTTAGACAGATTATCCATCGAAGTATGTAAGGTTTTTAAGATTGATAAATAATTACATTTGCAATAAACAATTTAAGGTCGATTCTTTACCCAAAAATGAAAAAACAAAATTAAAACTGATGTCAATTCGCGAATTTTCAAAATAAAATTATAATCCTACGTACTTCGAATGATAAACTAATGTAGATTAAGGAAAAAAATTTTTTTTTGCTATAGGTGGTGTACAGAGACTTCTACAGTGTACGCAGATTTCCTCCTCGGACAAAACATGTGTTCAAGTTACCTAGTGCCACGACGCCATTTTGTATCTTAAATTTAAATAAAAATTATTTTTGTATACCTTAATACATGTATAATAAAGTCTCAAAATTTCATTTTAATCCATTGAGTAGTTTTCGAGAAAAAAATTCCCAAAGAAGGGTTCATTATTCAGTGCGCGAAGGTAGTATAACCCCTTAAAAACGATAAAAAAGTGAATGTCTTGACACTTACATTCTTGTTTAGTAATGTTTGTGCGATATGTATGTAAAGTAATTGGCACAGGTATATGTATATTATACGTATTATACAAAATCCATTAGAAATTGATCCCACCCCGATTACCGCAATCTCTCTGGTGCGGGTTAATCCTCTTTAAAAAGAAACCATCATTATCATTGTCATCGGTATACATTGATAAGAATCACCCGCAATCTTTTCCACGTCCCTCCAACGAATATAAGAAACCCCATCCCATCGGACTTATAATGTAAGTCTCATTAAGAAGATCACACACAAAAATAGACACCGCTGCGTCGGCATCCACGCTGTCTCACTTCAGCGTTCGATAAAAATATGAATAATCGGCGAAGATCGTCGCCTTTTCGAAGTTTTAAACTCGCGATCGGAAGCTGCTGGGACAGTTCGGCGAGGATTCTAATGTTTGCCGTTGGTCTTTTTAGATTGGCCGTTGTCCGAGAGGTGTTTCCAGAGGCCCGTTATCAACGGCACGTCCCTGAAGCTGTCGGCCGCCGGCTATCCTGCCTGCTACGAACACATCAGGTCGACCGACCTGGATTCGCCCCAGGCGTTTTGCACCTTGAAACCGGCGCTCGGTCGAGGCACCACGTGATGCGCCGGAGTGGATGCCGCGTGGTGCCTAAGCGTTGTCATAGGAATACTATTGTTACTCCCCGCACTCTTCTTCTGGCTCTTCTTCATGTCCGAATCCTCCTCGAAGCATACCTGAAAAGAAGCAAACGGCTCACGTTACTCGACAAATTTTTACTCTTTTCCTCTATGTATTTGATTATAGGAAATTATATAAATGAAAAGTAAATTTGATTGTTATTTCTTTTTAGATTGTTTTTAAAATCTAAAATTATTTCCTGGAATTTTTTAATCTTTTTGTAACATAAAAAATGGAAATAAATAATAAATAGATAAGTATATATTACTATATATTATTTTTACTCTAAGAATTTTAAAGAACGTGTGTAACCAAAATTACAAATATTTTGAATATTTTAATTAATTATAATTAATAAAATATTTGGTTTAAAATATATAAATATATACTAAAATCTCCCGTGCCAATTAAGTTGAGGGATGGCAAACAAAATTTTTTTGACGCGCTCAGATTTCCGAAATAAAAATATAAAACGTGTGTTTGAAGTTATCCTTCTCAAAAAGACTAGACAAAATTACTTTGCCATTTCGGATTTTAATTTCGCTTCAAATGTTCTCTTTTTGCAGTCTCTCATATCCTCTGACGCGATGCAGATCAATGGAGTGTACACATAGCAACGCGATGTGGAGTACCTATCGACGAGATGTAGTAAACTGGGAAGGGATCAAACGCCGTGGGATTATAGTATAGCTTTGCTGATCGGTCGGTTTTTGCTGATCAACGACGACGACGACGACGACGACGACGACGACGACGCGTCAAAGAGAAACTCAACGTTTCATCACTCACCCATGAATTTCCCGCCGGTTTGGGATCGTTTGACAAATCAATTAAAAGATTTTTCTGGCTGTCGTTACGCCGCTGTTGGCCATTCTGCTTATTTTGCTCATTAATCTTGCCATTAGTAGTCTTTGTCTCGCTGGCGCTCTTCTTCTCATCATTATCTGTAATTAAAAGTACAGAATAATTAGATGATACTAAACGGAAATGTAACGGGAAATGTATCTGCCATTTGTGGATAAATATGGTAATTTTTTGAACAGAAAAATAGATTTGCAAATAAACACAGAAATGTTAAGTAAATTATAGTTATTATCTATTTGCAGTTTGTGTGTCTATTTACAGAAAGTTTAGTTCGTCAGAAACCTATATATTGAATTATTTATAATTTGCAATTGTTCCCAAAATTGTACAAATCGTTTTAAAGTTCGTATTTCGAGAAAAGTGGTTTTCGAATGGAAAAGGTAGAAAAGAAAACAAATTCAAAAATTTATATGATAATTCTGAAGTATCCTATACGTATAAAGAATATTAAAATCTTATTTTTCATGGAATATCGCGGTAAAAAAGATTGAAAATATCAATTTAATTTTACCAAGTGATATAAAACAAATATTTATTTTCAAAACGAAACGCGAATTTCCCTGAAGCTCTGCATTCAAATATTCGATGCAATATGCAGAAGCGAAACATTTCTATGCAATATATCTATAAAATAAAAACCTCAAAAACGGCGATTTAAAAATTAATAAACCAGTTTCGCGATATAAATCGAGAATCAAATCAATCAATTATAAAAATATCCGTTCGATCTAACGGGTCTATCTTTTTGGTACAAACTTTAATATTTTAGGAACGATAAGAAATCGGCAACACTAATGAAAAATATTGAATGAAAATAAGGAAACTTTAATTGAATGAAAATAAGAAACGTAATATTAAATATAAATATAGAAACTATACGAATTAGAGTTAAGCCCACTTTAGAAGCTTAATTCTAACGCGACCTATAATTAGCTTTATTAGATTTCAAGAATTTAGAATTCTATTTATAATTTTATCCACTATATATTTCCATGTTTGTACATATTTTAATATATGTATATTGTATACACGTCTTATATGTACTCAGATTCTCCTTAAGTACTTATTACATGGAATAGAATTATAGGTAGAATTAGGAATAGAATTCTATCCTGAATTTCGACATGAATTATAGATCTGGAATAAATTTTACGATATATAGAATTACAATATGGTCTTATTCGGCTGTAATACAAGTGATAAAAAGCAGCAAACGATTGCATTCGAGATGCCGAAGACAGAAGCTGCAATATTATCTGCTGGCATTTATTGGCGTGCGCGCGTGTATGTACGACACGATGCAATGTGTGTGCCATCCGGATATTAACGCACAATTTCCTGATTCTCTTGGCCGGTGCCGGGAGGCATCCCGCAATATCCGTACTCTCAGCGGGTTAAGTGCAACGCCCATATAGACACTGCTCTTTACGATCAACGCGGCAGCCGCCTCTTTATACCGCACTTGCCCGAATTCACCCGAGATTAAAGCAAGTGGCAAGATTTCTGAAGTGCAGAAACGAGAGCCAGCTGCATTTCTAATTACTGCGATTTTACGTAACGACACGAGGTATTTAATTTTCCCACAATCTCTCGCATAACTCGCGCGACTCTTCGAAAATCTCAACTCTTCCTATGTATTAATAATCGCGTAATCTACATAATTCCTTTGAAAATCCTGATGTTGTCTAAATTACACAATCTAATTACCTGTTAGTCTTTGAAAATTTTAACTTTTTCTAAATTTATAATTACGCTGGAAACAGTGGAAACTGCTCCGCTAAGAGTTGACCTTTTAACTGCAAGGATTAGAAAATTTATTATAACTCTATGTTGTAAAGCTCAATCTAGACGATCTATATATATAATTCGTGTCGCAAAATTCCACACAAATAAAGTTCTATTTATAAATTAACAAGATCGTTTGTTTCCTATGTTCATTCACGGAGAGAATTTTTTGTTATATTTTACCCTTAAATTCACCACAAACTTGGGACAACTTGGCAATCAAGGAATTTTTAATATATACAAAAGACATTTTACAAACAACGTGATAAAAATTACCAAGCAGATTGGTAAATTTTGAAAAATTATTGAAATTTCCTAGATATATTTTAGTAAAATTAATCAAACATATTTTATATTTTAATGTAATAGATATTAATATTTTTTATTATGGTAGATATTAATCAGAATAGCTCGCATAAAATTCTTGGTGGTACATGTTATCCCACAACTACTATGATTTCAGGGTAAATTTTAAGAGAAAATTCTCTCCGTGTTCGATTTTCTCCAACTTCTCGATGGTTTTCGTATATTTTAACCGTTAACGGATAGGAATCTCTCTTGTTTTGAGACACGACGAGATGCTCGGGAAAGATATACTAATACCGCGAAAAATTTCCTCACCGATCCTGTCACCTGTCGAGGGAGGGCTCTTATCCTGCGCGTGATGGATCCTAGGATCGGACTGTGACAACTGCCACGCCTGATAAGCCGTGTTGAAGGCCTGCGCCACAGTCAGCGTCACTGTCTGCGCCATTTTTCTCTTCGGGCAGAGAAACGCGTGGCACTCCATCGTCTCGTTGAGATTCGTCGCGATGAACGCGAACACGTGATCGTGCGTCGCATCCGCCGAGCAATACGAAATTCTGAAATGAAAGAATAACGGAACGAAAATTAGTATTACTAGAATTATATTTTCTTTTTTCAAATTAATTTATCCTTTCTATCTTAGAAGAAAGAAAAAATATCTTTTCTAATATCGATAAGAAATTGATCGTTATGTTGCCATCAGAAAAAATATTATGTATATTTATCACATTAGCTTCACGCGCTTTAATAATGCTGCTTTTTTACGATGTTGATAATTTCAGATCTTCCGCGCGAGTCTGCACGCATATCCGGCGCGACGCAACTATGCGATATGCAAATCCACGCCCATCGCTCGCAGCGGCAGCCGCTTCCGTTTATGTCGCACGACGGTATTCGTTCGCCGCGTATAATAGTCGAAAATTTGCTGGAGGGCACTTAGGCGAATCCTAAATTCCCCGAGGGAAACGAGAGTAATATGCAAAGGGCGGCATAAGCGAAATGCACTGCCGGCGGTTACAAAAAAACGGATACATCAAGGCTTTTATGAGCTCTTTATCAAGGTGGAATTTTCAGTTTATTTCAGATACCAAGCTCGGTTTATTTTAATAAATATTCATAATCAATTTATGATCAAATTAAGTTATAATTAAATAGTAACATAAATGTATGTAACATAATACAATCGTATGAATTTCAAAACGTTGAATATTATACGTAGCGAAAGACAGGTACATGTAATACTACACAAACTGGCGATAGTAGTGATGCAAATACAGCAAATAGGATAACTCAATACATATATGATTTAAAGTGAATCCAAAATTAAAAAAAAAATAATAATTATTATGATTTCTGTTTCTTCGCACTCTTCTCTTTTTAATTTCTTTCCCTTTTCTTTCCATTTTTTTTCTTTCTTCTTCCTCGTTCATTTCTTTTTTTCTTTTCCGCAGTTATCTACCTCTCCTTTTATCTCTTTCCTTTTTTCTTCTCTTTTAGTATTGCAGAGTTTTCAAGTTACGCCATTGCGGGATAGAGCCGATAACACACCATCGGCCCCGAAATAATGCTCTTTAACGCTCTTAATCCCGCGGCTTAATTTTATTCAGCCGCGTCTTTGCATGCCGGTTAATTAACTCGCCATTAACGGCGCCGAGCGGCGAGATTAAGAGAATTTATAACCGGCACGTCAACCTTCGCCTGCTCTCGCCATTATCGTTCTTTTTTTTTTCTACGCGTCCCATGAAATTTCTCATTCGCCACTTTAGCGCACCTCCGAGCGTATTATGTACCAGAGGAACAAAGCCCACCACCGGTGGGCTTTCACGGCGTAACAATGGAAAACCGTCGCTTAGTATTTCGCCGGCCGGTCTAACGAGTACGCGGGCTCATTATCGCGAGAAAAGTTCATTTCAGTCGTCCGTTCGTCCGTTTGTGCCACGCGGAAATTCGGCGAGACTCTTTTCCAGAACGCGATATGTATTCTCTCGAATTTTTTACCGCATCTTTCTGCCGCTGCAATTATTTCTCACTCCATTGTACGAGAGGGTAGCCAAAAGTTTCCGGAATTATTTTTGAAAAAATATTTAAAGTGTGTACTTGCAGATCTGAAACTTTAATCCCCTTCGAACTGGAACTTTACTCCCATGTGACTTAATACAACAATCACAGCACCTCTCCTACTTGAAACACTGTCTAAATTCTTCTTCCGGAAGAAGACTTTTAACTTGCTGTTAAGGGTTGCCAGCGACTCTCGTTGAACCTCGTCAATGTCAGCAAAACGCCTCCCTTTTTAAGTTCCTGCTTCATTCGTGAGAATAAAAAAACGTCACAAGAAGCGAGGGAGAGTGGAAGAAAAATGGAAAAGTGCTGATTGGTTCCTGCGTCATGACAATGCCCCTGTCCACGCAGCCTTGAGCATTCAGCAGTTTTTAGCTGAAAATAAAATGGTGACTGTGCCCTATCTACCATATTCACCTGATCTCGACCCTTGTGACTTTTTTTATTCTCACGATTAAGTAGCAACTTAAGGGAGTTTTGCTGACATTGACGAGGTTCAACGAGAATCGCTGTGGCAGCCCTTAACAACGGAACTCCGGAATTTAGACAGTTTCCTAAAGTGGGAGAGGCACTGAAATGGTTGCTTTAAGTCACACATGAGGGGCACTTCAAAAAGATCAATTAAAGTTTTAGACCTGTAAGTATATTTTAAATATATTTTTTAAAATAATTCCGGAAACTTTTGACTATCCCCTCGTATGAATCTTAACACATTCTCTATGTAAGATCGATCCAACCGAGTAATTAATTCTTCATGTCTATTCGCCCCGTAGCTTCGTCAATCATTTAATTTGGCGTTTTACTGAACATAAATATGAATTGAATTTTTTTAAAAGGCGAAAGGAAAGAGCATGCTGATCTCCCAGACCGACGCAGAGCTAATGGATAGTTAAAATCGCATTTATACTCTGCACTGATAATTTTTTATGTGATGTAGCAGAGATTATACCTAAGTAATATAACCTTTGTGGAACTTTGCTGGAACTTCTTTAGACCTATTTACTTCTTATAAAAAATATAAATCTACTAATGTAAAATACTGTATAAAGATAAATAAAATGAAAGAAGTATAAATAATATGCAATAAAATAAATATATATATATATTTAACAGATTGTGAAATATCATTGTTTTATTTGCAAAACTTATAATTAAAACATTTATAACTCTTGATTTAATTTCAACAAAATGTGTACTTGAAACGTATCCAATTCTAATATTAAAACAATATTCTTTTCGATATGAAATCGATTGAAAAATACTGTTTGAGCATTTGCGTCGCATAAAATGCTGCAAAAAGGACTAATAACGTAATAATCGTTGTCACCGAATACTGTATACATATATTGTAATCCTCTCGGCCATTAATAACATTGAAAACATCGCGCAATCGCTGCAAATCGAGCGATAGCATTAGAAAGACAGAGAAAGAAGCTTCGTGAATCGGAAATAGTCGCGCTTGTAATTTCCCGTAACGAATATCGAAATCGCTCGCTGCACCATCACCGCATCGCGTCGTCATTACGTGGGATTGTTAATGCACTCTCAGGCGTACGTACAACGAATATAATTCGCCGCCAGATCGGCAAAATATACAGCAAACCGAGTTTCACATGGTGCGATTAAAATTTCTATCGAGCGAGCTGCGGCGCGTGTTTCTCGAAAAACAATTATTCATTATCGCGTTTCGCTC
This sequence comes from Temnothorax nylanderi, assembly GCF_030848795.1. Classification (NCBI taxonomy): domain Eukaryota; kingdom Metazoa; phylum Arthropoda; class Insecta; order Hymenoptera; family Formicidae; genus Temnothorax; species Temnothorax nylanderi. Next base: position 401,842 of record NW_027249214.1, read on the forward strand.
GGAAAAAAAAAGAATTTCCCCTGGTGAAATACACGTTGTATTCTTCTTTCCGTGTAATTTATTCAAATTTCTAATTAAATAAATATTATTATATTATAATTTTTAATATTATTTTTCACATAATGCTCTAGAAAGTTTTTGTGTTTAAATTTAATTTAATGCAGCATATACAGATTTTTAAATTGATGACAAAGTAAATTGCTGATTGTATTTAACATTGATCTGTAATTTAATTGTTAATCTAATGCTCCTACCTGTATATTGACACCTGAAGCTGATCCTCTTCGGTGGCCAAGTCCGTCATTCTAATTCCTCTCAAGCTCACAGCCAAAGAGACCCTTTGCAATTTTTTTCCGCTTGCTTTCGCCTGTAATAATTAAAATAGACAAAATGAAAAATGCAATGAGCTAAATGCACCAGAGCATTTATTCAGTAATGAAAGAATTTAATTTAATAAGAGTATTTTTTTTATTCTCCCAATATCATTTTTGTTATAAAGCTCTATAATATAATAATAATATAATACAAAGTAAGAGATATTACATACATCTATATATGTTTTATAAAAACGAAATAATAGTATCGAATTCGCAAAAAACATTCAAGTCTTCATTTTGCAGCTCTCTCTCTATGCCATCAAACATTTGAGCATTAAACGTGTAAAATTTAACGAAGAAAAATACTTAATTATAAAATATAATTTGTTCTATTTTTAATCGCTTTATAATTTAATTTCTCATTACTATTATCAATTTCTAATCTTGAGTCTATTTTAGAGTTATGTAATAATTTTTATGTCTTTAAGATTTGATGTGTATATATCTATAGAGTAGAGAATGCAGAGAGAGAAATCTGCTTATTATACTATAAGCAATATGTATATGTACTTATTGTACTAAAAAATCTGTTAATTAAAGTATTTACTTTTTATTAACTTTTTATTAAAGCAATATTTTTTTTATTCGTTTTCTGATATTTGCGGCTGGCAGTACATTCTTTTTTCCAACTATATATAGAAACTCAATCTCAAGAGAATCATTTGATAGATCATCCGACCGAACGGCGAATTTCTATTAATTTTGTTTCCATTGCGTCGACAATTTCGCCGTTTGCTCAAGCAGAAGGTGATGGTGTTTATTGAAGTACCTGGGGTAGTTCGAGATGCGCCCGGGAGTAAATCCGCGGTGTAAACCCGAGTGAAGTGAAGCAACAGCTCGATTACCTTTTTCGGAAATCAAATATCTCGTCGCTAAATCGTGAGTTCTCTCTCGCGTCGCTCCATTGCAACGCAATTACGGGTCTTCGTGCGGATTAAGCGGTCCATTTAACGATTTAACTCGCGCATGGAGATTTCCGCCGACTTAATCGCGAACGTCGCACGAGAGATTCCGGAACGTTCCCTAATCCGGTGATTCTCGAGCAGATATTCTGCATCTCTCTGTCGCAAATGCGTTATTGTGGGAGGATATGCTCAATGTCTTCGCAATCTGATTATAGACTGTGACATACATTTTAGGATAACACGTATCTATTGCGCTCGGTAATGTCACTGTTAACAAAATATGCAAAGAGAATGACATAAATAGATTTTAGAAATTTAATTCGACTTAAACTGCAACGTTTATCTCGCGTAAAAAGAACTGTGGACGCGGGAGAAATATTACAAGCAACACGAGTTTCTCGCTACGCGAAGAAAACGAATTTAATAAAAATATCAATCTATATTGATCTCGAATTAACATTATTGTTTGACGACAGAAAATATTTATCTGGAAGCTAAATCATTCTTTTAATTTAAATTTTCATACCCGACATTAAAATGATCAAACACAAAAGGCTAATTATACAATGCAAAAGCAAACTTTGTTATGAATTAAATTCCATATTTATATATCCAGATTTAATAATGATATTAGCAATGCTTGTAAAATTGTTCCGCGGGATAATCGAGCTTTTAATTAAATTCATTTTGCTCTTTTTTTGTTTAAATAAAGTAAAGGGTTGATATTCACGTTGTTTCGAGTAAAATTCGTTGAAACAATTGCATGTAAAATTCCACAAGTTCCACGGATTAACGATCCTTTCGTGAAAAAAGAGAAGCCTCGCAGCGATAACAAGACCCGAATCCATTCAGGTCTCCTCTTCATTTATTTTTTGATAAATGAAGATTTTTTTTTCGCGTTTAATCTGCAACGAAAACGTGCTTATTCAGCCATGCATTTGACAGTGATTTGTTGCGAAAAACCGGATATCCGAGCGGATATTTCTTCCGCTTCTTCGATAAATTAAATATCCCAGCTCACTTTATCATTTTGTTTCAAGATGAGACTAGAGAATTGACCTGAAAATTAATTCTTTTTAACCCAGCTCTCAACTCTCTTCGCGGTTTCTTTTTTTACTTATAATCTCACAGAGTCCTAATTCGAGATTATCTATGTCTACTTGACGAAAGCAGCAACTTATATTTTTAGCACAATGACTTATTATTACCTATTAGTCCGGATTATACGTATATATATACAGTAATTTAGGGTGTCTTGTACCAGTAGCTTCTTGCTCGCAAACACTAAATAGCATTATCAGTGAGAACTTGCGAGTAGGAATTGCATGACGGAAATGCGGAGTTGCCTTTATGGTCGTGACATGGTATAAGATCATGCTGTTAGACGCGCGAACAAGTCCCGCTTCGCAACAGAAACATCTTAATTAGTGTAATAGAGCAAATTATCTCAAAATTACGAAAATGAAAACTCTTCTCTGAATAACAGTCGGATAAAACTACGGTAATACTTGAAATGCGTTCAAAAGTAAATTGATAGTTCGAGAGCTGAGGGACCAAAAATGCAACAGTTTTATAAAGGCTGATATTTTAACATTAGGTCATGTATCGGTTGTATATCAATAGCCTACCGTCAGTCAGCCAGTTTCGCTAACAGCTGGCGCGGGGGCGGCTCCAAACTTGTAAAAAAAAACGTGTATGTCGCAACTGTTTTATAAAATCTGAAAATTAGTTTGTAGATAGTAAGTCAACTAACAAACTGTGTGGGTGTGGTCAGTCAGCAAAATATTCCAACGGTACGCGTCAGCAGCGCGCTAAAGTCATCAAAAAATTGTAGTTGGTGAAAGTGTTGTATAAAATCTAAAATTTTGCATACAATTAGTTAATATTATTTAAAACAGGAAAAACATAGTCAGTCAGAATTTTTATGTAACAAACGCCGTCAGCAGCCAATAGGAGGGCGCGCCGCGCGCTTGATTTATATAGCGCGCTCGACCGCAAAATGCTTTTATGTAATTCTGAAATATTTGTAATTCAATAGTTTATATAAAATATTAAGCAGTCTGCAGAATAGTATATTCTGAGACCGAAGTATAACACTATTGATTCCATCAAGAGCAGGTATACAGTCGACGGTGAACGCAGATATAAATTGACCCACAAGTAACCTTTATGTACACGTTTCCCTCGCTTTATATAGGTGTGTATAATACATTCCGTGTAAGTTAGAGCGTCGTTCGAGAGTGTTTGCAAGTGAAATGGAAGGAAGTGCGCGTCCTATTTGCGTGATTTGCTTTAAAAAAGGAGGCGACGTAAAATTGTTTGAGGAGCAGACTCTTGCCACATGCAAAAGTATTTTAAAAATTCGCCAAGATTATAACTTAAACTACAGCAATGTAGATTTTCCATCCAGCAAAAATGCTCAGGAAGGATACCACGCTGCTTGTTATCACCGATTTACGGCCTTGAGCAAAAAATATAGGGAGGAACTCAAGAAGCAACAATCTTTAATATCAAGGTAAGATAAAATTGTTTTATTTGAGTGACAATATACGTGCAAGAGCGTGGAGAGGGACCGCACGGAGAGAAAAAAAAAGAAGAATCTACTGTTTTGTGGTTGCCAAAATAGCGTTTTATCAAAAAAGGAGAGCCTAACTGGAAAAAAGCAGCTACTGCTTGAGCCTACTGGAAAAAAAAGCAGCTAGGCTCTCCTTTTTCGAGAGCGCGGACCAAAACATAATCTCAAAAAAAGGAGTAGCTCCTTTTCTTTCAATTTATTGTCAAATTATAACTTTGATTATTATTACTTTATTAACCTTCACTGTACTTTTGCAAACAACACTTTTTAATTAATAATATGAGTCGGCATTATAAAAAATATATACATAAAATCGAATAAATAAATAATTATTTTTTCAGCAGTGAATCCCAGGAGGCTAATGCATCCAATAAGCCGTCGGATCAGTCTGCACCACGCGAGTCGTCATGCTCCGAAACGAGGTAAGACATATCTATTTATTGAAATAAATAAGCAATTGTACTATTTTACTAAGCATTTGCGAATTTCAGCGCATTAAATGACGATAATCGTACAGGTGTAATGGAAAAAATGGAGGAATTTGTCTGTCGATTGTATGGTCACAAGAAAATTAAGAATTTAAATGAAGCTCGTCTCGCAATATTTTCAAAAAGCTACACATTTAAAGATAACAACGACACTTTTAAAATTAATGCGAAGAATTACGATGCGTCAAATCTTCCGCCATGCAGAGCTGAGCTCATCAAACAAGTCCATCGCAGTGCATATATATCTGATATTTGGGCCCACGCACACCAAAAGATACCAACCACAAAGTTAGCAGTCGAAAATGGTTGGCAGGAATCAGAAGGACGATACGAATTGGACTGGTTTGAAGGGCAGCAAATTCCTACATTCGTTAAAGACGTCGTAATTCAACCAAATGATGAATCAGGTAATAAATAATTGCAAGCAAATTTGTCAGCCTTTTTTTCATTAATAAACTAATCAAATGTATTATACGTTTACTAATTTGCAGATGCTGAGTCCGAGGTAACTGATATCGAAGAAAATTACGATGAGTCTGATAAAGCATATGATTGTAGCAGCGATTCTGATTAGAAAAATTATTTTAATTTTTGTAATATTAATTTAAGTACGATATTGAAAAAAAATATTTTTTTAAAAAGGTTACGGCGTTTGTTAAATAAAAATTGACGATTGTTTTTTTTCTTATTTTCAATCCCATAAACTACTTGCTTTATTATATTTTCATTTTTACAAACCATACTTTTTATGACTTAAGCGCGTTTCTGACACGTCCCGTTTCGTCCCGTTGATTTATTTCAATATTTTTCATGTTAAAGAAATTATAGATAATATTTTGTATTAAAACCATTTATTTTATTATTAAATATAATCAGCCCGCGCCATCGAGCGCGCTATATAAATCAAGCGCGCGGCGCGCCCTCCTATTGGCTGCTGACGGCGTTTGTTACATAAAAATTCTGACTATGTTTTTCCTGTTTTAAATAATATTAACTAATTGTATGCAAAATTTTAGATTTTATACAACACTTTCACCAACTACAATTTTTTGATGACTTCAGCGCGCTGCTGACGCGTACCTTTGCAATATTTTGCTGACTGACCATACCCACATAGTTTGTTAGTTAACTTACTATCTACAAACTAATTTTCAGGTTTTATAAAACAGTTGCGACATACATGTTTTTTTTACAAGTTTGGAGCCGCCCCCGCGCCAGCTGTTAGCGAAACTGGCTGACTGACGGTGGGCTATTGATGTACAACCGTTACATGACCTAATGTTAAAATATCAGCCTTTATAAAACTGTTGCATTTTTGGTCCCTCAGCTCCCCGACTATGACGTTTGCAGTACATTTAAAAACATTGTGAAATTATATAAATTGCATGACAGATTATCGCATCAGTTAGTTTCTCTAGCAGATGAGATGTAAGTAAGCAACAGAATTTATTGTTTCAACGTGAGACAAAGGGACGGCCATAGAGACGGAAAGGGTGCCCATCCAATCCGGCAAATGAATGCGACGCTGCGAGGAGGAACTAACAATAATGGGCGCAATTACGCAGGTACAAAAGACGGCGAGAGAAGATCAATTGAAGCAGACAAACCCGGTGGGACAATTAGCGCAAAGACAGAGGTGCAATGCAGACTTCGATCGGGTATAGCTGCCGACGCGGAATACGATTGCGCGCGTCGGGAAACTTTCGAATCAATCCAAATCGAGATAGTTCGCAAAAACTCGTAGCTATTTGATCTGTTTGCGTTGTAGCAAAAGCGTTTGAACGAGAGCAGCTTAGTGCAATATTAAACCGGGTGTTTAAACCCGGCGACCGCAAGATACATACATCCGTATTTTTCATTGCAGTTTCGGATTTACAGTTTCAGATTTACAGTTACGCGCGTTTTTGAAATTCTTATAAATTATCTCCGTACACTGAGAAAAAAATATTTTAATCCAAGTAAATATGTCATTGGTACCCACCAAATAAATATTACTTTATTCAAGAAAATTATTTATTTGGTGGGTACCAATGACATATTTACTTGGATTAAAATATTTTTTGTCTCAGTGCAGCGAAGAAGACATAATTACAAATCATAAGAGATTCCTCCAAGTTTGTCGTGGATATTAGAAAAATATGTATGTATATTACATTATAATTTCAGAAATTACAGATACCTATATTATGGATATTCCGTGTAAGCTACCTTTATGCTGAACATATGATGTAGACATTGTAGCTTTTATTTTTATCGAGTGTACAAATAAACACTGTGTAAGTTATATTTATTGTGGAATGAACGAAATTCTCATGTACGCGTTTCCAACGTATGTTGACTGAATCCCTTCATTAATAACTGCATCAGGAGGAAATTGCCGAAATACATACATTACCGCTTTCTGCAATTCTGTCCGTGTAATATCGCGGTACGAGTTGTAATCGCTTCGAAATTGGAATTATATGAGATGCGGACGAAGTTTCGTTATTAATTAATCATGTTCCTCGGATCGCTGCTAAATCGCGTAAATTCGTTTTCCTCTGTCGATTACGCTATTCAACAAGGATTTCGCCTGCTAAACCAAATTGAGAAACTGATGGAACTTACAACTTCTGAATATGACTTTTTTTTCAACCGTCACAATAAAATCATTTATTTTTTAAATAGTTTTCGCCATCGTACTTCATTGCCAATCTAATCCGCGTGTGTCCGATAAATATTGAATATCGATCTTCTATTAATTACTGAGGTGCCTGAATATGTACCGTATTCGAAGTATAAAAAATTCTGTTGTATAAAAATTAATTACTCAGCACCGAACCACGGTACCGTCAACATGTCACGACTTTCTAAATAAAACACCAAAGGGCTTATCACCATGCAGATCGCACCAATGACTTTAAATGCGATACGAATTTAGATAAATTGCGCACCATTCGGTTTCGTTACACTGTAAGACTCAGAATGCGATACAAATGTCAGATAGATTGCGTGCCATGCGTTCGTTTGTAATGTTAGATTTCTGTAGATTTCTGTAATTAGTTATTTTCTACACTGAGGATGGCCAGATGTTGGCCGAAACGTCTGTAGCTTTTATTTATTAAATAACTTGACACGAACACCCTGTTACGGCTTTATGCCCCTTTTTTTTATACGTTTGATTAAAAATTAATTGTTTGTTAGAGTAATTTTTTTCTGAATCAACATCCATGCCTGATAAAACGCCAAAAATCACGAATTCGATGATATTTTCGCGTATGAAAAAAGCAATACTAGTTCCATCGGAAGCAATATCAGCCATGCTCGCAATATTTCACGTACGAAGTCAAAAGTAATTAGCGGACGAGTGAAAGTTGGCTCAAATAAACCATTTCTCATTAATGCCGCTTTTTACCGCGCGTCCTCGCTGCTTTTCGTGCATTTTTTATCTCCTGCATTCCTGAACACCGGCGAGCACAATTGCAAAACACATGATCCGACTTTCGACAAAATCTTTATTGCCGATCAATAAAATCCGGATGGCGTAAAACAACGGAAGAAAAAGAAGGTAAAAAAGAATAATTAGAATGCCGTCAGCCGCGCGACAGAGACAAAGTAGCGAATAAACATGGCGCAAAGTAATCACGCTTCATTTTCATTAGCTCTATTAACGGACCCGCGGCTATGCGCGAGAAATTAGTACCTTGCAATTTCAATTAAATTCTCTTCACGGCGGCCGCGTCGGAAAATGGTTGAAAGTCAATTACACGGTGCAATACAATTCCAACGATAAATAATATAGTGGCAATCTCCAGCGCAAGCGGCAAACGCGTTCTCTCTCTCTCTCTCTCTCTCTCTCTCCCCCCCCCTCTCTCTATCTTTCGCTAAATTTGATAATAATTGAAAGTAATTCTGCGTAAAATATCGTATTTATTCGCTGTATAAATGCAACGTAAATATGTTTTACATAAGTTGCATATAAAAGATTAAAAATATTTTTAAACATGGTTTTTCATATTTATTTTAGTATTTTGTACTAGTATACTGTAAGTTGTAAATTTATTACACTTTTCTGGGACAGTGCTTTTTTAAGTAAAGATTAAATTAGAAAGGAAAACTTTAAGAAATTGTACTTTAATTATAAATGTACAAGTCATATATAACAGAATTTGCAAATTTGACGTGATTCAATTATTTTCGTATTAATACCTGATTTTTTTTAGATGTAGCGTGAAAAATAATAATAACAATAAATCAGTAGAGTAATAGAAAAAAATATATAATTCAGATTTAAAAAATGGAGAACACAATTTGATCACAAAGAAAATTGCAAAGCTGGAAACGCTTTTTCAGGATAAGTCTAGGGTGTAAATTATGAAAAATGCTCGAAATAATACGCACCATGGTGATGACGGTCTTAATAGCTTCCGCCGTGGCTTCCTCGTTCGAAGGCGTTTCGACGAGGGTGCTGCCCAAATATTTGAGGGTGAACCTCGCCTCAGACGCATCCTCAGATTCCTCCCCGTGCGTCGTGCTCGTCGAACCGCCACCCTCCACGCACTCGCGGCTGTTCGCCAGCGCCCATTCCTCGCATAGCTCTGAAAGTTAATGCCAGGCGAGATATTGAGACGGAATCGACGGGCGAACAAAATCCTATTTCGCGAAAATCGATCGCATCGCGGAGTAAAAACACCCTTCAGTTCAAATCAGCGTGAAGCTTCTCGTGAAATATTTCGCTGTGCGAATTTCATGAAAAAATAATTAGTCCTGAAGATCAACTCGGGCGTGAAATCTAAATGTTAAATTTGTTGCGTTAAATTTATGAGTAGAAACAACGCGAGGGTTTTCGGGATAATAGCACGAGGGAGCAAAAATTTGGGAATGCTCTTTGCAGATACGAACTCGACGGTGATAAATGCCATGGTAGACGGAATGACCAATGTAACATTAGTCCGGATTCGTGCAACAACACATAAGCCAGCCTCGTTGTCTGTCTACTTCGTGACAGGAATGGCCACGCGAGTATCGCAATAATGGATATCCGAGTATATATATATATATATATATATATATATATATATTGTATGTGTATATGTATACATCGTGCGATTCTCCTCATTCCGAAATTTGTCGAACTCCAACCACTCACCAAAATTACGATGCAAAAGCATCGGTGCGTTATTCTGTAAAATTTAACTAGATGAAGCAAGAAATGTTTAAAAGTTAACAGCACAAACTTGGAGAAAGTTAATGGAAATCAGTTATATCATTTGCGACGGAAGTTATAATTATAAAGTAAAATAAAGATTGCACGTTTTCTTTTTTGTATGATTTTACGATAAAAAATAAAAAGTAAAGAATGAAAGTTTTAAAAAATTGCAGAGAATTATTTGCCTTGAAGGAAGTTGATGGAGGTTGATCGTATCCTTCGACAAAAATTATGAATATTAATATAAAGTAAAAGAAAATATAAAGAACAGCTCTTGATTTGTCGTGATAAAAAAAATTTTACAATTTTACAAGAAATTGTTTCTTTCGAAGGAAGTCGATGGATGTCGACCGTCTTATTTCTAAAAAAATATTACAGTTTTTTTAAGATAATATAATACTTATGTGTATGACATGCATTTTATATCAGAACAAATAATTCTCTTTCAAACATCATCTCTCTCGTTTCTCTGTTCAAGACAATTGCACTTGATTCTCCACAGTACAAAAGTTTAATCGAAAAAAATTCGCGGAACCGCGCTTTATCACCGCGATTCATCCGCGCTGTAAGTTTCACGAAACGGTATCAATAGTTGTCCGCGCGCTATTGCTCACTTGGTGGGAAGTCTGAAAGTTCGCGCGGGCGAGTCTCGGTACGCCGTTATTGTCGGGCGCGAAACTTTGCCCGCAGAACAATTTTGTAAAAGCGGGCGAAAACTCGTTACCACTCGTGACGCGACGCGGCGCGTCATGACGTCTCGATCGAGAAAAGAAAACTCGCGGTCCCGCGAGCAACTCCCCGACGAACATGTTCTTTTAGGAATGTTAGCGGTTTTACTACGACATGTCAAAAGTTATCGTGTCTCCGCGGCACGGCAATATGCGTCCGACCATTTCATTCTGACACGCAGATCGACCGAACAAATAAAAGTATAAATCGCATAATTCGATCAAGGCTATCAGTCACTTCGTACAGAGCGTTTTAAGATCGTTTTCCTTCTCAATTACAAGATTTGTCGAATTTTGGAACAATTTTTTAATAAAAATTCTTTTATTTAATTTTAAATAAGTATATTTAGGTAATTTTCTAAAGTCTCTAAGAATTTTGATTTCTGCGCTACAATAAGATGCATTCGAAGTAAATTCAGTGGCACAAATTTATTTATAAAAAAGCGCATAATTTCTAATATTAAATCATTTTCAAAGAACTGATGTGCGAATAATAAAATAGAGCCAATAGAGGCTATAATATACTTTTGAAACACTCAATAGGAGATGCACTCACAATCGTCGTCGGTCGTCGAATAAATATAAGAAGTAGGCGTTTCCGCAAATCGAGGCACGTGGGAAGACACAGAAAGCACGAGAAATGCGATCGTCGCCGCGCGGCCCCATTTGTATCAATTTGTCAATGAGCACTTCCTGCGCAATGTTTTTTTCCTTTCGTATCGCCGGCCATCAATCTTTAGCAACCTCCTAACGTCCAAAGAAAGAGCCTCGCTTGATTTCGCAATAAAGGTGGCAGCTCCGAGCGATGCACTTCCGCGATAAATGTCGTGAAAATGCATCTCGACGTGACATCGTGATTATGAACGATCACGTCGTACGAAGATACAAATATCAAGAGATTTTATATTGAAAATTATGATAGCGATTTTTCTTCTACGAATTTTTCGCTGTAAAAGAATTACCTTTATTCGCCAAAGATATCATGTTAGTAAAGAAAAGACCGAATATTATATACAATGCACTTTATAATCTTCATATAATGTTTGCATGAGATGTAGTTTTACATTAATAGATTGCAAATTATATAAAATACAATATTTTTAATATTAAATATAATAAAATATAAAAGAATATATTTTTTTATATTACATAAAATGTATTTTAAAAATATTATATTATTCCCGATTTATGTATGCAAGCTACATGCTAATGTGCAAATTTTATTAAAATATATACTTATGCTTTCACATCACAATCTATTATTCCTATTATCCCATTCTCTCGGAGAGGAACAGCCGTTATCTTTGACGTTGACATGGTAGAATTCAAATGACGACACGATGAATTTTACCGTGACTTGAATATATTCCTTGTATGTTCCCTTCGACGGAATAAGAAGAATTGACTTCGGCGTTCGATCGACGAGTATTTTAATATTTCAACGGCCGCGTTGACAGGGCGTTACGTGAAAGCTATTCCGCGTGCGACGCTAACGGAAACGCAGTGCCATCCGGGTGAAAATTTATGAACCGCCTCTATCCGGCGCGAGGCGATGTGGAAAACCGATATAGCGTAGCGCACGCCCCTGAAATTTCATTGAGGAGAAGACGATCGAAAGGGGTTGACGGGCCGCGGTAACTGTCGTGAAAACTCTCAAACGCCCGGGAAACTGGTATCTGCCATGTCCACCTCGAAATTCCTGATCATAGAGCCACGCGAACTATCGATCGCGACTTTCCGTGGAAATTTGTGGCAATTAAATTTGACTCGGCGCGGGCGTTCAAACTCACCCTCTCCCTCTTTGATATCCCGTATACAAGCTTCTATTTGCGGGCCGTAACATTGACAAAGTTACGACTGGTAACGTGAGTTTCACGAGCGCCTCGACGTAAAAGCACCTCGTCGACGAGCGCGTAAAGATCCGCGCGGAGAATATCCGCGGAGATGTGCCAGCTTTCGCGGCTCGAAATAGGAGGATCTCGCGACCTATTTTATCGTCCTGGACGGGGAAATTTTTATCGTAACTCGCAGCAAGTCGTCTCTCTCTCTCTCTCTCTCTCTCTCTCTTGCGGGCGGAAGCAATTTGCTGGCTGCTTTCCTCGCTTCGGACGCGAACTGCACGAAATTGGGCCAATTACTCAGAGTTTTTCAGCGATTACTATAACGACCGCGAAGCGTGGACCACTGAGAAAAATTAACCAGTCGAAAAATCGGAAGAACGTGCGTGTACTCGGTAAGTACCGAGTTTAGGAGTCCAATTTTTCCGCACGGCAAATTTATTCGCGCGCGCTTTAATCTCATTGCACTCGACAGTGTCGGCGAAATACGGATTCTGTGATCGAAATCTTTTTAAATAGTTCGTAGACACTGATGAGAGGTCGGTGCAGCCGCGAATTGGCAGTTACGAAGTCTTGGTCGGTGTTCAGCGCGCGGGACAACCGCGCGACGACCATGCCCGTTTCGACTTTATATCTCCCTTACTTCCGGTCTGATTCGCCCGGTATATACGCGAAGGTTAACCGAAAGGAGAGACTTCGTTCTTCGGGCTTCTTGTGCGCCAACGAGATTTTCCTCCTCCACGTTCAATAGATACCGCTGCAGAATGATAGGAACGGAATTGATCCTCCCTTCCCTCCCACTATGTCCCGCCGTGAGTTCTCTTGCGGATCCGCTCGCAAACGCAATTTCAACCAGCGAGGAAGACCGCGTTTTTCTATGCGCGTCTATGTACGTAGATTTTTTCCAAGTTAGTCTTTTCCAAGAAAGTTAAAATTAAAATGGGATACGACCTACGATGTCCAATAATATTAGATGCAAGACACCACTATTTTGCGCTCGACGTATCTTTTAACTAACACGTTGATCTAATTTCTCTCCTGAACGAGATCGAATCCTTAAAAATTAACTTTAATTGATTTAAAAAATTAAAAATTACGTACATCTTGTTTTGAAAAACTGTTGGTCTTTGAAATATAAAAAGAAAGATTTTATCACTTGGGATCCAGTGATCGACTACCAGTCGATCGTCGATCACTTTCATAATGAGCCACGCGTCACCCTAATATTTTTATTAAATAAATTGAAAATATAATCTTTCCCACGTCTCGAAGACTTCGCGAAAGAAGAACGATATTTGCATAAAAATATTCTTTGAAAATGTCCTTCTAGAGATTATGTATGTTTTCTTTTTCTTTGGTACGAGCGCATCTCGCGTGAGGATTATCGGGATTAAATGCTTTCCGTCGTTGCACGCTCTCTATAAAAAAAGAAGTATCCGGTGATTTCGCTCGTAATATCGGGCGCTGCGCAGATATCGCGAATCAGATATATCGCGCGCTGTGCGAAGGCGGAAAAATGAAAAGAAAAAGCTAACGGCGGACACCGCGGTTGCAGCAATGAACGCGGACAAACGAGCGGTTCTACATCGCGCGCGCGTTTTGCGACGACGATTCGCCATAGGATTTCTATTGAATACGGCTTTCCCATCCGAGCTACGCGCTTTCATTCGTTTCTCCGGTCCGCGACACGCGACGTTTGCCGGGATATTTCTTTCCATCCTCGTACATGCACGTCGAGCGTTCTCTATACGTAAAATCGCAACTGAATTCCGTCGCTACCGCCATAAAGCTTGGTGAATGTGAATTTATCGACGAGCAACGCGAACAGGCTGTTCGTTCCTCCGGGGTGCCTTCTCCGATCCATGAAGTCTCGTCAGATATAAAAGAAACATATGCGTGATATGTCTTGCAGAAAATTCCGATATCACAATTGAATGCGGATATTTGAAAATAAAAACACTATTGTTGAAATCAATTTCAATATTTCAGTTAATGCTTTGATTAACTTTAATTATGTTTTAGAGGTAAAAATAGACAACGAAGTAGTATATGTACCTACTGCCAAAGAGAGTATAGATAATGATGATGCTGTTTTAACTATAATTTCAGATATTGTTGCTTTAAGTAAATTTTAAATCGATATCAATATATGACATACCTATCAAGATATTTTAAAACTGCGGGAAGGTACATAAAATTATTTAATGTTTTATTATTCTCATTTAGTTACATTTGATATATATTAGAAATCAAACAGTAAAATTCCCTAAGAAAAGAAATTGTTTTAGTCTTTCCAATAAGAAATATCATCAAACATCTTGCACACAATTTGCACCTGTCTTTAATATCAGCTCTTCTTTATCGAGGTAAGTGCTCTTTCAGATGTAAGCAATTGCTCTATAACAGTATGCATCGAAACATCTGTCTCGATAAATAAAAGCGGAAGCATTCGCACCATTTTATGAAAGCGATCAACTATATTTCAAGATGCTGGCTGGCGAGAGTAACAAACCGCATAGTAATCGCATACAAACGTCCAAGCGTAAATAATACGGCGCGGCGGTTGTGCAATCAATGAAATTGCAGGGTCGACGAAAATTGGCCTGCGTTCGCGTCGAATATTTCGTCTCTTAATAGGATTATTTACAGTAATTTATCACGAAAAGGAGAATCTTGTTGAACAGATTTTTATGTGTAGGCAGAAATATGTAGAGCATCCATATATCTCGCACTTTATCCCGTACGATAGATTCTTCGAATTCAAAATCGATGATTTTTAGATATTTATATAATTGTTATTACGGCGGATATGTCTATTCGCAGAAATTATCCAAGAGCTGTTCTCGAAATATATACGTTGTAATTTAATCTTTTGATAAAAGGTGTCATTCAGGAAAAGATATTCTTATAAACGGGTAATCATATCGGACAGCGAGTTTATTCGAATGCAAGAACCGCCACTGAGAGTCCAGATTTTCAAATTGATTTGATTTACAAACTTTGTGCTACGAACAATTTAAATGCGGTATAACTGTCTGTCAGGAGAGAGAAAGAAGGCGAGACCTTTACCTCGTGGGCAAAATACAGCCCAAACCGGCGTGTGCTCCGAAGGGATTTTCCTTTTACAGAGATAGACAGTGATAGACAGATGGACAAAAAGAAGAGGAAGAAATTGTATAACGCATCCAACAATATTGCCGCTTATGGCTTTTGCCCAAAATTGCGAATATTCATTAATTTTTATCTGATCTATTCTATACATTATAAAGAGAGAAAGAGAATGTATTGTATCTAAGAATTCCAATTATAATATTAATCATTTGCCAGTAATATCTATCAATGCAATTTATACAATAACCGAAAGTAAAAAATCTTTCGAATCTTTTTTGTCGACAGAGAGACAATCCATGAATTAGTAGATTCTTCAAAGTCGACTTTCTTTTCGGGAAATATCAGAGTTAGAATTTGTGAATTTGTCTACGCGGTTTCCCATTTGTGCGCACAGCAATGTTCTGCCCAATCGAAACGCGAATGGGGGTTCTCAGGATCGACATAAAGCTTTCGAAGCTACGAACCGCGTCGCTTCTAGTACGGAGCTCAATAAACTCGGGATCTTTATTTCCGGCGAAACAGTGGATGAACCCTGTGAGATACATCTAACTGCCGCGCAATTCTCTCGTAATTATGAATTAAATTAACAAAAATATAAGAAGAGATAAAAATTAAGATGAGAGATTATACAAATTTAAATACGCCAGCGTGTCAAAACTTAAGAATATGATAATAATTAAATTGAATAATTATGACAGTGTAAAATTAATCAAATATATATAGTAAAGTGTTCCCATAACTTATAAATAGATTATAAGTAGAAAATATAAAGAAGATTAAATTAAATGTATCATGTAATGTAATATTAATAAATAATTTATATAATTATAAATAGGTTACATATATAATATAAATGACACGAAAAAATTCTTTGTAAAGGTAATAAGGCTTTATAAGGATTGATTAAAAAATCTAATATTAAAATATAATACGAAGGAAGAGAGCTTAAACGTGAGTCGCATATACGCATCTATTTCTTAGATGAAAGTCTTTCAACTTCGCGCTCGCCTAGATTCGTTCGAACTGGAGCAGCGGTATTTCTCACGATAAGGCATTCATAGGTTTTTCCACTTCATAAAACAACCACGCGCGCACGGAGGCTGTAATCCCGTTTGCATATTTACATATCACGGTTGCTCCGATAGCGAAATACGCAATTTTTCTGCCGATTACACGCGCAGCCGAGCTCCGCTGTGCGCGTAAAAGCATATCCGTGCTTATACGGACCCGTCGATATATCCGTGGAAATAGGGCATCATCAAGACGGATCCTCGTGGGTTCGGATTGGCTAACGCGACAAATCACATTTGCGGAAAGGAACGATCCCAACCTTTTATTCTAAATCTTTTTTATTAGGTTTCAATATATCACTGCACTCGAATACGCTCGCGACTGTTACGTTCCTGGACCAGAAACTTCGTAATTTACACCTGCATTGTTAATTTCTAATCAAGAAACATTGTTGTGCCATATATAATAGCAGCAAAACAGCAGTTAATTATAAATAATAAAATGAGACAGAAATATAAATTTAGCCGAAAGGGAAATAGTCTCGGTTGGATTTCTGCAGCAAACATTGGATACCGCGATGGATAGAAACACAAAACAATAGCGGTGGAGCCAATCGTCCACGAATAATCTCAAAGGAACGGTCAATTCATTTGAATATACGGTAGCGCCATTTTACCGTATACGGGCGTAAAATATTCATGGCTTTTTCCACCTCGTAAACTTGAGGCCCGCGCATATCCGCGGGGATCGAACCGGATTTCTGCGCATAAATTATTCGGGCGTAATATAGTGCACGCTTTGCAGCCGAGAAACTTTTAATTGTAAAACTTCGCGTTTTGCGTCGTGCCGGCCATTGCCCGCCGTATTCGCGGCTTTTGTGCCTTCATTAATTTAGAAAATAAGCAAGCAGGTCATTGTTAAATTATGCAGCTGAATAGAACCCAAGTAAACTGCTTATTCCTGCCGCTGTTTGAAATCGACGTGAAGCACATGAATAATTGGAAGAATACAGCGATTTGTATCACGATATGAAAACGATATAAAAAGCATTTTGATAGTGAAGCTAACTATCGATCAATAAATATTTCTTCGGCTTCCATTAAAATTTTACTGTAACCCTCTCTTCTTTTTATTTTTCATATCGCATGGGTGAAAAAGATATAGCTTCCGCGTGACAAAGAGCGCAGCTTAGTGATGTTTTTAAGCGGTGTAATTTCAACGGGACAGTATGACAAAGCGGGACGCAAAGTAAATGGCAACTAGTAGTGAAATCAACCTGTTTTCTCTCTTTCTCTCTGTTTCTCCTCCGCGAGAGGTAAATTCGATACGACGGAGGCTGCACCCCTTGATTTGCCGCGCGGAGTGCCACCGTTGTTATTCGTCAGGCCTTAATTTTAGCGGCTTTTCGCAGTTTCCCCACTTTACGAGGTTATTATACAAGGAAGAATAATAGGCAGCTTTTGGTCGCGCGTAAGGGGCCGCCATAAGCTCTGACTTTGGCGTGGCGAAGCCCACACATTTGGCCCACTCTACGCGTACAAAATACATCCGACGAGAGAGAACTCCTGTCATTCGTGTGTATGCAAATATAGATCGATCTTCAAGCACGATGAATCTCAATGAGTCATCCTACGCCTCAATTTCATTTACGAGACACGAGAGTTATTGGAGAAAATCCTATTTTCCATTAAACTTCATTTGCGAGATAGCTGGTGTGACGACGACGGGTAAAGTACAGTTGATCTTGTCAGCCCTCCCAAGTCTTTGTTCATTGAACATAAAAACGTTTGAACTGTGAGAGTAAGAATATTTCCATTGAAATATTTTCCGATCGTTGACATATATGAAAATATATATTTGCAAACGTATAACAATGTTTTAAAACATTATTTCTAAATTGATTGAATAAATAATTTATAAATATTCCAATTTAAGTATAAGCTTAAGGAAATTATAATCGCGTGAGATATATTTTGATGGTCTATCCATTATACAGATGCTCCACCTGTAAACAGAATACCGTACGAAATCGATCGTCGAGACATTGTTCGCGTTCGTAGTATGCAACGAGATAAGGGATAAGGGAACATCGATGCGGTGGTACTCGGCATTCCTACAATAGCGTCTCTCCAAGAGAAGTGGCGCGGCGCGGCGGCGCGGGCGTCCCTGCACTACCCTTGATTATGCGAGCGTAACAAAAGCAAGCGTACACACCCGCGAACCGTAAAGAGAAACGCTTCCGCCGTTTCCACTTGCTCTCGCGGACGTAAACTTTTTAAAGTCGCGTTACCGGCTAATTCCGACGTTCGCGTCGACGAGAAAACGAGTCGCGTTCTAGGTAACTAATTAAAAAATGCAAAACGAGGAAACTCGACAGGCTTTTACGCGAGGAGAAAAAAGGACAGCGCGGCAATGCTTAGTTTATCTCTTTGGTATCCCAGTTTCTTCTCATTCGGGAAAGATATCTGGAGTTTTCATCAAATGGGTTCTTTCCTTCTTTCAACCAAACTTCAGCAGTTTTTTTAACCCGGAGTAACAAATTTTTAATTACTTTTATTGCATATACATATACATATAGCCAAATATTTTATAATAGTTTCTTAACATAATAAAAATATTAGTTAAAAATCAATGAGCTTCAATTTATTTGATCAAATTGTGGAGAATTTAGATTTTCGTGGAGAATTATATTTTATAAGGTTCAGAGACAATTAGATCAATCCCGTCAATCTAAATCTATTTTCTCAAGTAAACTCGATCTCAAAGGAAGCAGATTGATGATAAAGATAGATAAGTGGAGAAAGCGTTTAATCGAATTTACGCTAAGGAAGAAATGATCAAAGGAAATTGATATAATTATCAGCCATATTCTATAGTTCCATAGTTCAAACTAATTAAAAATTTCTTCTCTTCTCAAGGCTTTCTTCAAGCTCCGAAAAATATTACTCTCTTAGAAAATAGATCGCGCAAGGGCTAAATTGATTGCCAGTTTTATTACTCGCTTGATGTAGCGCAAAAGCAAAAGAAACGCCGTCGGCAGTATACGGTATAGCGCAATGAACTTTTCAAAGGCGCGTTAACCACCCATCTAATTGCACTTGTGCAGTGAAAGCGACCCGTTCTTTCGCGAATAATTAAAAAATATATACTCGTCTTTTTCTAAACGGCTTAGCCATGCCAAGCGAATTTGCCACAATTCTCCCGAGAGAAACTTGAGGAAAACGTGAGAAACAGTTACTATTTCGTAAAATATATATGTATTTTTGCATAAAATGCAATATATAATCATAAGTTACCCCTAAGATAAAATAGTAATTTATAGATTTATAATTATAATGTAATATAATGTTTATAATATAGAGAGTATATAATATATAATATATATAATATAGTATATAATATAGTATATAATATATTGTATATAATATAATATATTGTAAATTATATAATTTAGAATTACAAGTATAATTATAAATTATAAATCATATTATAATTTATAAACATTAAACATGAATTGTTAATGGAAAGTTTAAAGTAATCAAAACTTGAGCTTAAAATAAGTATTACCTATGAATTTATCGCAATTCATGAATAATCATGAATCATGAATCATGAATCATGAATATAAATCCATATTTTTGATCAAACATTAAAATTAGTGATTAGTGAATTAGTAGATTTAAAATTTCTTCTAAAAAATATATGGATTATAAAGAGAATTTTTTTAAATCAATTGTATCTATATACTTACAAATATATCTCAGAGATACAAATAATATATTAACCGGAATCGAATAATCATATGAAATCATCTATTAATGTAAAACGCATGTTAATTCAGAAGGATCGACGTTATTATGATGGTCGTTCTCGACAGATAATTGGATTGAACTCGAGTCGAGCGCTGAATCGAGTCAAGTTTTGTCGTACCTATTTTACGGAAGTTCGCGTGCCGACTTTGAGAGAGAACCGAGTCCGCTCTCGGCTCTTGCATCTATTCCTATGGATTTAGCGACCTGCGAATAAAGAACAGGGGGAGAGAGAGAGGAGGTGGTTGACGGTATCCCCACAGGCAGCATCTCGCAACTGGATAATTAATCCCGCTCTCCGGAGCACGTTCGACCGTGCTCGATTTAAGGGTATGAAAGATGCAAAACGTGAGATGCGAGAGAGATACGAGAGGGCCCCCGACCTTATTTCATGAAAATGTAGAAATATCTGCTGTGTGTGTGTGTGTGTGTGTACCGTCCTTTCTGAAGAAGCGACCCTATTTTCGCGAAAATTGTCCCTAAAATATACAGCGGCGCGGGAGATATGTCGCATTTGGTTTTTATGACCGAGCTGTACCGAGCTATGCTCGGGAATTTTCATCGAAATATGTAAAATATGCAAAAATGGAGAGACAGAAAAATTTGAAATATTGTAGCGACTATGGTTGAATAAAGAATTAAAATCTATTATTTTTATCGTTTTCTGTAATCAGCATTTCGTCAGATTTTTCGTGTGCGTTCATGCGTGAATTATCGCGAATATTCCTGTTACTTGATTACAATTTTCTAATGAAAATTGAAAATTGATGCTCTTCGCATTCTCAAGAAAATCCTTGATCCTCTCTAACTCTCTCTCTCTTTGAAGGAAATGGCCATAAAGGATATATATATATTTAATAACTTATCTCCGCTTGGATAACGTTATCAGACATAGCCGTGTCACCGGATACGTGACTTTTTTTCGTTTAAAGGATAATAGAATTTTTCACGAGTTCGTGGCCGAAGTGGCGCAATCTCATTGATGGTACGGCCAAGTTTAGCCGGTTGCTACGCGACAGAGCTCCTCCAGATGAAAACGTCAATTGCCGCAACCGTCGAAGAGGTCAGGATGATATCAGAAAGACGTTTGGAGTCCGAGAGGAAGATAAGATATTTCTAGACAGCCGAAAAAGCGAACCCGAGGGTATAGATATCGCGCGAATAGGAACCTCGTCCTCCGATCACGTTCGCGAAATTTCGTTGTTCTCCCGGAACGAAAAATCTCACGAAGAAAGTGTCAATTACTTCATATCGATAGCAATAAGGGATTCCGAAAAGAAAAGACTGTCCTGAGGACAATGAGAGATCCCCGACAATGTCGACGCGCGAGAAGTAATTCCTTCGCCTCTCGAGGGGACGTCCATAGGAAAGGATTTTCCCTCCGTTGTGCAGCTATTTCCTCTTTGAGCTCTCCTTTCTTCCGATCGGACGGTGCTCTCGTACTTTTCTGCAGCGCATTATCGCCATTTCGGACCGGAATTACGAACGATCGTTTGGAAATGAATAATCAATCATGCGCATATGCAAGTTAATGAACTTTTGCATCGAATCTCGATTTACGTAATTTGCAATCTCAAGCAGTGCGTATAATATATATAATTTATCCAATCAATAATCAACGAAATACGTTTGGATAAGATAATTAAATCAGAATATATATACTTTGTTGCAAACACGATAAATGCATAACAATATATTGTAGATGGAATTAAGTTTACTTAATTGATGAAAAATAATAGAATATTCTCGTGCTTTTATTTTAGATTAAAATAGGTATAAAAACTAAACCAAACTTTTCTTAAAAGTTATTTAGAAAGTAAACTTGTTTTTAATCACATCTTTGAGTATATTAAAAAAATTAAAATTATCTCTAGAGGAACATTGGTTTCATTAAATGAGTAATAATTTTTAAATAGTCAGAGAGATGATTAAATTTTTAGTGTTAATTCATTTCATTTGAAGTAAATTTTATTTAGAAAAAAATTCATTGTTCTCAATTACTTGATGAATAGGTAATCAAAAAATAAAAAAAGATGTTTACACCTAGGAAAAAATAATAAAAAAAATCTTTAATTGCATCTGTTCACCCTTCCTTGTTAAAAGATTTTCAACATTTTTCATCCAAAACATCGTGTTAAAAATATCGAGCAATCTTTTCAGCGCAGCTGTTTTATTGTAGAAATATGCATATATGTGTCATTTGACTATCGCGAATCATCCTGATCGATTCCATATTGCTGGAACGAGGCCGGGACGTATAACGGGGATGAGAAACTCCATCTCGCGCCGAATATGTGTCCATACGTTCGCGATCTAATCGCTCGCGGGACAAATTTTACTCCGAGCCGCGATGAAACTCAATTAAAACACCTCGCGCCGTCGCATTTATCGAAGAGCCGCGATCGAAAATAGAAGCCCCCGAAGTGAGACCTCGACGGAAAGTCGGAGTCAGTTTTCCGAAACATTTTCCGTTTATTCGCCGTGTATTCGCCGTTCTCCCGGCTCCGTCGAGCGGCTTAAGTGGCAAAAAAACCCACCCCCGTGTCTGCGCGAACTCGCTTTAACTTGGATGCACTTTAAACCCCCACCCCCTGCTTCACCTGCCGCCGCCTGGCTTTTCTAAACGACCGGGCCCGCTTTTGTCTCGCTCTTTTCAGCCCGAGGCTGCGCGAGATCCGTTAAATCGCCCTATCTCCCAGCCGGAGCCCTGACTATTTTTTATTTTGCTTCGCCGTAAAAGAACCGGAACGAGAGTCATAGCTCTTTGTCGAAAGTATATTAGCACTGATGATAATAGAGAATATGTATACTATATATAATTAATTTGCGACAATTTTCAATGAACTCGGAACGAACGTTCCGTGCCTGAATGACGTTTAGATGAAAGTTTATATCAATTTTTTATCTTTATAGCTACAATTATAGAAAAAAACTCAACTTTTGCTTTAACTGAAATTTTATAATAATTTTATAGCAATTTTCAATGCCTTTTCTAATCAATATGAAATATAATATACCTCATTTATAACTATTTTATAAATTATTTATTTAGTACGTGTCTTTATTTTTTAAATCTGGGAAAATACGTGATGTATGTCAAACGAAAAGCAACTTAAAATTATATTTAATGTAATTTAATATACATTCTATCACTGTTTGCAAATTTAACTAATATAAGTGAACGAATATCTATTCGCTCAATCATCATGACACTCCAACATCTCGAAATGCGAATTGCACTTTCAAACGGCGCGCACAATTCCGCCGCTTTGTCGAGGTAGATTCTTCCTCTTTCGAGAGAGAATCGTGCTTGCCCTCCCAGCGATATTATTCGCGTAACACATGTAGAAGCGGAGGGGTTCTCCAAAGCGGAAGGGTTCTCCAAAGCGTCGGAGTTAAATCCGCGAGTGTGTGTTTCGACGAAAAGACCACGGAGGGGTGGCATACACCCGGGCTTTGTGGGCGAAATATGTGTTCGGGCAACCCGAACCTTCCTTCCAACCTTCCACTCTCAGCCCTTTCAACCGTCCATAGTAACTTGTCGCCCCCTTTTATGTTTACGGCTCTGCGCGGGTTAATAAACGCTCCTAAATTACGCCGTCGCGCCACTCGGTCCCTTCGCAAAAGTGCGAAAAAGCGTATTCGCCTTGACTGCTCAATTCTTTTTTCATACGTTTGGCAATTAGTTATAAAATTGCCTAACAAAAAAGTGTGTCCGAAAGCTAGTTTAATTATATTTTAAGATATTTTCTTATCATAAAATCGAACTGATTTATTTCTTGATACAAGCAATATGATTTAGACACTCTCGGCTTTCCCATATATGTATACAATTTTTAAGAAGAAAATGTTTCTCCTTTTTTCCGTTTTCATTCTTCTCCGTTGCCTTGTCGAAACTTATATGTATAGACATTACGTATTCAAAATTTGCTTTTCTACATCTCTCCTTTCCATATCTATATTCGTTATATTCACTGTATCTTGTTAGCATTCGAAAGCATTGGAAGCTTTGTTCTTGGCCGATGCCATCCCAGGACCTTTTGCAGAATACCGTCTTCCCATCTTGTTGACCCGTAACATTCGGTCCTCTTATTAAACATATTCGCAAGGACAACCCATGCGCGAGACATGTAACTCCAACGAGCTAATCCTAGAGGAAAACGGGGCAGCAAGAACTCCCGACGAAATCCTATTACGAGGGACAGATTACTTCTGCGAGATATCGATCCTGGGCGCTCTAACGTGACGCATCAAAGTCTCTCGGCTAATTTCTGCCGTTGGTTGGTTCGCAGACAAAAATCCGATTAAGTCGTTTATACGAGACACGTGGAAAATAGTGAAAGAAGCAGACATCGAAGAAAAAAGTTTGGAAAACATGAGATCAAAAAAGCTCCCTTAGATTAAAAATAAAACATATTCCGAATCAAATTTCCGAAGCACATAAAAATTGGTTATTATTCTTGTTCTTGATTTAATCTTTTGTTAATTCTGTGTCTCTAAAATACTCTGAATTTTACTCTTTTAATTGCCGGATTATTTTATATTAAAAATGGACAAGAAAAAAGATGACTAGTAAAATGTTGATAATTTCTTAAATATATCTGAATTTGCTAATTAAATGTAAAGTTAAAATGTTGAGTTTTTACTTTAAGATTGTTGCGAGATTCTCAAAATTACAGTAGGAGTTTCTGGGAAACTCTGAATATGTTCTCAGATGTAATACCAGCATATACAGAAGACGGATAAGATACCAAGTGCTGCGAGAGTGTAACAGAAACCTCTTCATGCGCCGCGCCGTCAAAAGATCTTCCCAATATATCCGGGCGGTAGTTGTACCGCGCCATTTCCGGTTACTCGCGGCATCATGAGCTAACATTTGTTCCAGTTATTTCCAGCCGGAACTACCGCAACTCGTTGTGTTGTAATGGGATTACAAAGCGACGAGGTAAAAGCTGCAGAACTCGGGCCCCTCCGCCCGCGTTCCCGCGGGATTAACGCAACCCCGTAATATACGGTAAATTTGCCCGGTAATCTCCCGTTTCAACGGGAAGAAGAGATAACGGTTTCGAAGTAAGGAGACTTTCCGGCTAAAAAGACTAATGTACCGTAGAATATTGCTGCAATCGGCAATAGTTAGCTTTTATCAAGCTCGTGTAAATTCTCGACGAAGTAATATGTACATTTTTAATAAATTTTACACAGTCATTTTACTTTATATGTAATTGTATTATAGTTTCTTTAATTTCTTAATTATTTCGAGAAAGATATCGAGAAAAAGTTGAATCAAAGATATTGGCTCTGAGAACACAACTCTCCTTTATTCACCTTACTAAAGATATTCCACGCATTTTTAATTATACACGTTATCACAAAGCATTCTGAATAAATCTAATTTTTTATAATGTAAAAATTAAAGTTGGAATATAAATCCGTACAAAATTTTCTAATAAAGTAAGAAAAGAACGCGGAACTTATTTCTCCTCATGTATACGCTCGAAAGAAAAGGTCTGACAAGAAAACGTGCTAACAGAAAAAAAACCATCCCGTGAGGTCGGCGAAATCGATAGAATCTTTCGGGGCATACCAAACTAGTTCGGTCTCCCGCGGTAGTTTTATTCGCGTTCCTCGATCTCGCCTATGCTCGCCACAAAAGACCACGGAGAGGAATTTTCCGGCAAAATTGAGCCCGCGGTCGACTCGGGAAAAGCGAAAATGTCGGGAATGTCTCGATTTTCTTTCCCGAGGGTGAGCGTATCGAATAGAAAAAGAAGAAAGGAATGAGAGAAGCGAGGGAGAACGAGGAAACGAGGAGGGCAAAGGGGGTGGAAGGTGGAGTTTGCGATAGAGGAAGAAAGCGCGTGTGATTGCGACGGGACGAAAGACGGATCGCGAGATCTCGAGAAGGGGGCGACGCGAGTGGCGTTTGCATTGGAAATTCGACGAGCTGACGTCGGAGCCGACCAGTTTGGCGAACGGCCAGACATCCGGTACTCAGACGTGCGTCGTCCGCTTTCCCAACAATAACGGTATCAACTAATGAATGCAATGCAGTTTCCCAACCCTTGTCGCCGGAGTCTGATCTACTTTGACCCTCGGCCGAGTTCGATGCTCTCCTCCGTGCATACATATGGATCAGCTAATCAAGTTTCAGAAAGGATAATGAAAAAGCGTTATTAAAGCACTGTCTCGCGGTGCTGGACGCTCGAAGAGGAAAATACAATAACTCGAGTTAATAAATTTTAACCAATATTCATTTAAGTTACTCGATATTCTCCGACCACAGTAATTTCGTTTGTTACTCCCGTTTTGAACGTTTTCATTTTGAAATTTCCCGTTTCGTTAAATATTTCGTTTCTTTATAATTTAGTTACGTATTCCTCTCTCTCTCTTTTCCCCTTTATTCTTTTGAAAAATAATTTTCTTTTCATAAAGCTGAACAAATTACATTATTTATATCTCTATAAGACGTTCGTAAACGTGATACAGTTAAAGTTTAAAGGAAATGACCCATATAGGAAAAAGGGCCTCGAAGTCCCCGCGCCATTTCCACGCAACGGTATCCGCGCTGTGTGACATAAAAAGTAGCCACGCGACGAGCCAAGCCATGCCGCGCCGCGCCGCGCGGCAATTAGTTCGGGTAAATCGAATTTCCATGCTAGAAATCTCGACAAAGCGGTAGCCGAGAGGCAGCCGGGGCTGTCATTTAATTTGTATTTAAATTGAGTGCCGGGCCACCCCTTCCTCCCTTTCGTCCTCCCTTCGCGTCCCTGTCGCGGTTCTCCGGTGGACGCGACCGGAATAAAGTCACACCCGCGCAAGAGGGCTCGTTTTATTTGCCGTTCCCGAGTTTCGACGTCGCGGACTTAAGTCAATTACAGTGACGTTAATCGGACGAGATAAAGAAAAAAAGAGAGAGAGAGAGAGAGAGAGAGAGAGAGAGAGAGAGAGAGAGAGAGAGAGAGAGAGAGAGAGAGAGAGAGAGAGAGAGAGAGAGAGAGAGAGAGACGACAGACGTATTTCGCTGAATAACGGGAAAAGACGTTTCGATATGCCGGCGCAGCTTCTCCATTTCTCGAAGCAATTTAATAGACTCCCCGAGACAGTCGCGATCAATTATGTCGACCTTGAGAACGACCGCGCTGTCGATAATTAATGAACCGTCGTCGTTGTAATTTAGCTTACCTGGCGACGTAATAAATTGCTGCAAGGGTTACGGTGATGTCGTTGCGAATTTGTAACGCGACGGGAAAGCTCTCGCAAAGAATTTACTAGCACCGCGGCAATTCGCATTAATTAATTATGATCAACGATGCGCTTCGCAATGGTCATTTCGGCAAGTCAGGAATCGAAATGAGGAGCAATAATTAGATAGTGTACACTAAAATTGTAAATTATAAAAAAAATTCACAGTGTTGAGAATACCATACAAATTCCATATCGCATATTATGTATTACGTATTCTCGTAATGTATATTACGAGAGAAACTATGAAGAAAGAAAGAGAAAGGGAGAGAGAGAGCGTAGAAGATCCGCAAACATGGGAAGCACTCGCCATATTTGAGTTGTGTCTTCTCCCAACGATCAAACCAGTCGGGATTTACGGTTCCCGTGTTAATTAATCACTTCTCCCTTGCCAAATATCGGCGAAACGCTAATGCACGTCGCTAGAGGCGTTTACGCACAACGATGCGGAACAAACGCGCAAGCAGCAGCAGTATCCCGCGATATATACGCATTAAAAGCGGAAGGGCGGCTCGACTCTCCAAAAGCGACTCTCTCTCACGAGCCCTCTCGCCTGTTCCCGCAAAACGGTAAATCGGCACGCGCATACGCCGATATTGTTCTGAGAGAGCAGCTGAAACAGCCGCAAGGACGCGATTAAATTTCATTTCGAGGGAGCGTTAATTAAGCGACGCTTAACGCACCTCGCGAAATGCAATTCTCGTTTATTCACGTGTGCATTCATACCATCACGTGTCCCGTATGCAACGAATTGGAACAGAATGATAGAACTAATTACCTTTTTCGAAAAATGTAACGCGAGTGAAATTCCAATCTCTTTTTTTCACGCAAAATTAAGAAAGGGACAAATAATTTAGAGACCCGCGAATAAAATATAATCGACAAATTATATAAACATTTTTTTTACATCAAAGTATAATCTTAATTGACTAAATTTATGGTTAATTTATTAAATTTTGAATCCGTCAGTTTGATAAATTAGGGAGCTTGAAGTTCGACCGAATTCTTATTAACAATCGAAAATCCGTAATCTACTTAACGAATAATGGTAACAGCGATAGCAGTTATGATCTGAGAATAATATCGCCAATTATTCTCCCACGGCGATACGCCTAACGTGCTATTGCATTAACGCCAATAAAAGTACGTCATGTCAATAAAGATTAATTCATGGAGCAGATGCGCTGCAATGAGACCTGTAGCCAGAAGTTGATGATTCTCCGCATAGACCGAATTGTTTGTCGTTGTTCAATCGAATTTGCGCGTTACTCATTGGACACAGCGCTTTGATTAGCGGGCTACTGAATTTGCCAAATAATATGCCTCGTGTTTGCACGACAAATGATCGTGTTCTATACATCTCCATACGTTGAGTTTAATACATCCCATTGACGATGCATTGCTGTCGAACAATATAAATATTTTCCTTCCCCGCCCGTAGAATATCATATGAAATGTTATGTAATATGTAATGTAATGTATAATAATATTATATAATTATTTATAATAAATATACATATATATATCGCATTAGCAAACTATACTATGTGCAGCAATATGAGATAATTTTATTTAATAGTTACATTCTCAAGTAATATTATTGTTCTTATTTTCCTCGCATTTAGTAATAGTATTAATGATACTAATAAATTATATATATATATAAATTTAATTAATAGCATTATAATAAATTATGTAGGATAAAAGATAAAAAAATGTTCTTATAGACGTATGTACATTTATATGTATACATACATGTGTGTGAATACTTTTTCATAAATTTTAAATAATTAATTTTTATTTTTGCTTGACCGTTAATATTAATATAGTAACTGAAAGCTTTGAGAGAGAGACACGTTGTGTAAAAGCTTTGCAACGTGAGCACAAATCCATCAGTATTATTCATCCATCACGCTGGACGTGTATGAAAAATAAGTTATATTCTTGGCAGATTCTAAACATCCAAAGAAGCATAAAAGCAAAACGGCAACATTCAACGTTAAATTAATTTTACTGAAATTGTTATTTACTCATCGCTTTTAATTCATTTATCGCCGGACTTATCACGACGCTAATTGTCAACAATTAATTTAATATCACAGTGACAGGTAGTCACTAATAGTAAATTCCGTAATAGATCACACGTTAATAATTATTAATATCATTTATCGATATTCCTGTCAAACTGATTATGAGATCGCTGCTCTGCTCTGGCCAATGGTCACATATTCACAAATTGGCGGTCTCATACATTTTAATAAACGCTATCGAAAGATGCCTCATCAACAATTTCAACGATTTATGAAATTAGCAAATTAATACTTGACATTTATTAATACAAAATCTAATTGTACGTATACACAAAATTTAATTTACTTTACGGTTAAAATCAGCTTCATTAACATTATATGTAACATTATATAAAATATCAAGACAAATAATAAATAAGCGTATATAGAACGTTATAAAATTTTCTAGAATTTTATCTTGATGATTAAAAAAAAACGACAAACTGATGCACTACTAAAAAGTGATATTACTTCCATCATTTTCATTTTTGTTATAAAATAGATGATATCATTGTATTTGTGAGACGTGGGACGTGGATTGTGAAAAACAATATTCTATGTGCATTAGGTAACAAGATATATGGAGCCGGCAGTGCCGGTAGATTAATGCGTCCCATTGTGAAGAGAGACAGACAGGTTCCCCTCGATATCATCTCGCGACATCGAAGAGCACCTGCTGCACTGTACTGCGTGTCTCTATTGCTACGGCAGGCTGCGGTGGTCGTAAAACACCGTCATGAAAAGCATACGATTTGGTACGCGGCAATTTTACTGCCATGCAATACAAACAAAAGAGAAAAAGAGAGAGAGAGAGAGAGAGAGAGAGAGAGAGAGAGAGAAAGAGAGAGAGATATCATTAATGTCAGTTCCTGTTTATAGTTATCGAGTGATACTTTGCGCATAACGGCGGTCGAAACCGGCTGCGAATTTATCCCGCGGCGGTTTGCGTTGTTATCCCTCGCGAGATGTACAGGGTGAATCAGAAGTTGTCGCCGATCATGATTATTTTTATTCTGAATTTTCATCATTCGATAATCTGGGTAACCTCATCCTCATCTTTCCGTTTCCCGAGATAGATTAATTCAAAATTAATCAGCTATACTTAAAAATGTTATACAATTTTTATTGGATATAGACGATCTCCTGCCTCAATTTTCCGCCTCATATATCCGCAATTTTAACAGTTCCGATGGATCGATGCCGCGACATGTATCACAGGTGTTCTTTCCTTTCCAGGACTTTCGTATTAATCGCGTATACATTCTTCCGCTCGTATTAAATATCGATTTCAGCACCGTGACGTAACATGAAGTACGGTTATGCGTGATAAACGTATGAAACGAATTATATATCGCCGAAATAGAAACGAACATGCACTCGATATGGACTCGATATCGAAAAGCACGTGCTGCAGCATTATCGGGAATCCCAACGGATTATCGAGACGCGAAAAACGCGCCGGTTAATTTCCGCACGAAAATGAACAAAACCGTCTTGAAATTCACGGAAACGCTTTACAGTATTATTCGCATGTAAAACGTACTGAACGTCAGTACGCTGAAAATGTTCCGAATTTTTTTCATATCTCGATAATTGGACCATAATTTAAAATTCCATCAGCATTAATTATCGATAAAAAATTCAATAAACTATAAAAAATTTTAGTTCAGATCTAGCTTAACATTTAATGTTAAATAACCCTGTCTGCATACTTCAATGTAATGTGCAGTAATTCAGAAAATAATGAGTTTTTAGCTGAAAGGTAACCTGAAAATTTTTAACGTCGGATATCATCGAAATTTTTAACGTCGGATAATCATTAAAAATTCTAGTTGAAAATTTCATTAAAATTCATTATAAATCAGTGCATAAATTGACAAAGGGAGGAAATATTAATTGTTAAATTGTTAAATGTTTTAACGTTCGCGGATAACAAATAACTTTTAAAATTCGATGCAATGTACAATGGTGTAGCGAGATCTTGAAAGTATACTTTGTCCATCTACATGTCAGCAGCAATATCGCGTGAAATTCGAAACAAATTGCGCGCTATCGTATCATTTTCTTTTTTACGATGACACTAGTGCGAGATACAGCGTCACGTTTTCGTGTAATGTTTCTCCTGAATATCTTTTGTCATTTGAGATGCGATATACGAAATACACGTGTATCTATAAACGTTGTTCTCATTTCCACGATTTCTTTCTCTCTCTTTACTCGCCCTTTCTATGAGCTAAAGTTAAAACTATCAAACAGTTTTTGCTTAAGTTATCTCTTACTTGCGATTTTTAACTTTCTATTAAAAAATCGCGCGCATTAATTAAAGTCACATTTTACCCTTTTTCCAATATTTATTACTAATTAAATAACCAGTAATCGAAATAAGCAATAAAATGTATTGTATTACTTGCCGTTTTCAAAAACAATTTCGCGATTTGAACAAAATCCCTTTTTCTCCCTTTCTCTCTCTCTCTCTCTCTCTCTCTCTCTCTCTCTCTCTTACTTTCAAATTAATAAACTTTCTTGAAAGAGGATTTATGCGAACAATTGTCATAAAAAGACAGTAATAAAACCGAGCTCTCAGTTGTATTGTAAATGTATTGAAACGTAGACTGCGCTTTATTCCCCTTTCACAGTGGAATTATGGCACAACGGCGCAATATTCCATATTATATTTTTCTTGAAAACATTTATTATTGTTAGAATTGCGATACATCTGTATATGCATGTTCAACTTTTTGTGTCACGATTTTAATTAACATTTTTCGTAAATTTCGAATAATACTTATTTCATGCATCTACCAGTAGATATATGTATAAAACGTTCAAATATTATATTTCTTTGAAGGCAAAAGAAAAGAGATATCCTTTTTATCTGCAAAAAATTTTATTCTATAATCCTATCTCGCGTATACATTGAAAATGCTTCCAATTTGTGTGACTACCGCTCTCCTTCCGGCCCTATAAATATTCCATCGCGTTAAACATAAAATACGTTTTCACTATCCCCGGGAACGAAAGTCGAGGTCCACGATAACGCCGCGAGTCTCGCGATAAAACGAATAAGGAGAGAATCAAATGAGAGCGTTTAGCGTTAAGTACGTGCCGCGAATACGGACATTCGAGCGTCCATATGAGTGTATTATTAGTCATTGCTCCAGGATATCCATCGTTAGGTCGAAACGAGCGGCGGCGCGTGCTCTTCGTGCTCCCGCCGACGATTCTCGAGATGATAGCCGCACGGAATAACTTGCCGCGCATGCAGCAAGTTCATTATTATTGCTGGTCCGCGCGGCTCTCCGCCTATTTGCATATATCGCGTTGCACATTGATGCGCGCGGTATGCAGGACCATAGAAAATTTAATTGGACCGCGACAGAATTTAATTACCGTCGCTGCACTTTAGAGGTGTTCACTAAAGGACAGCTTGTGCGATACTTTGTTTCCCACGATATCGCTCCTCCACCAAAACCACATTCCTTCGCGGTAACTACGTATCCCTCTTCAAAAAAAAGAACAGTTATATATATTGTCAGTACACTAATACATGTACGGAGCGCAACTGATTGCACATCGATATCCACGAGGGCATTAACAGTCCGTTTACGAAGCACTTGCCAATCTGATGACGCAATTGGACGCGGTGGAAGGAATATTCATGTGTCGTTCATCGTGTTGACATTTGATTATACAGTACGCAGGTGACGTTGATGTTAGATTGTACAGAATGGAACCAAAGCCTAGCGGTAAACTTCAGAAGTTGAGAGAGAGAGAGAGACAAAGGAAACGTTACGTGCGTTTTACACGAGATATGTTCTTTTCGTGTAAGAATTTGTAACTGGAAGCTACGCGAATATATATTATGTATAGAATATGGAAATATTGCGGAATTACTCTCTATGGAGATCGTAGAGCATATTTTTACGTCCACGTATTCAAAATCTCATATTTAAGCAATTGTTTCATATAGCTTAAATAGAGTCACTCTAAATGAACAATATTTATTAACACAACGCGAAACGTGAACTGTGTGTTCAATATTCTGGCGACTACTATCATAAGATTCTACAGAAACAGCTTCGAATATACATTTACTTTACACGAAGCGCGACGAAACAGTCTCTCATATCCCGAAGGAAATCTCGCAGTTAGCAGTGTTATATAACAAGAAACTGAAATTACCACCCGTTGTGCTGTAAAAGTTGATAAAACAATTACATTCGTAGCAACTGCGGTAAAAAATATTTAAAGCCAAGTTTAAAAGTGTGCTAAGATATACCTACGGTCGCGCGTAATTTTAAAAGACTTTTCTCCACAACTAAAGTTTGTTTGAAATGAAAAAATAAATTTATAAACGTAATTATTTAAATAACTATTGTAAAAACTGACAGCTAAGCAGGGAACATATCAGCGAAACAAATCAAGCATTTTATTTGCAGAGGGTCCGAATATAATTCGCATATAATACAACTGAATTAATGATAATAATTACCAATTATCAATAATTATCAATTATCTTTGATGTTGAAGTATTTTATGGGAACGTAATCTCGAACGACGTGGGCTCAACGCTGCGATAAATAATCTCGATGAACGAAATTCGAAATTCGCTCTGCATTCTTTTCGATTGCCATCAGCATTGAATCGCGACCTCCGTCGCGGATTTATACAGATTATATCAATAGAGATCGATAATCAGCGTGCGAAAGGGGCTCGCATTACCGCTATATAACGCGAGTCGGCGCATGCATTACCATAATCTTGAAGGTGGCTCTATTACGGCGCTTATTGCGAATAATCGCGTTAACTGCGCCGCTACGTTGCTGTGCAGCTAGTGCTGTTGCTGCTGTTACAGCGGCTCTCTGTTATCACTTCCCGACATTTCGCAGCCGCGCATAGTAGCCGTTAATCTTGCCGAGCGAGCTCTCGGGAAATTGCAAAATTGCCGTGCGTTCGATCGTCTCGATAAACGCGCGGTTATTGCGACCTTAATGAACATGAATTCCATACGAGTCCATCCCGATAACAAAGTTAGCAAAAATAGTTAAATAAGAGGAAGCGACTATTTTAGCTTTAAAAATAATCATACCAGCAAAGATTAGATGAATAAAAAGTATAATGTAAATCGGAAACACACATGCATAAATAAATCTAAAATTACACCTAGCTTTTATCTCTCTCTCTCGTTATATTTTTTATTAATTAATGGAAAGACAAAAATTACTAATTTATATTCTGTAGAAGTTATTTGCATCCTTTTTACCTGTTTCGCGTTATCGTTATAACTTGCTTACGTGTGTATGTAAATAGACACGCAAATACAAATTTAAATAATATTGCAAGTTACAGTTTGTTTATTGTTGCGAACAATGGGAAATTTGTTGTTACAGATAAATAAGCCAAGCTTTTGTGTGTGTGTGTGTGTGTGTGTGTGTGTGTGTGTGTGTGTGTGTGTGTGTGTGTGTGTGTGTGTGTGTGTGTGTGTGTGTGTGTGTGCACGTGTGTGTGCAAAATGATACGTACGATATATTTCACGGAAAAATAATTAGCACTAAATATTCGTTCCATATCTCTCTGTTTCATAATTAACGAGATGCATGCATTGAAATATGATATACTCTAATATTCATGCGGATATTTCATTCGGCATTTTTACAGTCTCATGGATTTTGTCGGACAGTTAAATATCTTTTCATCAAAAGCGGCACATTGCAACGAACAATAGAAAGAAAATATAATCAGAAAGCTTCTAATTAATAATTAATAAGTTGCCACAAATAACGCAATGCGTTACAGTATTCATATGAGTGTTCCGTTCCACATTTTAAATAATGTACATAAATTTTTTACAAATGCAACCGACAACGTATTTCGCGGAAAAACGGCATTACTGTTGCGATAAAAACAGTATAAATGTATTTTTAAAGAAATTTCATGTATGCTAAAAAATTGTTTATAATTTATTTGACAAAATGTCAAGTAAAGTTTTTATTGTGTTAAATATAATATATTACACATAGGTAGGGGAGACCGGGGCTAAACCGCCAGTTTTTTTTTCGGTGCTGATTTTTAACAAAAAAATAAATAATTTTAGTTAAATGTGGTATACCACTGTAAAGAGTGAACCTTTAGCTACAAAATTTATATAGGAAATTTTTATCTATGTTGCTTTGTTTAACCGGTATAGAGCAAAAACGACAACGGTGGAAAAATTGAAATCTCAAAATGCCGGGGTTGAACCGCCACCCCCCCGGGGCTAATCCGCCACACTGCATTTTCAATACATATACGTACATCTAATCCTGAAAAATGATAGGATACATTTAATAATTGTTTTTTAAGAGAAAAATATAAAAATTTATTTAAAATTTTTATGCAAAACATTATTAAAAAATAATTGTTTTACCTATTCCATAAAACAATTTAGGCACGTGAATACAGAGGTTAACCAAATCGTAAACTCCCCAACGGCACGTCACATTGTCAACGCGGGCAACCACGGGGAATACGCGTGACGGCTTTCCGGTGCCATAGGATCAGCGCGGACCCTCGAGCAACCTAACCAAGCCGCGTTTCTCGTGGGGGAGCGATAAATAGCGACAGGGGGGGTTAGAAAAGCTCGCGGTGGAGCGCGACCATTTTACCGACTCGACGGCGTCCTCGCGCCGATTCCTCGACGCGCCGACGACGACGACGGCCACGGACCACCACGACGACGACGGCCACGACCACCACGACGACAACGGCCACGACCACCACGACGACGACGACGACGATGACCA
Source organism: Temnothorax nylanderi (assembly GCF_030848795.1). Lineage (NCBI taxonomy): Eukaryota > Metazoa > Arthropoda > Insecta > Hymenoptera > Formicidae > Temnothorax > Temnothorax nylanderi. The sequence continues at coordinate 437,965 of NW_027249214.1, forward strand.
CCACGACGACGACGACGACGACGACGACGACGACGATGATCACCACCGACCCCACCACCACTACAACGGCGGCGACAATGACGCCGAGACGATGCGGCGAACGCTGGACGATGCGGTCGCACGCGCGACTGTCACTGACACAACGACCAACAACGACGATTTACCGCGGCCGGGAGTCGGGACGATCTACAGCGCGCGCGGTATGTCAACTCTTGCGCGGAAATCGCGGGATCTCAGAGCCGTGCCGTGCCTCGCCGTACCTCGCCGACGTGCCGTGAGCGTGAGCGATCTCGAAAACAACGGTCCGCCATCTTCGGTCGGCCAAAACACCCGTTTTGCGATGATACGTGCGTACCATTTCCCTCCTACACAAACTGACGCACGTGCAAGGGAAGACAGAATCACGCTCGAGGGAAACCTAACCTGAAATCGCCGTGAGCTGCAGTCGTGCGCCCGGCGCACCACAGTGGAGAGACTGGCGGACCAGCCCCGGGTGCTTACTGGCGGATAAGCCCCAAACATAAGTTTCAGGTTTGATCGCCCACGAAATATTAGACATCAACGATAATGAAAAAACTACACTGGATTCGTGTTCAGCATGCATTACTCTTTATAATCACGTACCTCGAGATTTGGAGAGCAAACATTATTGCAGATATTACAAAATTTCCACGCGCAGAAAATTTCACTTTCACCTTCCGAAAACACGTTTTCCCTCGTAAAAATCATAACACGGCAGGTAACCTGCCGAAACTCCGTTGGTCACATGGGTACTATAAGCAGCGTTTACAAATGTTAATAGCGAGTTCGCACAATATACAGGTTCCGAGATATTTGATTTGGCGGTTCAACCCCGTTGGCGGTTTAGCCCCGGTCTCCCCTATACTTCAATTTCATTTTGTAAATTTTAATACAAATCGCTGTTTCTACACTGCAAAACATATACGTGTTTTTTTTTCATTAAACGCGACATCTGCGTCACGTAAACATTTTCCCGGGGGAATCCCTTTAATTAATCAAGCTGGCTCTCTTTGTGCGCGCGGCACACGATACGCTACAATATTCACACTTCATCCGTCATTTTGGAAGTTTTCCCGGCCGGGAGCATCGCTTCCAGAGGACCAGCCAGTCATGTTGCCAATATCGCCGTGACAGCGCAACGCGGAGTCGTTTAATTTTACTTTCGGAAGGCGGAGCACGTGGATCCACTACGAAGAAGGATGGCATTCGTGAAATCTTCATTGCGAGGTTTCTACTCTAAAAGACCAGCGAGATTCTAATAAATTAAATCGCCAACGAAGTGGGCGAATCAAGGATCATTTATTTTATTATTATCAGATTTATCATTTTAACTGTACTTTCTGAGAATGTTCCTTACGTTTTCTGCAATCAAAATTGAGGAAGTGTAACGCTTGAATTGATTCTGTGCATATTTCTAGGTTGAAATGTATATTTTCCTCTACGTATGTAGATATAATTATATGTAGATATAATTATATAATTACTATTATTATTCTTGTCATAATTTTATTATTATTATTAATTTTTGCAAAATTAGACATTATGAGCTTCATTGTTCCATAATTGTAGATTATAAAGCAATATGGTTTATCTTATTATTTACAAATAATTTTATCAATCTTAACACCTTTTTCCCAATATTATCTTCCCAATAACTAATATATTGTTTTAAACTGAGAAAAAAGCTATTGGAAACACAAGATTTTATGAATATAACGCTGACGAGGTCGAATCTAAATGATGCATACAAAATAATTCCCCTTCATGAAAATCAATGAGTGGCAAAGGTTAAGTATAGGCGATATAAATATACGTAGACAGTATGGCCGCAGAACTTTTGTGTTGCTTCTTAAATCGAAACTGTTATCACGCAAGAAGTTATATCATCATTTCGAAATTTAATATTTAATTGTCGGAAATATATTTTATATACTGTGAAGATTTGCAATGTTTAGCACGATAAGCTTTCCTTTATCATTATTACTTTTATATAAAATATATAAGATAATCATTTCATTAACATGCAAAATTGACTACGACCACCAATACCTTAATAATTATGATATTGCAAATGATCACATTTCAGTATAAGATCCTATTTTCCATCAAGTTTTGCAATCCTTTTAATTTTACACAAATATGCTAAAGTATATAATAAAACATGACGCTTTTTTATCAGAGATAAAGAGTTTTAAAAAACTAAGGACAGATAAAATAAAAATAAATGGCGCCTCTCTCTCTCTCTCTCTCTTCTCTCTCTCTCTCTCTCTCTCTCTCTCTCTCTCTCATCTTCGTAACGCAAACTTCGCAAATTAACTACGAATATAACTCAAAGCACATCGAATCATGTATTTTTGAAAGTCGTTAAAAATCAATGTCGAAAATTTATTGAACTATAATACATTGCTCCATTGATATCCACATCCTGCTTAAACAATCAATTTACGTTCGCATTTTGTTTTATAGTTCAATATAATTGA